>NC_053394.1:406175167-406525374 GCF_905171765.1 Bufo bufo
GCGACACTAGTGTCGGGAGATTCTGTGGACAAGAAGTTGTGGGGAGAAGAGAGGCCTCACACAATCTCCCAGCTCTGGTGGAGCGACACTAGTGTGGGGAGATTCTGTGGACAAGGAGTAGTGGGTAGACGAGAGGCCTGACACACTCTCCCAGCACTAGTGGAGCGACATTAGTGTGGGGAGATTCTGTGGACAAGGAGTAGTGGGTAGACGAGAGGCCCGACACACTCTCCCAGCACTGGTGGAGCGACATTAGTGTGGGGAGATTCTGTGGACAAGGAGTAGTGGGTAGACGAGAGGCTTGACACACTCTCCCAGCGCTCGTGGAGCGACACTAGTGTGGGGAGATTCTGTGGACAAGGAGTAGTGGGTAGACGAGAGGCCTGACACACTCTTCCAGCACTAGTGGAGCGACACTAGTGTGGGGAGATTCTGTGGACAAGGAGTAGTGGGTAGAAGAGAGGCCTGACACACTCTCCCAGCACTGGTGGAGCGACACTAGTGTGGGGAGATTCTGTGGACAAGGAGTAGTGGGGAGAAGAGAGGCCTCACACAATCTCCCAGCACTGGTGGAGCGACACTAGTGTGGGGAGATTCTGTGGACAAGGAGTAGTGGGTAGACGAGAGGCCTCACACACTCTCCCAGCACTGGTGGAGCGACACTAGTGTGGGGAGATTCTGTGGACAAGGAGTAGTGGGTAGACGAGAGGCCTCACACACTCTCCCAGCACTGGTGGAGCGACACTAGTGTCGGGAGATTCTGTGGACAAGGAGTAGTGGGTAGACGAGGCCTGACACAATCTCCCAGCACTGGTGGAGCGACAAAAGTATTTGTCGCTTTACCAACGTGGGGAGATCAATAGATGCAACAAGACTCAATGTATGGTTTTTAAAAACAGTTTAATAAACAAACACATTTCAAGATCCATACACCCGACTGTACCACCCACATAACCACGCAACTAAACAGCATCAATACTAAATAAAAATTTGATTAATTTATTAAAAAAACAACAACACAAAAATCAGTTAAATCATTTGATCCCGCCAGTCCACTCTAATACTCAGCAAAGGAGTCTCTCATCCTTGAAACTGCCACACTTGTCCGCGGTCCACAGTTTTCAATACTGGCCACGTCGCAGTCTTCAGGTATCTGCTCAACATTTTGGGGTTCTTTAATGAGGAGATAGTTGTGTAACATGACAGCTGACTTTACAACTTTCAGTTGAATTGGTTTTGTGAATATTCTCCATTTGGCAACCAAAATGCCGAATGTGCATTCAAACATTCTTCGAGCCCTGGTCAGGCGATAGTTAAATATTCGATTCGTTTGATTTAATCAGCGGCTGGAATACGGTTTAATAGGTTTGCCGCTCATCAGCAACCAACACAAACGGCATGGGTGAAGCATCTGTACCTGGTAGTGGTTGAGGTGGTGGGAAATCAAATTGTCTATTATATAGCCTTCGCCCCATGGGCGAATGTTTAACCCTTAGGATGCTGGAGGTTTTTGTCCTTTTCATTTTTCTTCCCAATTTTCCGTGAGCCATAACTTTTTTATATTTCCAGTCACATAGCAGCATGAGGGCTTATTTTTTGCGGGACAAGTTGTACTTTCTAATGCCACCATTAATTATGGCATAAAATGTAACGGGAAGCGGGAAAAAAAATTCCAAATGGGGTGGAATTGGAAACAAAACGCGATCCCACCACCGTTTTATGGGTTTTGTTCCCACAGCGTTTTCTTTACGGCAAAACTGACCAATGCCCTTCCTTTTCTGGGTCAGTACGATTACAACGGTGCCCCATATGTATAGGTTTTTAATGTGTAAATATAGTGTAAAAATTAATTTTAACTTTGAGAATTTTATATATTTCTTTTACATCACCATGATCCTTTAAATGATATGTTTGAATTTTTCATTTTCATCTTTTAGGCTACTTTTACACTTGCGGCAGGACCGATCCGACAGGCTGTTCAGCGGCCCGTCCCTATTATAATCAATGGGGACGGACCGGCGGCACGGCGAAATAGCGGAAGGACGGATCCGACAAGGTGAACAGCCTGTCGGATCCGTTCTGCCACAAGTGTGAAAGTAGCCTTAGCGATTTAAAAAAATGACAATTTCTTTGCATTTTGCTCATTTCTTATGTTGGCCTGCCATCTGGTGGCCAAAATAGGAATTGCAACATTAATGCTCTGAATTTCTTCGTAGAGATTCGGAGCATTCAGCGCATGTACTGAAGTCCCGATTGGCCGCATGGGGCTTCAGTACTAAGTACTTTTTGACAGGTCTGTGCGGCGCATTGCTTAATGATCTGTCACTTACCAGTAGGAGGAGCTCCCGGCCGGTCACAGACAGCGCAGCAGGTAAGTATGAACTCTCCGCTGCCACCAATGATCGGGGGGGGGGAGAGGGGAGGCCGCACACTGGCCACCAATGATATTAATACAATAGAGGGGGGGCCGGGGGGGGCGCACACTGGCCACCAATGATATTACAATAGAGGGAGGGTTGGGGGGGGCCGCACGCTGGCCACCAATGATATTACAATAAAGGGAGGGAGGGGGGGCTAGGGGAGGCCGCACACTGGCCACCAATGATATTACAATAGAGGGGGGGCCGGGGGGGGGGCCGCACACTGGCCACCAATGATATTCAAACTGGGGAGGGAGGGGGGTCTGCCCCCTCCTGCCTGGCAGCCCCTGATCTCTTACAGGGGGCTATGATACCCACAATTAACCCCTTCAGGTGCGGCACCT
Source organism: Bufo bufo (assembly GCF_905171765.1). Classification (NCBI taxonomy): domain Eukaryota; kingdom Metazoa; phylum Chordata; class Amphibia; order Anura; family Bufonidae; genus Bufo; species Bufo bufo. Next base: position 406,177,932 of record NC_053394.1, read on the forward strand.
GAAGGGTTAATTGTGCTGATCACAGCCCCCTGTAAAAGATCGGGTGCTGCCAGGCAGCAGGGGGCAGTCATGTACACAGTTCTCAGTATATTCTAACTTGAAGCGTCCCCATCACCATGGGAACGCCTCTGTGTTAGAATATACTGTCGGATCTGAGTTTCACGATGTAACTCAAATCCGATGGTATATTCTAACATAGAGGCGTTCCCATGGTGATGGGGACGCTTCAAGTTAAAATATACCATCGGATTGGAGAAAACTCCGATCCGATGGTATATTAACTCCTGACTTTACATTGAAAGTCAATGGGGGACGGATCCGTTTGAAATTGCACCATATTGTGTCAACGTCAAACGGATCCGTCCCCATTGACTTGCATTGTAATTCAGGACGGATCTGTTTGGCTCCGCATGGCCAGGCGGACACCAAAACAACTTTTTTTTCATGTCCGTGGATCCTCCAAAAATCAAGGAAGACCCACGGACAAAAAAACGGTCACGGACCAACGGAACCCCGTTTTGCGGACCGTGAAAAAATACGGTCGTGTGCATGTCGTGTGCGTGTGCGTGTTTTGTGGGAGCCGTTGAATGCGGAATTTATCCCACATACAAGTAGGCAAAAGTGGACCGAAATTGCTGAAACATTTTGAGAGGTGTGCCAGTTTCCCAACTGTATTGGGGCAGTAGACGGGAAACATATCCGTATTATCAAGCCCCAAGGCACTGGTTCTGAGTATTATAACTCCAAAAAATATTTCTCAATCATACAAATGGCCATCGCTGATGCCCAATACCGTTTTGTGGCCATCGATGTCCAGGCCTACGGAAGAACAAATTATTCCATGGTATTTAACCCTTTCGCTACCACACCGTACATGTACGACGCTGGTAACGCTGTGCAAGCATGTCTCAAACAGCAGAGACCTGCAGCTAATTACCGCAACCGTCAATAATGCCGATCGCAGTAATTAAATTCTTTAGATGCCATGATCAAGTGAGATCACGGCACCTGAATGCGCAAAAAGTACTTAGTACTGAAGCCCCATGCGGCGCATTGCTTAATGATCTGTCACTTACCAGTAGGAGGAGCTCCCGGCCGGTCACAGACAGCGCAGCAGGTAAGTATGATGCTTCTCATATTGTAATATTGCTACGTAACCATGGCAACCAGGCCTGCAATAGCGTCCTGGTTGCCATGGTTACTGATCGGAGCCCCAGAGCGATTAAACTGGGACTCCGATCGGAACTCTCCGCTGCCACCAATGATCGGTGGGGGGGGGGGGGGGGGGGGGGGGGGGGGGGGGGGGGGAGAGGGGAGGGGAGGCCGCACACTGGCCACTAATGATATTAATACAATAGAGGGGGTGCCAGGGGGGGCCGCACACTGGCCACCAATGATATTACAATAGAGGGAGGGGGGGGGGCCGCACGCTGGCCACCAATGATATTACAATAAAGGGAGGGAGGGGGGGCCGACGGAGGCCGCACACTGGCCACCAATGATATTACAATAGAGGGAGGGGGGCCGGGGGGCCGCACTGGCCACCAATGAAATTAAAACTGGGGAGGGAGGGGGGTCTGCCCCCTGCTGCCTGGCAGCCCCTGATCTCTTATAGGGGGCTATGATATGCACAATTAACCCCTCATGTGCAGCACCTGAGGGGTTAATTGTGCGGATCACAGCCCCCTGTAAGAGATCGGGTGCTGCCAGGCAGCAGGGGGCAGTCATGTACACAGTTCGTAATATATTTTAACTAGAAGCGTCCCCATCACTATGGGAACACCTCTGTGTTAGAATATACTGTCGGATATGAGTTTTCACGAAGTGAAAACTCATCTCTGAAAAAGCTTTTATGCAGACGGATCTTCGGATCCGTCTGTATGAAAGTAACCTACGGCCACGGATCACGGACGCGGATGCCAATCTTGTGTGCATCCGTGTTGTCCGTCAAAAAAATAGGACAGGTCATATTTTTTTGACGGACAGGAAACACGGATGCGGCTGCAAAACGGTGCATTTTCCGATTTTTCCACAACGGTCGTGTGCATGAGGCCTAAGGCTGGTTTCACACGGGCGTGGCGGGAAAAGGTGCGGGTGCGTTGCAGGAACGTGAGCTATTTTTCAGCGCGAGTGCAAAATATTGTAATGCAATTTGCACGCGCGTGAGAAAAATCGCCATGTTTGGTACCCAAACCCGAACTTCTTCACAGAAGTTCGGGTTTGGGATCGGTGTTGTGTAGATTGTATTATTTTCCCTTATAACATGGTTATAAGGGAAAATAATAGCATTCTGAATACAGAATACATAGTACAATAGCGCTGGAGGGGTTAAAAAATAAAATAAAAATATAAATAAAAATTTAACTCACCTCATCCACTTGTTCACGCAGCCCGGCTTCTCTTCTGTCTTCTTCTTTGAGGAATAGGACCTTTGATGACGTCTCTGCGCTCATCACATGATCTTTTACCATTGTGATGGATCATGTGACGGATCATGTGATAACCGGAGTGACGTCACCACAGGTCCTTTTCCTGTGCACAGCAAAGATGAAGACAGAAGAGAAGCCGAGCTGCGCGAACAAGTGGATTAAGGTGAGTTAAATAATTTTTTATTTTTTTTAACCCCTCCAGCGCTATTGTACTATGCATTCTGTATTCAGAATGCTATTATTTTCCCTTATAACCATGTTATAAGGGAAAATAATAATGATCGGGTCTCCATCCCGATCGTCTCCTAGCAACCGTGCGTGAAAATCGCACTGCATCCGCACTTGCTTGCGATTTTCACACAGCCCCATTCATTTCTATGGGGCCTGCGTTGCGTGAAAAACGCAGAATATAGAGCATGCGGCGATTTTCACGCAACGCACAAGTGATGCGTGAAAATCACCGCTCGCTTCATGCCGCCGCTGCTGTACAGTAATACACTTGTATAGATCATACCAGTGTATTACTGTAGTGCAGCGGCGGCATGAAGCGCACGGCGTCATAGCAACCAATGACGCCGTGCGCTCCTGCTCTGAACAGGAATCCAGCCCGGCATACCACGGACCGCTCTCGGCCGTGGAACACGGCCGTGTGCATTCGATGTGATGTGACACCCTTTGTAACAGATCGTCAAAACTTTCAATGCTCATCAGTAAGTAGTTCTGAAACTTGTCCGGATAATTCCTCAATTCTGGAAACAGAACTTCAAAAGCTCCCCCGTCTTATTTTTGCAGAAGTAATCAGATGCAGCCAATAGTGACGGCGCCGCCTGGCTCTAAGACGTCTTCTCCAGCGGGAAACAAGGATTAGAGCCTAAAATCCAAAGCGAATGTGGTCCGGCATCACCTTTGCTAGATTCTGAGGGAGCATCTGAGAGGTAAGTGACCTTTGGTTGTCTTTTATAGCCACTGTAAAATTTGCATGTTTCTTTTTGATCTTTGAAATTTTTAATTCCGGATCCGTCATTCCGTTTGAAAACGGATGAGACAGATCCGTTATTTCAACGGATCCGTTAGACGGATCAGGCAAAAAAAAGATCTACATTTACATATGGTTTGCCGGATCCAGAAAGTATTGAAAATCTATACATTTGTATGCGGTTTGACGTGTGAAAGTAGCCTAAGGGTGAAAAAATTCCTTCCCGACTCCAATCAGAATAACTCCCTGGATCAACGACCCCTCTCTAGTAGCTATAGCCTGTAATATTATTACACTCCAGAAGTACATCCAGGCCCCTCTTGAATTCCTTTATTGCACTCACCATCACCACCTCCTCAGGCAGAGAGCTCCATAGTCTCACTGCTCTTACCGTAAAGAATCCTCTTCTATGTTTGTGTACAAACCTTCTTTCCTCCAGACGCAGAGGATGTCCCCCCGTCACAGTCCTGGGGATAAATAGATGATGAGGAAGAAGTCAGCACCCCTTGGGACTTCGAAACGCGTCTGGGAGGAATCTGGACCCCACATTACCACCATTTTTGGCGTACGCAAAGACATCTACAGCTATACCTCCTTATCAATAACTTCCTAAGTGATCAACTCGTCCTACATGTGAGTTCATGCTTGAAAACTCCTTGGAGTGATACACTCCCATTTTCAACCTAATCGAAAGCAAGGAGAAACTGAACACGTGGGACGCTGAGGAATCGGCGATTAAACAAGCCACACTAAGAAGTTGGAGGTAAGGGAATAAGCTAGCTCGAAAATAGGTGGGACGCCACCTTTAGCTAATAACTCCCGAACTTTAATTCGATAAGTTTAAAGAACTGTGACACAAGAATTACTGTGATTTTTCTCAATATTCGAAACAACAGTTCATAACTAATTCGAAAAGCCAACGATTATATTTTAGTAATGAAAATTGACGATTATATTATATCGAAATAATGGTGACTCTCGAATAATTCTCATCTATAAAATCTCATGGAATTATCGGTAAATAACTTATACAGTGTTATATTGCCGACAATTTAATTAACTTTCGAAAGTACCCATTTGCTGTCTGACGTGTATACATATATACCTTGAGTGATTTTTTATTGTATCGTCATTTGTGACGTTTTATCCTTATGTTATTAAATTTTTGTGCAATATACGTATTTTGTATAACATTTTAATTATTTTAATATGATAATTACATCAATAAAGTGATTTGTTTTGAGCAATATTCCAGATATTGAGTGCCATATCTCCTTTATTATATAGATGATGGGAGTGATCTCTGTACTGACCCCTGATATACTTATACATAGTAATTACATCTCCCCTCAGTCGTCTTTTTTCTAAAGTGAATAACCCTAATGTTGATAATCTTTCAGGGTACTGTAGTTGCCCCATTCCAGTTATTACTTTAGTTGCCCTCCTCTGGACCCTCTCCAGCTCTGCTATGTCTGCCTTGTTTACAGGAGCCCAGAACTGTACACAGTACTCCATGTGTGGTCTGACTAGTGATGTGTAAAGTGGTAGGACTATGTTCTTATCACGGGCATCTATGCCCCTTCTGATGCAACCCATTATCATATTGGCCTTGGCAGCAGCTGCCTGACACTGGTTTTTGCAGATTAGTTTGCAGTTTATTAAAATTCCTAGATCCTTTTCCATGTCAGTGTTACCGAGTGTTTTACCATTTAGTATGTACGGGTGACTTGCATTATTCCTTCCCATGTGCATAACCTTACATTTGTCAGTGTTAAACCTCATCTGCCACTTCTCTGCCCAAGACTCCAATCTATCCAGATCCATCTGTAGTAGTATACTGTCCTCTGTAGTATATATACAGTATACTGTCCTCTTCAGTATATATACAGTATACTGTCCTCTGTAGTATATATACAGTATACTGTCCTCTGTAGTATATATACAGTATACTGTCCTCTGTAGTATATATATACAGTATACTGTCCTCTGTAGTATATATACAGTATACTGTTCTCTGTAGTATATATACAGTATACTGTCCTCTGTAGTATATATACAGTATACTGTCCTCTGTAGTATATATGCAGTATACTGTCCTCTGTAGTGTATAGACAGTATACTGTCCTCTGTAGTATATATACAGTATACTGTCCTCTGTAGTATATATACAGTATACTGTCCTCTGTAGTATATATATATATACACTCACCTAAAGAATTATTAGTGCCCCCATACTAATACGGTGTTGGACCCCCTTTTGCCTTCAGAACTGCCTTAATTCTACGTGGCATTGATTCCACAAGGTGCTGATAGCATTCTTTAGAAATGTTGGCCCATATTGATAGGATAGCATCTTGCAGTTGATGGAGATTTGAGGGATGCACATCCAGGGCACGAAGCTCCCGTTCCACCACATCCCAAAGATGCTCTATTGGGTTGAGATCTGGTGACTGTGGGGCCATTTTAGTACAGTGAACTCATTGTCATGTTCAAGAAACCAATGTGAAATGATTCGAGCTTTGTGACATGGTGCATTATCCTGCTGGAAGTAGCCATCAGAGGATGGATACATGTTCTCATTCTGTTTACGCCAAATTCTGTCCTCTGTAGTATATACGGTATATATATATATATATACACTATACTGTCCTCTGTAGCATATATATATAGTATTCTGTCCTCTGTAATATATACAGTATACTGTCCTCTAGTGTGTGTATATATGTGTGTGTATATATATATATATATATATACACACTCACAGTATACTGTTCTCTGTAATATATATATATATATATATACACTATACTGTCCGCTGTAGTGTATATATACAGTATACTGTGCTCTGTAGTGTGTGTGTGTATATATATATATATACACACTATACTGTCCTCTGTAGTATATACGGTATATATATATATATACACTTTACTGTCCTCTGTAGTATATACGGTATATATATATATATATATACACTATACTGTCCTCTGTAGTATATACGGTATATATATATATACACACTATACTGTCCTCTGTAGTATATACGGTATATATATATATACACTATACTGTCCTCTGTAGTATATACGGTATATATATACACTATACTGTCCTCTGTAGCATATATATATAGTATTCTGTCCTCTGTAATATATACAGTATACTGTCCTCTAGTGTGTGTATATATGTGTGTGTATATATATATATATATATATACACACTCACAGTATACTGTTCTCTGTAATATATATATATATATATATACACTATACTGTCCGCTGTAGTGTATATATACAGTATACTGTGCTCTGTAGTGTGTGTGTGTATATATATATATATACACACTATACTGTCCTCTGTAGTATATACGGTATATATATATATATACACTTTACTGTCCTCTGTAGTATATACGGTATATATATATATATATATATACACTATACTGTCCTCTGTAGTATATACGGTATATATATATATACACACTATACTGTCCTCTGTAGTATATACGGTATATATATATATACACTATACTGTCCTCTGTAGTATATACGGTATATATATACACTATACTGTCCTCTGTAGCATATATATATAGTATTCTGTCCTCTGTAATATATACAGTATACTGTCCTCTAGTGTGTGTATATATGTGTGTGTATATATATATATATATACACTCACAGTATACTGTTCTCTGTTATATATATATATACACACTATACTGTCCGCTGTAGTGTATATATACAGTATACTGTCCTCTGTAGTGTATATATACAGTATACTCTTTTCTGTAGTGTGTGTATGTATGTATGTATATATATATATATATATATATATATATAGTACAGTTGTGGCCAAAAGTTTTGAGAATTACATAAATATTGGAAAAGTTGCTGTTTAAAGGGTTTCTACCACCAGAAATACCGTTATGTAGCTGACTGATATAGCGATGCGCTAATGTCAGCACTACATAACAGTATGTTTCTAATATTAGTCCCTGCAGCCGTTTTTGTAAAAAAAGCACTTTTGTTATATGCTAATGAGCCTCTAGGTGCTATGTGGGCGTAAAATCAGCACCTAGAGGCTCCGTCCACTCACCCATTATCCCGCCCAGGTCCAGTGTTCTGCCCGCCCAGCTCCTCTTGATTGATGCCACGGTCCACTGCATCGTTGACGAAATCCCGCATGATCAACGCGAAGCAGTGGACCGTGGCATCAATCAAGAGGAGCGGGGTGGGCAGAACACTGGACCTGGGCGGGATAATGGGTGAGTGGACGGTCAGCTACATAACAGTATTTCTGGTGGTAGAAACCCTTTAAGTTTTTATAATAGCAATTTGCATATACTCCAGAATGTTATGAAGAGCGATCAGATGAATTGCATAGTCCTTCTTTGCCATGAAAATTAACTTTATCCCCAAAAAAACTTTCCACTGCATTTCATTGCTGTCATTAAAGGACCTGCTGAGATCATTTCAGTAATCGTCCTCTGTAGTATATATATATATATACACACACACATACAGTATACTGTCCTCTGTAATAGAAAGAGAGAATCCAGCTTCTTGTGGAGTAAAAAATAGTTCTTTATTGGCTCATCGTATAAAATCCACCAAAATCACAGGAAAAAGGTGCAGTAACAACATGTTTCGGGCTACAGAATCCGGCCCTTCATCAGGACATAACACACATATTAAAACCATTCCTGTTTATGTAGCACAAGGTCCAACCCCCTCTAATCAGCAAAGTGTCCGCACCTGGAGGCTGGAATGGGAAGAACCACTCAGCGGTCCAGGGGAGGAGATCCAGTATCACAGGTGACGCATACATACACATAATGAACATATCTTAGGCCACTTTCACACCTGCGTTAGGTGCGGATCCGTCTGCCATCCGCACCTATAAATGCAAACGATGCCATCCGTTCAGAACGGATCCGTCCGCATTCTATGTAAAAAAGTCTACAGGGGACGGATCCGCCCGCAATCGCACCATATTGTGTCAACGTCAAACGGATCCGTCCCCACCGACCCACACTGCAAGTCAGGACTGATCCGTTTGGCTCCGCACGGCCTGGCGGACACCAAAACGCTGCAAGCAGCACCCCGATGTCCGCCTCCAGCTCGGAATGGAGCCAAACTGATGCACTCCGAACGGATCCGCATCCATCCAGAATGCATTGGGGCCCGTGAGAGCCCCGAAACGGACCTCACAGGCGGACACCGAAACGCCGATGCGAAAGTAGCCCTAGCTGTATTGCAGAGTGAGGTCATGTTTTCTATTTAACCCCTTTGGCGTGCAGGTATCAAGTGAAAACATCCAAAAGGTCTCCCTGCTAAGGAGTTTCTGTCTGCGGTCCTCTCCTCTTATGGGCAGTGACACCACTTCAATCCCCTGTGCACAAAACGCAGATGCGTCACCTCCGTGAACAGTGGCGAAGTGGAAAGTCGCTGCCGATACATTGCGAGTCTGAAGATGAGGAATATCACTGAGATGTTTTCTGATCCGTATCTTCAGCTCATTTACAGAGCACCCAACATACTGAACTGTACAGATTCTGCATGTAATAACGTACACCACAAACGCCGTATTACAGCTGATATATTGTTTTAGAGCGTATCTGTTGTTATTCACTGTAGATGTGACCTCCTTAGGCCCCTTTCACACGGGCGAGTATTCCGCGCGGATGCGATGCAGGAGGTGAACGCATTGCACCCGCACTGAATCCGGACCCATTCATTTCTATGGGGCTGTGCACACGAGCGGTGATTTTCACGCATCCCTTGTACGTTGCGTGAAAATCGCAGCATGCTCTATATTGTGCGTTTTCCACGCAACGCAGGCCTCATAGAAGTGAATGTGGCTGCGTGAAAATCGCAAGCATCCGCAAGCAAGTGCGGATGCGGTGCGATTTTCACGCACGGTTGCTAGGAGACGATCGGGATGGAGACCCGATCATTATTATTTTCCCTTATAGCATGGTTATAAGGGAAAATAATAGCATTCTGAATACAGAATGCATAGTACAATAGTGATGGAGGGGTTAAAAAAATTTTTTAAAAAAAATTTAACTCACCTTAATCCACTTGATCGCGCAGCCGTCATCTCCTTCGGTCTTCTTTTTTGCTGTGTGCAGGAAAAGGACCTGTGGTGACGTCACTCCGGTCATCACATGATCTTTTACCATGGTGATGGATCATGTGATGGACCATGTGATGACCGGAGTGACGTCACTACAGGTCCTTTTCCTGCACACAGCAAAGAAGAAGACAGAAGAGATGCCGGGCTGCGCGATCAAGTGGATTAACGTGAGTTTAAATTATTTATATATTTTTTTTAACCCCTCCAGCCCTATTCAGAATGCTATTATTTTCCCTTATAACCATATTATAAGGGAAAATAATACAATCTACCCAGCACCTAACCCAAACCCGAACTTCTGTGAAGAAGTTCAGGTTTGGGTACCAAACATGCAGATTTTTCTCACGCGAGTGCAAAACGCATTACAATGTTTTGCACTCGCGCGGAAAAATCGCGCATGTTCCCGCAACGCACCCGCACCTTTTCCGTGTGAAAGAGGCCTTAGTGACACACATGTATCGGCAGCAGATGCATTTCTTACTTCCACATTTATAATTTTATTTCAAGACACGGAGGCTTCATATTGCTTAACCCTTTCTTTACTACACACAACAGCAGCAAAGAATTCAACAACAAAATCCCCCAATGGGCACACAGCCCTCCCCTCAGTCACAGTATAAAGGGAGCACCCCTCAAGTCCTTCCTCCTCTTTCTTTGCTGCTACACAAGCTAAGTACCCCACTCTCCTGCCTGCAGGGGTTGGTGGGTCTTTTGTCTTATGTATTTTAATGTTTTATCCCATTATAAGGTGATTTATTGTTCCCCTGTTGCTTTTAGCCTGTTTGTACTGATCGGACTGTTGGTCTGTGAATTTTGTTTGCCTTTTCCCTTACAGGCTCCTATCTGTTCCCCCCCTTCCTTATTACCCTCTTATCTTGAGGATCGGGGGTTCGGTTGTATTATTTTTGATTTTCAAAGCTTATTTGGTGCCAGCGCTTCTACCTTCATTCCGCTGCACCGTCGCGTCCGAGATCTCGCGGCTTCTCGCGGGATCTCGGGCGCCATCTCGTCTTCCCCTGCCGCTCGTTTCCCGCCACTCCTGCTGCTACGTCCGAGATCTTGCGTTGCTTTGCGAGATTTCGGACGTCATCTGTGGGAACCGCACCACTGTATTCTCTGGGTGTGCGGTCTCTCTCAGCAGCGGTCCGTAACAGCGGCTCCTTTTGCAGAGTGACTAACTCTGCTTACTGTCTCCTGGCCAGCCTGGTAGGGTTAGTTAGCTAGTCTCAGGTAGCTTGCTCTACAATTATTATTTTGCACCTTAGGCAATTTTACCTCTCATACAATTCTGGATCATGTCTACCCAGAAGTTTCCACCTGCGATCCTTGGGACCCCATCTCAAGGGAAATCCCCTTGTCCCCCACAGAATATGGGGGTTATCCCATCTACTGGGGGGGCTGCTTCAGTACCATCTGATTCTCAGGCCCTGACCCTGCAGAGATCTATCTCTGAGGCCATTATCTCTGCCATGGGCTCTATGTCCTCAGTGTTAACACACTCTATATCCCAGGTGCTAATCGCCAATACTTAATCTGTGGTGGCCCCTAACCCCACTCCTATACCAGCCCCTAATGCCTCCAGAAATGATATGACTGATGGCCTTGTTCCATCCAATGACGGCGCGCCTTGGCCGCGCAAAAGAGCCTGTCCGCGCCAGGCAGAAAAAGCACGGCATTGGAAATCTGCCCGATCCCACCCCGAGCTAGATTCCGATTCTAATGGAGAATCTGAGGAGGAGGCTTTGATTGAATCGTATAATGATTCAGAGGAATTTGACGATGATGTGTCACCTGCTCAGGGGACGTCTGTCTCTTTCTCATCATTACCCCGGCGACCGACAGAGGTCGACCCGGCGGACCCGGGCCAATCCGTTTCCCTTATGGATCCGGCAGGGGAGGCCCTTTTTGATCCGGACTCCCTGCATCACCCCAGGTCCGCGGAATGGCTTCCGGCACCCCATAACGCTAATTACTTGGAGTCCATGGTCCGTAAGCCCCTTAGCAAAGAGGCACGGAACAAACTCCGGGCAGAATGCCCGCGCCCGGCTATACCTAATAAGGTATGCGAAACACCGGTCGTGGACCCAAAAATGGTCCAATTCCTGTCCAAAACAGGATTTAGTCCCAAGAGAGGCCTAGATTCGGCCCTTAAAGCTTGTCAGGACAAGCTACTTGATATCATGGGGCCCCTAACAAAGATCTTTGATTTGGCGGAGTCCGCCAAGGCTGAAGGCCAAATGGTCGACCTGGACGAACTCCGTGGTTGGGCCCAAAGAGCCATTTGCATGGCAGGTAATGCAAACACCTCCTTGAGTATTGAACGGCGCAAAGCCATTTTGTTGAAAATAGAACCTAAATTAACCAATATGGCTCTGTCAGAATCCGGCAAGGATGCCCAAGGTTTCCTCTTTGGGGATCCCTTCATTAAAGAGCTAGGAGGGACCTTTACCGCATTGGATAAAGCCCAAACGTCGATGCGTAGGGTATTCAGTGGTAGGGTTTCCACTAGGGCCGGCAGTACCAGGGGCCGTCTGTCCGGCCGTTCCTCTTTCCAGACCCGAGGTTCGGGTCGAGGCTCCTTCTCGTCATACCGCCCGCCTGCTCACGAACAGAGACACCAACCGTCCTTCTTCCCGTCCCGGGGTGCTTCCGGTCGGGGAAGACCTTACAGAGGAAACCCAAACCTCAGACGCCCGTTTGGTAAGTCTACCTCCCCTTCTCCCTTTTTCGGAAAACTGTGTAGGGGGCAGACTCCAACATTTTATTCATGCTTGGGCGTTCATTACCAACGACCCCTGGGTGTTGTCCACGGTTCGGGGTTTCCACATAGAGCTAGTCGCCGCACCTGTGGTTCCATCACCACTTCCTCCCACGTTCCGTTCACAGGAATCTCAGAACCTCATAGACGTGGAGCTACGGGCTTTGTATCTCAAGGGAGCTATAGAACCGGCTCCTCTCCATCTCGATGGGGTTGTCAGCAGTATTTTCCTGGTGGAGAAGAAGGGAGGCCAATTCCGTCCCGTTATCAACCTCAAGGCACTCAATGTATTCGTCAGGTACAGACATTTCAAGATGGAGGGCATTCATCTTCTAAGGGACATGCTACTGCCCGGGGACTGGATGGCCAAGTTAGACCTCAAGGATGCCTACTTGACGGTTCCGATTGCACTCCCTTCCAGGGATCTTCTGCGTTTCCTTTGGCAGAGGACGGTTTGGCGCTTCTTGTGCCTCCCCTTCGGTCTCTCGTCCGCCCCCTGGTGTTTCACCAAACTGATGCGTCCGGTAGTGGCATGGCTCCGCTATCGGGGGGTGAGACTAATAATCTATCTGGACGATATTCTGATTATGGCGGAGGACCGTCCCTCTCTGCTGTCCCACCTGCAGATGTCAATTCATCTTCTGTCAACTCTGGGCTTCATTATCAACCGAGAGAAGTCTTGTCTAATTCCTTCTCAGTCCATGGAGTTTCTCGGATTCCAGGTGGACTCTCTGTCCTTGACTCTCAGTCTTCCCCCTTCGAAGGTGCGGTCGATCCGCAAAGAGTTACGTCGCACTCTATCCCTTCCGCAGATTTCCCTGCATCATTTGGCCAGAGTGATAGGTCTCTTGTCATCTTCGATTCAGGCTATCTTTCCGGCTCCCCTTCATTATCGGGCCCTGCAGCGTCTCAAAATCGTGCACCTGCATGTCGGTGCTTCTTATGCGGACCTTATCTCTCTGGATCAGGAAACGACAGACGAGTTGGAATGGTGGATTGCCAACCTCTCTGCCTGGAATGGCAGGGCTCTGTTCGGTCCTCGCCCGGATATAGTGATAGAGTCGGACGCCAGCCTTCACGGTTGGGGCGCTCATTGTGAGGGTGTTTCCACGGGAGGTCCTTGGTCCATAATAGAGTCCCACTTACACATCAATGCTCTGGAGCTTCTGGCGGGTTCCTTTGCTATCCGCAGCTTCACCACTGGGAGGGCCAAGGCCTGTATTCGCCTTCGCATGGACAATGTCTCGGCCGTCCGTTACATCAATTCCATGGGAGGTACCCGTTCGAGGATGTTGACACACCTGGCCAAAGATTTCTGGGATTATTGCCTATCCAATGGCGTTTCTGTAGTGGCGGAATACCTACCAGGGTTACACAACACGCTGGCCGATTGGAGCTCTCGCTACATCTCAGACGCCAGCGACTGGAGATTAGACGTGGAGATATTTTCTACCATCGAATCTCTTTGGGGCCCGTTTTTCGATCGACCTTTTCGCGTCACGATGGAACGCCCAACTGCCCAGGTACTTCAGTTGGAGACCGGACCCGTCCGCTGAGGCAGTGGATGCTTTTCTCCAGCATTGGTCGGAGGACGTGACGTATGCATTCCCACCGTTCTCGATGATTCCTCGGACTTTGGCCAAGATACGTCTTCAAGTTTCGGAGCTAGTGCTGATTCTTCCGTTTTGGAGCGCGCAGTCGTGGTTTCCGCAGCTGTTGGAGCTCCTGGTGGAGATTCCCATGTTACTTCCTCTCCGGACATCGCTATTACTGGATCCGCTGAACCATCCTCATACGCTGGTGCTGGAAGGGTCCCTGCGTCTTCTGGCCTGCAGAGTGTCGGGTTGTCCTGGCAGACCGAGGGACTTTCGGAGACGGCTCTTTTCCTATTGGAGAGCGCGTGGGCCCCAGAAGAGCCTATAGGACGGCTTGGCGATCCTGGGCTAGTTGGTGCAGCCTTCGGAACCTGGATCCCACTACGGCCGCTGTAGGCAATGTGGTTCAATTTCTCAGTTCTCTTTATGAAGAGGGTAAAGCCTATCGAAATATAAATGTGTTTCGATCAGCCATTTCCTCCGGACACAAGGGATTTGATGGTTGTTCTGCTGGACGTCATCCTTTGGTGTGCCGGTTACTTAAAGGCTCCCGCTTTGCGCGTCCTCCCAGACCTCGGTTTTCTAGCTCTTGGGATGTTTCGTCCGTTTTATCTTTTCTGTCAGCTTGGCATTCCAATGAAGATTTGTCCCTTCGCCAGTTATCGGCTAAATTGGTTATTCTTTTTTGCCTGATCTCTTGTAAAAGGGTTTCGGACGTCCGGGCTTTAGATCATGACGCCCGGTCCTTTACTCCAGAAGGTGTAACATTCAATATTTCCCGGCGTACTAAAACTAATATCAATTCGGTGTCTTATCCCCCTTTCCCTTCTTCGGTGGCGCTCTGTCCAGTCGCTTGTCTGAAGGAGTACGAGTCCAGAACTCGGTCCTTAAGGTCTTCCTCTGCTTCCCAGTTGTTTATTTCTTTCCGTAGGCCTTTTGCTCCGGTTGCCGCGGTAACTCTGTCACGTTGGGTGAAGTGGATTTTGTCTCTCTCTGGTATAGATACTTCCATTTTTACGGCACATTCTGTTCGCAGTGCTTCCGCGACTTCCTTAACTCTGTCTGGTGCGCGCCTGGAGGACGTCATGAAGTTGGCAGACTGGTCGCGGGTCTCCACGTTTCGGGAATTTTATTTTAGGCCGGATCCACATGTTTTCGCTTCTATTGTGGATCGACTTTAAACTAGCAATATGAGCCTCCGTGTCTTGAAATAAAATTGAATGATTTTCCTAAAATATGACGTAAAGTCATGATTTTATGAAAGACACGGAGGCGAGTATTGCCCCTTCCATGTATTATCCCTCCCTGGGGTTATGTGATATGTTATTTCTTATGTAAATGTCTTTGTCATCTTTGTTATTTATGCCTATTGTGGATATTGTTAAATTATTAACGTTTTCTTACCTTGTCTGACGCTATGTCACATCAATAGGATTGACGCTTTTGCGTTGCTGGAGATTATCTGTTTGTTTCTCTTTTAAGGTTGACCTCATCGAGTTCAGTGAAGAGTGGAGAGGATCTTCTGCAGGTCCTGTTTGCCGTTTTTTCCTTTAAGTCGGTGGTTCAAGACATGTTAATCTTCTTGTTGGAGTTCCAGTTTGATTCGTTGGTGGAATTGTGAAGACAAAGAAAGAGGAGGAAGGACTTGAGGGGTGTTCCCTTTATACTGTGACTGAGGGGAGGGCTGTGTGCCCATTGGTGGATTTTGTTATTGAATTCTTTGCTGCTATTGTGTGTAGTAAAGAAAGGGTTAAAGCAATACTCGCCTCTGTGTCTTTCATAAAATCATGACTTTACGTCATATTTTAGGGAAATCATTCAATTGCCAGTAGTTTTTGGGCAGGAACATGCCCGAGGAATGGTATCCGTAAACAGGCTGGGGCTGAGTTTTTTTTTCCCACCGTAGGTGCGTTCTTGGATATACACCTGATACCCGCAGACACCACATCTCTCCACTCCTCATTGTAATTGAGGACAGGGAGATGTTTACGGATAATTCTGCATGTGTGGATATTCTCTACTGTAGTTAGTAATAAAAACAGTAGGTTTTTTGTCCTCCTCGGCAAGGTCTTCACTTTTTTGACATCGATAGGATTTTTTCAAGAGATTCCCTATCTTTCAATCTGGCAAACTCAACGCCTTTATTAATGTTCTGGAGTGTATGGCCTCTGCTCAGGAGTCTCTGTGTAATAATCTCTGCTTGCAGCGTTTTGGTGTCCGCCAGGCCGTGCGGAGCCAAACGGATCAGTCCTGACTTGCAGTGTGGGTCGGTGGGGACGGATCCGTTTGACGTTGACACAATATGGTGCGATTGCGGGCAGATCCGTCCCCTGTAGACTTTTTTGCATAGAATGCGGATGGATCCGTTCTGAACAGATGCCATCGTTTGCATTTATAGGTGCGGATCCGTCTGTGTGGATGGCAGACGTATCCGCACCTAACGCAGGTGTGAAAGTGGCCTAAGATATGTTCATTATGTGTATGTATGCATCACCTGTGATACTGGATCTCCTCCCCTGGACCGCTGAATGGTTCCCATTCCAGCCTCCAGGTGCGGACACTTTGCTGATTAGAGGGGGTTGGACCTTGTGCTACATAAACAGGAATGGTTTTAATATGTGTGTTAGGCTACTTTCACACTTGCGTTAGGTGCGGATACGTCTGGTATCTGCAGACGGATCCGCACCTAGAAATGCAAACGATGGTATCCGTTCAGTGCGGATCCGTCTGCATAACAGCTTTTTCAGATCTGAGTTTTCACGAGTGAAAACTCAGATCCGACAGTATATTCTAACACAGAGGCGTTCCCATAGTGATGGGGACGCTTCAAGTTAGAATATACTAAGAACTGTGTACATGACTGCCCCCTGCTGCCTGGCAGCACCCGATCAGGGGGCTGAGATCCGCACAATTAACCCCTCAGGGGTTAATTGTGCGGATCACAGCCCCCTGTAAGAGATTGGGTGCTGCCAGGCAGCAGGGGGCAGTCATGTACACAGTTCTTAGTATATTCTAACTTGAAGCGTCCCCATCACTATGGGAACGCCTCTGTGTTAGAATATACTGTCGGATCTGAGTTTTCACGATCTAACTCAAATCCGATGGTATATTCTAACATAGAGGCGTTCCCATGGTGATGGGGACGCTTCAAGTTAAAATATACCATCGGATTGGAGAAAACTCTGATCCGATGGTGTATTAATAGGGACTCCTGACTTTACATTGAAAGTCAATGGGGGACGGATCAGTTTGCAATTGCACCATATTGTGTCAACGTCAAACGGATCCGTCCACATTGACTTGCATTGCAAGCAGAGTTTTGGTGTCCGCCTCCAGAGCGGAATGGAGGCGGAACGGAGGCAAACTGATGCATTCTGAGCGGATCCTTATCCATTCAGAATGCATTGGGGATGTACGGATCCGTTCGGGGCCGCTTGTGAGAGCCCTCAAACGGATCTCACAAGCGGAACCCCAAACGCAAGTGTGAAAGTAGCCTAATGTCTTGATGAAGGGCTGGATTCTGTAGCCCGAAACATGTTACTACACCTTTTTCCTGTGATTTTGGTGGATTTCATACAATGAGCCAATAAAGAACAATTTTTTACTCCACAAGAAGCCGGATTCTCTCTTTATATTGGATATTCTATTGGGCCCAGTTCTGGCCTTTCTTCCGTGCTTCGTGGATTAAAGTCAGAGGTGAGAGCTGCAGCCATTTCTATCATTGTTTTGTCCTCTGTAATATATATCTACAGCATGCTGTCCTCTGTAGTATATATACAGTATACTTTCCTCTGTAGTGTATATACAGTATACTGTCCTCTGTAATATATATCTACAGCATGCTGTCCTCTGTAGTATATATACAGTATACTTTCCTCTGTAGCATAGATATTGTGGGGATTTGCTCTGGTAGACAGGCTAGCGGACGCAGTACAGAGGCAACCATAAAGTCTTTACCTTAAACAGTTCAGTACACACCAAAGATTAGCACCAAACACATGTATATATAAACATGAAATAGTCTTTATTTAACATATATCAAAATATACTTTGTAAAAACAGCAGCAAGGAAGGAGGAAACCTTCAGTGAGGAAAAAACAACCCTAGAGGAGGCTGAGGGGTCAACACACACAAGCGAGCCAGTAAGGCCTCTTTCAGACGGGTGTTGCGGGAAAAGGTGCGGGTGCGTTGCGGGAACATGCACGATTTTTCAGCGCGAGTGCAAAACATTGTAATGCGTTTTGCACTCGCGTGAGAAAAATCGCGCATGTTTGGTACCCATGTTTGGGTTAGGTGTTTTGTAGATTGTATTATTTTCCCTTATAACATGGTTATAAGGGAAAGTAATAGCATTCTGAATACAGACTGCATAGTACAATAGCGCTGGAGGGGTTAAAAAAATTTTTTACAAAAATTTAACTCCACTTAATCCACTTGATCGCGCAGCCCGGCATCTCTTCTGTCTTCTTTCTTTGCTCTATGCAGGAAAAGAACCTGTGGTGACATCACTCCGGTCATCACATGATCCATCACCATGGTAAAAGATCATGTGATGACCGCAGTGACGTCACCACAGGTCCTTTTCCTGCACACAGCTAAGATGAAGACAGAAGAGATGTCGGCTGCGCGATCAAGTGGATTAAGGTGAGTTAAATTATTATTTTTTTAACCCCTCCAGCGCTATAACCATGTTATCCATCCCGATATCACCTAGCAACCATGCGTGAAAATCGCACCGCATCCGCACTTGCTTGCGATTTTCACGCACCCCCATTCACTTCTATGGGGCCTGCGTCGCGTGAAAAACGCACAAAATAGAGCTTAGTGCGATTTTCACGCAACGCACAAGTGATGCGTGAAAATCACCGCTCATGTGCACAGCCCCATAGAAATGAATGGGTCCGGGATTCAGTGCGGGTGCAATGCGTTCAACTCACGCATCGCATCCGCGCGGAATACTCGCCCGTGTGAAAGGGGCCTAAGACAATGGAAGCCATCAGACATAAAAATCCAAAAGTAAGGCATAAACAGACCTATGTGTGGAAAGGATAAGCAAATAACTACCCAAGAATGAGTGTGGAACCCTCATCCGCCCGCCCCCCGACGTCGTTTCGCCAGTAACACCTGGCTTCTTCCGGGGATGGATTAGGGTAGTTATTTGCTTATCCTTTCCACACATAGGTCTGTTTATGCCTTACTTTTGGCTTTTTATGTCTGATGGCTTCTATTGTCTTACTGGCTCGCTTGTGTGTGGCTTCTCTCTGCAATCTATATACCCTTGTGTGTGGCTTCTCTCTGCAATCTATATACCCTTGTGTGTGGCTTCTCTCTGCAATCTATATACCCTTGTGTGTGGCTTCTCTCTGCAATCTATATACCCTTGTGTGTGGCTTCTCTCTGCAATCTATATACCCTTGTGTGTGGCTTCTCTCTGCAATCTATATACCCTTGTGTGTTGACCCCTCAGCCTCCTCTAGGGTTGGTTTTTCCTCACTGAAGGTAGCCTGAGGAACTGAATGGCCAGATCTTGAATCCGGCCTTTATCTGGACAACTTTAGAGCAACATTATAAAGGGATTTTCCGAGACTTAGATACTAACGGCCTATCCTCAGGATAGTTCAAAATTAGGGATGAGCGAATCGCATAAAACTTCGTTTGAATACTGTACGGAGCGAGCGCTCTGTACAGTATTAGAATGTATTGGCTCAGAAGAGCTGAAGATATTACTTCACGAAGTCTCGCGAGACTTCGCATAATACGTTCAGAAATTGATTTATACTGTTAAAAACCATTTCCCGAACTCGGCATGGCAGACGTTCCGTCTGCCGTGCCGAGTTCGGGAAATGTTTTTTTACAGTATAAATAAATTTCTGAACGTATTATGCGAAGTCTCGCGAGACTTCGTGAAGTAATATCTTCAGCTCTTCTGGGGGAGATTCATCAAACTGGTGTAAAGTAGAACTGGCTTAGTTTTCCCTGGCAACCAATCAGATTCCACCTTTCATTTTTCACAGTTCTACTTTACGCTAGTTACATAAATCTCCCCCAGTGTGCTTCCAGTTCTGTTCCAGTACCAGCCACCATCCAAAACAGCTGATCGGTGGGGGTGCTGGACGCCCACCAATCTATCAAGAGGACAGGCTATCAATATCATAAGTCCTGGATAACCTCCTGTAACGAAAGACAAGATAACACTTTGGTTGAACCCCAAAAAAGTAGTCAAGAACATTCAACAGTTGAACATAATGTGATCATAAATCCGATACAATCTGCCTGAAGACCAGACAAATGGGAAACTATCTCAAATCAAAGCCTAAAACGAATATAAAAAACAGTTTCATACAGAGCAAAAACAACAGTGTAGGTGGCCATGTTTGGCCATCAGATATCGGTCCCAGATCTGCTACTGATACAAGTCTGCTTTAAAGGGGTTGTGTCTAATCACAGACAATGGGGGCATATCGCTAGGATATGCCCCCATTGTCTTATAGGTGCGGGTCCCACACCTATATATCGGGAACGGAGCCCCGGAAGGTGGTGGCTGGAGGACTTTGGTCCGGCCACCACCAAGCCGGCTCCACATAGAAGTGAATGGGAGTGCACCGCGCATGACCGGCCACCGCTCCCATTTACTTCTATGGGGTGGACGGAAATAGCCGAGCCAGTGCTCAGCTATTTTCAGTGGTCCCATAGACAATGAATGGAGGGCGGCTATGCATGCTCTGTGCGCTCTCCTCCACTTTCGGAGCTCCGTTCTCGATATAGGTGCAGGCCCTGCACCTATAAGACAATGGGGGCATATCCTAGCGATATGCCTCCATTGTTTGTGATGAGACAACCCCTTTAAGGGTGTATTAGACACCCCGATGCTGCAAGCGTTTCCTCCCGGCAGTCAGGTAGCTAGCAGAGGAGACCGCTGCCATTACATGCATGGGGAGGAGCGATGGCTATGCCATCGCTCGTCCCCATGCAGGACAGTGGTGTGCCGTTCATCGGAGGTCGTATTAGACTGCCAGATGATCGCTAACGAGCGTTCACAGGAATGCTCGTTAGCGATTATCGGGCAGAAAATCTGCCAGTCTAATATACCTTTTTGTGGACATACAATTCAAAAAAGCTGGAGAGATAAGCAGATGAGAACCCTCTGGCACCACTTATCGAAAATAGGAACAAAAGGGTCAAAACAGCCATTGTTATCTTCAATGGCGACTCTCAGCTGAAGTTCTACTAAGCCCAATAGACATTACTGGACATTGTAGCAACTAAATCATTGCGCTTTGATGAAAGATATCTACTGGTGGGGCTCCGAGAACTAAAGGCTGAATTAGACTGGCAGATAGTCGGACAGATCATTGGTAATGAGCGTTCGTAGTACAGTAGCGCTCGTTAGCGATGATCTGGCTACTGCCGCTCGTCCATAGGCCAATCCCAATCTTTCTCAAGGTTCAAATCATTGCTTGCCGCGGCAGATCATGCCGTCTATTCACACTATGCTGCTGGGAAACTGGTCAGTATGGGGACGAGCGATGGCATTAAAAGCTATGTACACCTTCACAGGCATTTTTTTTTTTTATGGTTGCATTTTACTAATTTTGGGCTCATTTAGTCATTTTTTCAATTGGTCATCTAATAACCCTTATCTTTAATTTATTAAGAGGTCATAAACACTTCTTTAAACGACATTCTTATCAGTAGGATGAGAACTGAGCTATAATGGGGGTTTACAAGGTCAGAAAGCGGAGATAAGGAGCCCGTCAGGTGAGCTGGCTGACGGAGGAGAGAGAAAATCCAGATCCCTCTATTAGAGCATCTAAGCCCTGTACAGAGAAAAGGGCGCCATATTTAACAAATGATTTTTAGCTCAAAATGAGTACAATGCAATAATAATAAAAAAATAAAAATTGACCCCAAAGGTGTACATAGCTTTAATGATCGCTCCTCCCCATACTGTGGAGATCGCTGATGGAATAGCAGCGGTCTCCTCCACTAATGAGCAGGCGATTGCCAGGAAGGAACGCTACCCACCTGACAATCGCCTGTTGTATCGCTGTATGTAATGCAGCAAAAAAAGGCAAGGCATAAAAACTGGACAGAGAAACCAAACATATTCAAATTAATGGTAAATGCACCAATGGTTACTCATAGTGCACAATAAGGTAGCGCCCTACAAACCACCGCTCAATGGAGAATCTACTAATGGCCACACATTCAGGCTGCAGCAGAGGTGTCAGGGATTACAGAAACAATGGAGTTTGCTTTGTTATTGCATGGAAGATTTGGAAACCAAGCAGTACGGCCAGTTTAGCTGTTTCTGTAATCCCACCACCTCTGCTTTTATTCGCAGGCTGGATGTGGCTGGACTGGATGAGGGACTTTTTTTGTCAAGGCAGATGTGGGTTCCAGAGGCGAGACCCGTATCTATTGGACATTAACCGCATATATCATGTGGGATACCTTTTTAAGAAATTAGTCGTAGGGGAAATACACCAATAGGAGACATGACAGAAGATGGCGTCCTTGTAGGTCCATCTCCTCTGTCACTGGAAAGCAAATTGTGGGCACCTCATTGCTGATTTCAACGGTGGGATTGCGGGATAGTAAATCGTCGAGGTTGGTCAGCGACGGGAATCTCAGTCTACTGTAGTTCTAATGGGTTCTGTCTAAAGCAAGATGGTTTCTTGTATTCAGGAATTCACAGGGTTTTCGACTTGCTACCAATCAGATCTTCTGACCTAGAACTTTACAAGTGGTAAAGCCCACAATAAACCCTTCCATATGCCACCTGGATCCTAGCTCCTGATCGTCACCCACTCATCCCATATGTAAAAGGCAGCATGAAGAGGCTCGGTAAAAGCAGCAGTGAAAGTGTGCAGGTGTCTAACCGGTTCACACAGCTCATAGAAGGACAACCGTCCAACCTCATAATCAAGATATATCACTAATCTCTGACTGGAAGCCTTGCCGGGTAAGTGGATACCCTTCCCGTGATGCATCACTGAATAATGTTGCTTCTTTGATTTGGACCTGGATAAACACCAGGACTTCTCGTTGCTCCCGATGTACGACTGGTCCCCTGTTCTGCCTATACTGGGGTAACACACTCCTATCATCCAGTGTCCTAATTTGCTAACTTCCACTTCCCAGTAATGGCGCCCTGATGAGAAGGTTCTGGTGCTCAGAACCTGACAGTCCTCAAACCTTTTGAGAGATTCTGGATATTTTTGATTACTCGAATAACTAGCGGTTTTCAGGTCGGTTGAGATGTGCACATAATTGGCAACTGTGTCAATATCTAGCAGTAGGTCCGACACCTCCACAATATGGAGACCCTTCTTGAAATGTGCTGCTATATCGGCTAACCCCGTATGTAATGTCATGGAGGTTAACACTTTATCCAGATCAGTCACATATTCAAACGATTTACTGGCTTGTCTTTGGTCTTCGTTCCCTCGTTCCTCAGCACCATAAAGGCCATATTTTTCAGATTTGCGTTCTTGGAGGAGGGTTAACGGATCCGTCAGGAGACACAGCTCCTCAATGTGGGAAATCTCTCTGGACAGCTCTTCCGTCTGTGATTCTATCTTCTGGATGAGTTCGGAGACCGAGGCAACCACCTGATCCATCTGCCTGGAGATCTCACATAGCACACTCTTCTCCAGGTCTTCAAGAAGTCTCCTGATGTATTTGAATATGGAAGCGACTCTCTTCAATTCTCCAGCTGCCTTTTCTTTAACTTTCAGCTTTTGCCCTTCTAGGTTCTGTACTCGTTTCTCAGTCTCCTCTCGCTTTGAGGTCAGTTTTTCCAAGATGTTTATGAGTTTCATTCTTTTCTTCTCAGAGACCTCGTCTATTGGTTCTACCTGGTGTCCTTTGTGTTTTCCAGCCAGGCAGCAGGTGACACAGATACAGGTGGAGTCCTCAGTGCAGTAGTACTCCAACATCTTCTTATGGGTGGAACATTTCCGATTCTCCAGGGAAGCTGTAGGTTCCATTAAGATGTGATCACCCGACTTGCTGTGTTTAGTCAAGTGCTTGTCACACAAAGAAGCTTCGCATTGTAGACAGGTTTTAACGGCAGGTACGGAAGAGTCGCAGTAAGTGCAGAAGATGCCAACCGCTTCCCCCTCATCCTGATTACAGTGGAAACTCTGAGCTATATTACGGAGAGCTAAGTTTTTGTGCAGTGCCGGACGCTCCGGAAACTCGGTTCTGCAGTCTGGGCACACGTAAACACCACCGCCATCCTGGGTATGCAGCACACGATCGATACAGGCCCAGCAGAAGTTGTGGCCGCACCTCAGGGTGACCGGATCCGTGTAGATGCTCAGGCAGATAGAGCAGTTCAGCTCGTCTCTCAGTGCCGCAAACGCCATTGCTTTCACGAATATGGTCCTGTCAAGAAACCACAAGTCTCATTAGTGGCCAAATGCACATTTCAAGAAGTCAGATGTCCTACAAAGACTTCGCAGGTAGCACACAATACTACTTACACCACCAATAATGCTGAATTCGGCAGCTCTTGCACCTCGCGGGTAATTTGCCGAGTTCTCAATGATGACGACACACAGGATCTTCAGTGTCAACAGTCACGGTAGTCAGACCTGAAACAACGACGCCTGATTACACTGATCCCTGAACAAGCCATTGTCAATCTATCAGCCGTTACATAAACACCGAGATCAGATTACTAAGGCCCCAGCTGGGGATCAGGCTACCAGAGCTCACCGTAACGGCACTGCCAGATACGACTGTGTACTCCTGGATCTCCGTTGACTTTAATGGAATCTGGCAGAGATCTGGCAAATATGCTGGGAATCGGCCAGACAGAAACCTTTGATTGCCGGGTCTCCACCAGATCCCATTATAGTCAATAGGGATTCAGCAGTACACAGTCGTATCTGGCAATGCCGGATGAGCTCCGGTAGCCCCCGAGGTCAGGCTACCCAAATTCAAACGCGACCCTAAAGGGGGCCTTACAGGAACATCAACCACGACCTCCCCCCAAATACCACCGCCATTTATCCAAGTACATAATATACTTCAATTTTGGATGGGGTATCGCCGTCCCATAAAGTGCTGGCGTATCGCCACCCCCTGAGAATGAAGGGGCGCACATGCGATTCACGACTATGGTCCTTTAAGACGCCTTTCCTGCACACGCCGCCCGGTAAACCAGAGGAACCGCGGCACAGCTCCATTCATGTGAAAGGGTCCATGTGGAAGGACAAAGTGCGGCCCCTCATGTTCTTAGGATCTGTGAAGACCCCCGAGGTCAGAAACGTATCACCACTGTGCAAGACAAGAATACACCTTTACGCTACGTTCACACGTCGCTGATTTTTCATCAGTTCCATAAATGTGAGTGGGTCCGTATCGAACCCCAGAAAATTCGGCAGTAATTTTACGAGGTGTTTAGGGCGATGTTCACACAGCAGAAAAAGTCGGCTGTGGTTCTGCTGTTTTTGATGCAGAAATGGCGCCGAATTTCTCCCTCTCCAATGCACAGTGAAGTAGAAGAATTCTTCTATAAATACCATCTGTTACACAGCTGAGGGTTTGCTACAACTGCATCCAGAATAGGCAAGTCAAACAGATCCCTCTCATGTCCGGTCTGCTACGTCCACACACAGGGACGCTATATGACCGCGTTCACAAGACGAAAACCCGACAGACTCTCGTATGGTCAGCGGGGTCCCTCGCCATTTGTGTCCACCATCTGACGGCTCCGACGCATCCGTTATTTACAGAACAGATAAAAGCGACGAGGTGATCGCAGCCCAACAAGTGCATCTTCCGAATTGACCGCGTCCGTCACACCGACCGTTTTTCCCGTACCCCGCTCGCCTGTTTGATATTAGCCTTAAACCCTGTTCAACAAACAGTTGCTAGTGGTCCTGTTTTTTGGCAGGATAATCCCGCGAAACGGCGGACCTCAAGGTGGTGGCGGGGAGGGAATGCGTGTGAATCCCACCCAAAAGTGGACATTTTGTGGGCATTCCCTCATGCTGGGCTTAAATGTCCTGATTTTGTAGATTCCAATACAGACAACTAAGCGCTGTAAGAAACAAATAGGGCGCTGTACGGCGGTGAGTCTAGGACCAGATTGTGCGGCACGATGGCGGTATACTCATATATATATATATATATATATATATATATATATATATGGGCGTGAAATGTGGCAATGATTTATGAGGTAAAAGGCCACATAAAATGGAGTCTATTGTGTTCCCCACATAGGTGACATGTTCTTCAGTCCTGTCAGGACGTGAGGTGGATGTTGCCCATAGCAACAAGCAGAGCCCAGCTCCAGTTTCTAAGCCGCGCTGATAGGTTGCTAGGGGTAACCGCTCCAGGTGCACGCGCTCTAATTTCCCGCGCCGCTCCTCTCAGAGATTACGGCGTCACATAGAACATCGCACACAAACGTACAAAAAACGAGAAGACAACGGGAGGGACGGAGAGAGAGAGAGAAAGCCGAGAGCTGCACAGACATAGCGGCGACAAACCTACAGAACGAGTACCAGAGGCTCCGGCCTGAGTACCTGTGACGCAGACACTCCAGTCCGCGCCTTTCTGTCCCTCTCCAGGACCCGTAGTGGTAGTTCTGCTGTCAGAGGGAGCTAGGATACCGGGCGGTCACGTGGTGCAGAGAGGACTCGGGCGGAATCAAGGCGCATCGCTGCCCCGACACGTACGTATGTGCTGCACCCCCTTGTAGGTATATACAGTGACCCTATAAATGTATATACCGCACCCCCTCTGTCTCCTGTATGTATATACCGCACCCCCCTGTCTCCTGTATGTATATACCGCACCCCCCTCTGTCTCCTGTAGGTATATACCGCACCCCTCTGTCTCCTGTATGTATATACCGCACCCCCCTCTGTCTCCTGTATGTATATACCGCACCCCCCCTCTGTCTCCTGTATGTATATACCGCACCCCCCTCTGTCTCCTATATGTATATACCGCACCCCCTCTGTCTCCTGTATGTATATACCGCACCCCCCCTCTGTCTCCTGTATGTATATACCGCACCCCCCTCTGTCTCCTGTATGTATATACCGCACCCCCCCTCTGTCTCCTGTATGTATATACCGCACCCCCCTCTGTCTCCTATATGTATATACCGCACCCCCTCTGTCTCCTGTATGTATATACCGCACCCCCCCTCTGTCTCCTGTATGTATATACCGCACCCCCCTCTGTCTCCTGTATGTATATACCGCACCCCCCTCTGTCTCCTGTATGTATATACCGCACCCCCCTCTGTCTCCTGTATGTATATACCGCACCCCCCTCTGTCTCCTGTATGTATATACCGCACCCCCCTCTGTCTCCTGTATGTATATACCGCACCCCCCTCTGTCTCCTGTATGTATATACCGCACCCCCCTCTGTCTCCTGTATGTATATACCGCACCCCCCTCCGTCTCCTGTATGTATATACCGCACCCCCCTCTGTCTCCTGTATGTATATACCGCACCCCCCATCCGTCTCCTGTATGTATATACCGCACCCCCCATCCGTCTCCTGTATGTATATACCGCACCCCCCATCCGTCTCCTGTATGTATATACCGCACCCCCCTCTGTCTCCTGTATGTATATACCGCACCCCCCTCTGTCTCCTGTATGTATATACCGCACCCCCCTCTGTCTCCTGTATGTATATACCGCACCCCCCTGTCTCCTGTAGGTATATACCGCACCCCTCTGTCTCCTGTAGGTATATACCGCACCCCTCTGTCTCCTGTAGGTATATACCGCACCCCTCTGTCTCCTGTAGGTATATACCGCACCCCTCTGTCTCCTGTAGGTATATACCGCACCCCCCTCTGTCTCCTGTATGTATATACCGCACCCCCCTCTGTCTCCTGTATGTATATACCGCACCCCCCTCTGTCTCCTGTATGTATATACCGCACCCCCCTCTGTCTCCTGTATGTATATACCGCACCCCCCTCTGTCTCCTGTATGTATATACCGCACCCCCCTCTGTCTCCTGTATGTATATACCGCACCCCCCTCTGTCTCCTGTATGTATATACCGCACCCCCCTCTGTCTCCTGTATGTATATACCGCACCCCCCTCTGTCTCCTGTATGTATATACCGCACCCCCCTCTGTCTCCTGTATGTATATACCGCACCCCCTCTGTCTCCTGTATGTATATACCGCACCCCCCTCTGTCTCCTGTATGTATATACCGCACCCCCCTCTGTCTCCTGTATGTATATACCGCGCCCCCCCTCTGTCTCCTGTATGTATATACCGCGCCCCCCCTCTGTCTCCTGTATGTATATACCGCGCCCCCCCTCTGTCTCCTGTATGGGTAGACCGCGCCCCCCCTCTGTCTCCTGTATGGGTAGACCGCGCCCCCCCTCTGTCTCCTGTATGGGTAGACCGCGCCCCCCCCTCTGTCTCCTGTATGTATATACCGCACCCCCCTCTGTCTCCTGTATGGGTAGACCGCGCCCCCCCCTCTGTCTCCTGTATGGGTAGACCGCGCCCCCCCTCTGTCTCCTGTATGGGTAGACCGTGTGTCAGACCCCCCCCCCCCCCCCGATCCCATACTGGTGACCTATCCTGAAAGTACGTGAAATTCTGGAAAACCCCTTTTAAGAGTCCATTCACACGTCCGTTTTGGTGTTCCGCATCCGTTCCGATTAAAAACGGAACCTTATGCGGATCCATTCATTTTCAATGGAATCCGCAAATAATCGGAGAGCACTCGTGGTGCTCTCCGATTCCGTGATTCCGTTCCGTGGGTTCCGTTATTTGGATCCTGGAAAAAAAAATATACCCTGTCCTACTATTTGTCCGATTTTGCGTTCCGTCATCCCATTCTAGTCAATGGATCCGTTAAAAAATCGGATGACATGCTAAAAGCATCCTCATGTCATCCAGATTTTCGGATCCGCAAAAAACAGGAACGTTTATCTGGAAAGGTAAAAATACTGACGTGTGAATGCACCCTAAAGGTAATGTCATTCCAGTATTTTTTAATTGGAAACTGCTAAAATAATAAAATGGCGTACCTCCCCTTTACCAGCCCCAGCGACGCCCCTCCTTCCTCGGCTGCAGCCAGTGACATCCCTTCTACCACTGCAGCCAGTCGCTGGCCTCAGCGGTCTCAGGCCATATTCTTATAATTATTGGGGTCATTTTATTTTACTTTGCGTGTGGGTTTGTTTTTCCCGGATGTGTCCTTGGTGACCTCGGTCATTCTTGACTCCTCTGTTCTGCGCGCTGACAGGTCTCCCCGTTTGCCTCCAATCAAGATGGCCGCCGATGGGTCAGAGCGAGAAGAGGATGGCGGCCAGGAAACGGTGTCCAGCGGGAACGTCTTGGAATTGTTCTTGGAGAGTAAAGAGACTCGAGAGCTGATTGTCGGCCTGCGGGACACGTATAAGGAGCTGGTGAACCGGGAGGTCTGCACACAGAGGTTCATAGGTGAGCGGAGGGTCTGCCTCACACCCAGGACCCGTACCATGTTTTATGGCTGCTCCCCCTCCCTATACACCAGACATCCGGACCTCCACCCAGGCTGGGTCCATATAATTCACTGCTGCCGGTGCCGCTCGCTGCGCTGTGTCCTGATGCCATCCAGCGTCGTGATATGTTCACCGCTGCAGCATAGTCAGGACACAGAAGCGACCTGAGGAGCGGGATCTCAGTCTGGTCTGGGGTCTGGTTAATCTAGGGATTTGGATCTGATTCGTATAGGGCAGAGATCCCCCCCCCCCCCTCGGTGCTCCAGCTGCTGCAAAACTACAACTCCCAGCATGTACACTTGCTCGGCTGTTCCCGTTACTCCCATAGAAGTGAAAAGAGGCTTCTGGGAGTTGTAGTTTTAGAATAGCTGGAGTGCCAGAGCTTGCGGACCCCTGATATAGAGAGTCTGGTCTGATTCATTTAGGGGTTCGAGTCTTGGGGTCTGATTCATTCAGGGGGACTGGTCCGGGGTCTTATTAAAGGAGTTTCCCGGGATTTTAATACTGATGACCTGTCCTCAATATCAGATTAGAGGAGGGTCCAACACTCGGCACCCCTGCAGATCAGCAGTTTGAAGGGAAGGCTGCGCCCCCTTCTATTCAACCAGCTGATCGTCGGGGGGGCCTGGATTCGGACCCCCGCCAATCTGATGCCGATGATCTATCCTTAGGACAGGTCATCTGTATTAACCCCTTAAGGACTCAGGACGTATCGGTACGTCCTAACTTTAAATCGCGATTGCGGCGGAGGTTAATCGCAACAGGATGTCTGTTGAAATCTTTCAGTGGGCGGTTTGCGGCTTTTACCTTATCTGGTGGGAGGCGGTGCCATCGGGTCCCCATGCGGCTGTGGGGGGGACCCGATGGCATGGAAGGCAGCGCGATGCCTTTCGGTGACGAACCTGTGAGATCCAGGCCGGAAGCTGTATGAGTAATACTCACAGTATTTCTCATATAGCCAATGCATTCCAATACAGAAGTATTGGAATGCATTGTAAAGGATTAGACCCCCCAAAAGTTGGAGTCCCAAAGTGGAACAAAAAATAAAGTAAAAAAAAGTTGAAAAAATCAAGTTTTCCCCTCCAAAAATTAAGTTTCAAGTAAAAATAAACAAAAACGTAATTTTCCCCAAATAAAGTAAAAAAAAATTGGTAAAAGATAGGGAAAAAAGTATACATATTAGGTATCACCGCGTCCGTGTTGACCGGCTCTATAAAAATATCACATGACCTAACCCCTCAGATGAACACCATAAAAAATTTAAAATAAAAACTGTGCTAAATAAACCATTTTTTTGTCACCTTACATCACAAAAAGTGTAATAGCAAGCGATCAAAAAGTCATATGCACCCCAAAATAGTGCCAATAAAACAGTCATCTCATCCCGCAAAAATCATACCCTACCTAAGGTAATCACCCAAAAACTGGAAAAATTATGGCTCTCAGACTATGGAAACACTAAAACATGATTATTATTTTTTTGCTTCAAAATTGAAATCATTGTGTAAAACTTACATAAATAAATAAAAAAGTATACATATTAGGCTACTTTCACACTTGCGTTCGGGGTTCCGCTTGTGAGTTCCGTTTGAAGGGTCTCACAAGCAGCCCCGAACGGATCCGTACTGCCCCAATGCATTCTGAGCGGATAAGGATCCGTTCAGAATGCCTCAGTTTGGCCTCCGTTCTGCTCAGCAGGCGGACACCCGAATGCAGCTTGCAGCGTTTTCGTGTCCGCCTGGCCGTGCGGAGCCAAACGGATCCGTCCTGAATTACAATGCAAGTCAATGGGGACGGATCGTTTGACATTGACACAATAAGGTGCAATTGCAAACGGATCCGTCCCCCATTGACTTTCAATGTAAAGTCAGGAGTCCCTATTAATATACCATCTGATCTGAGTTTTCTCCAATCCGATGGTATATTTTAACATGAAGCGTCCCCATCACCATGGGAACGCCTCTGTTAGAATATACCATCGGATTTGAGTTAGATCGTGAAACTCAGATCCGACAGTATATTCTAACACAGAGGCGTTCCCATAGTGATGGGGACGCTTCAAGTTAGAATATACTAAAAACTGTGTACATGACTGCTGCCTGGCAGCACCTGATCTCTTACAGGGGGCTGTGATCCGCACAATTAACCCCTTCAGGTGTCGCACCTGAGGGGTTAATTGTGCGGATCACAGCCCCCTGTAAGAGATCAGGTGCTGCCAGGCAGCAGGGGCCAGACCCCCCCCCTCCCTCCCCAGTTTTAAATTCATTGATGGTCAGTGCGGCCCCCCTCCCTCCCTCCCTAGTATTATATTCATTGGTGGCCAGTGCGGCCTCCCCTCCCCCCCCTTCTAATTAAAATGACCGACCCCCACCCCCATCATTGGTGGCAGCGGAGAGTTCCGATCGGAGTCCCAGTTTAATCGCTGGGGCTCCGATCGGTTACCATGGCAGCAAAGACGCTACTGCAGTCCTGGCTGCCATGGTTACTTAGCAATTTTAGAAGCATTATACTTACCTGCGATGTCTGTGACCGGCCGGGCGCTCCTCCTACTGGTAAGTGACAGGTCTGTGCTATAAGCAATGCGCCGCACAGACCTTTCACTTACCAGTAGGAGGAGCGCCCGGCCGGTCAGAGACATCGCAGCTCGCAGGTAAGTATAATGCTTCTAAAATTGCTAGGTAACCATGGGGGGTCGCTCATTTTAATTAGGGGGGGGGGGGGGTAAGAGGGGAGGCCGCACTGGCCACCAATGAATATAATACTGGGGAGGGAGGGGGGGCCGCACTGGCCACCAATGTGTTAAATACAGGGGAGGGAGGGGGTCTGCCCCCTCCTACCTGGCAGCACCTGATCTCTTACAGGGGGCTATGATGCGCACAATTACCCCCTCAGGTGTGGCACCTGAGGGGTTAATTGTGCGGATCACAGCCCCCTGTAAGAGATCGGGTGCTGCCAGGCAGCAGGGGGCAGTCATGTACACAGTTCTTTTAGTATATTCTAACTTGAAGCATCCCCATCACCATGGGAACGCCTCTATGTTAGAACATACTGTCGGATCTGAGTTTTCACGAAGTGAAAAATCTGATCTGAAAAAAACAGTTATGCAGACGGATCCGTTCTGAACGGATGCAAGCGTTTGCATTATAGGAGCGGATCCGTCTGTGCAGACACCAGACGGATCCGCTCCGAACGCAAGAGTGAAAGTAGCCTTAGGTATCGCCGCGTCCGTAATAACTTGCTCTATAAAAATATCACATGACCTAACCCTTCAGTTGAATACCGTAAAAAAATTAAAATAAAAACGGTGTAAAAAAAGCAATTTTTTGTCACCTTACGGCCTCATGCACACGACCGTTGTTTTATTCTGTGTCCGTTCCGTTTTTCGTGATTTTCTGAGGCCCATTGACTTTCAATGGATCCGTTGCAAACTCGGCTAATGCACCGTTTGTCGTCTGTGATCCGTGGTTCCAGTTCGTTAAAAAAATATAACCTGTCCTATTTTTTTCACGGAAAATTGTTTTCGGACCCATTCAAGTCAAAGGGACCGTGAAAAAACGCGGAGGCACACAAGATTGTCGTCCGCGTCCGTTTTTTTCCTATCATTTGCATGGCAAACTTGATTTAGACTTCTTTTTTACTTTCCTACATGTCTGGTGGTCCTCCAAAAATAAAGGAGGACACACGAAAACAAAAACGGATCACGGAACAACGGAACCCCATTTTGCGTAACGGAACACAACAACGGTCGTGTGCATGAGGGCTACATCACAAAAAGTGTAATAGCAAGCGATCAAAAAGTCACACGCACCCCAAAATAGTGCCAATAAAACAGTCATCTTATCCTGCAAAAATCATACCCTACCCAAGGTAATCGCCCAAAAACTGAAAAAATTATGGCTCTCAGACTATGGAAACACTAAGGCCTCTTTCACATGGGCGTTGCGGGAAAATGTGCAGGTGCGTTGCGGGAACACCCGCGATTTTTCCGCGCGAGTGCAAAACATTGTAATGCGTTTTGCACTCGCGTGAGAAAAATCACGCATGTTTGGTACCCGAACGTCTTCACAGAAGTTCAGGTTTGGGTTCGGTGTTGTGTAGATGTTATTATTTTCCCTTATAACATGGTTATAAGGGAAAATAATAGCATTCTGAATACAGAATGCTTAGTAGGTGATCAATTGAGGGTTAAAAAAAAATAAAAAAATTAACTCACCTTCTCCTCTTGTTCGCGTAGATCCCGGTCTCTTCTTTACTTCTTTACTTCTTTAATGATGAGCTGTGGGCTAAAGGACCTGTGGTGTCGTCAGATCACATGCTCCAATCACATGGTCCATCACCGTGGTGATGGACCATGTGATTGGAGCATTTGATCTGATGTCACCACAGGTCCTAGCCGGTAGTTTATCTTTTAAGAAGTAAAGAAGAGACCGGGAACTACGCGAACAAGAGGAGAAGGTGAGTTAATTTTTTTTATTTTTTTTTTAACCCTCAATTGATCACCTACTAAGCATTCTGTATTCAGAATGCTATTATTTTCCCTTATAACCAAGTTATAAGGGAAAATAATAATGATCGGGTCCCCATCCCGATCGTCACCTAGCAACCATGTGTGAAAATCGCACCGCATCCGCACTTGCTTGCGATTTTCACGCAGACCCATTCATTTCTATGGGGCCTGCGTTGTGTGAAAAACGCAGAATATAGAGCATGCTGCGATTTTCACGCAACGCACAAGTGATGCGTGAAAATCACCGCTCATGTGAACAGCCCCATAGAAATGAATGGGTCGGTATTCAGTGCGGGTGCAATACGTTCAACTCACGCATGGCATCCGCGTGGAATACTCGCCCGTGTGAAAGGGGCCTAAAACATGATTTTTTTTTTGTTTCAAAAAAGAAATCATTGTGTAAAACTTACATAAATAAAATAAGAGTATACATATTAGGTATCGCCGCATCCGTGACAACCTGGTCTATAAAAATATCACATGATCTAACCTGTCAGATGAATGTTGTAAATAACAAAAAATATAAACGGTGCCAAAACAGCTATTTCTTGTTATCTTGAAAATCATATGTTATCTATAAAAATCATATGTATCCTAAACTAGCACCAACAATACTGCCACCCTATCGTGTAGATTCTGAAATGGGGCCACTTTTTTGGAGTTTCTACTCTAGGGGTGCATCAGGGGGGCTTTAAATGGGACATGGTGTCAAAAAAACCAGTCCAGCAAAATCTGCCTTCCAAAAACCGTATGGCATTCCTTTCCTTCTGCGCCCTGCCGTGTGCCCGTACAGCAGTTTACGACCACATATGGGGTGTTTCTGTAAACTACAGAATCAGGGCCATAAATATTGAGTTTTGTTTGGCTATTAACCCTTGCTTTGTAACTGGAAAAAAAATTATTAAAATGGAAAATCTGCCAAAAAAAGTGAAATTTTTTAATTGTATCTCTATTTTCCATTAATTCTTGTGGAACACCTAAAGGGTTAACAAAGTTTGTAAAATCAGTTTTGAATACCTTGAGGGCTGTAGTTTATAGAATGGGGTCATTTTTGGGTGGTTTCTATTATGTAAGCCTCGCAAAGTGACTTCAGACCTGAACTGGTCCCTGAAAATTGTGTTTTTGAAAATTTCAGAAAAATTTCAAGATTTGCTTTTAAACTTCTAATCCTTGTAACATCCCCAAAAACTAAAATGTCATTTCCAAAATGATCCAAACATGAAGTAGACATATGGGGAATGTAAAGTCATCACAATTTTTGGAGGTATTACTAGGTATTATAGAAGTAGAGAAATTGAAACTTGAAAATTGCAATTTTTTTTTACATTTTTTTTTGGTAAATTTGGTATTTTTTTTATAAATAAAAATGAATTTTTTTGACCCCATTTTACCAGTGTCATGAAGTACAATATGTGATGAAAAAACAGTCTCAGAATGGCCGGGATAAGTCAAAGCGTTTTAAAGTTATCAGCACTTAAAGTGACACTGGTCAGATTTGCAAAAAATGGCCTGGTCCTTAAGGTGAAATAGGGCTGAGTCCTTAAGGGGTTAAAATCCCGGAAAACTCCTTTTAATTTAGGAGATTTTGTCTTGGGACCAGATTCATTTAGGGGTTCCAGGCCGTGGTCTGATTCATAGGGAGTCTGGTATGGGGGGGGGGGGGGGGTCGGAATCATAGGGAAGGAGGGGTTTGATGCTAGGTCTCCTGTCTTCTGCACGGTGGCCATGGTCTCCCTCCCAGGATGACGTGTCCTGTGTTATCTTGCAGTGATAATGGACACCTACCAGGAGCAGCCTCATCTCTTGGATCCACATCTCGGTGAGTTAACCCTCTCTTCCCCAGTTCTCACATACAAGGACGCCCGTCAGTCGGCAGATGCACCCTCCCACTGCCATCCCTTACACGTATGCTCCCAGCTCTAATATACAGTGGGGGGGGGGGACACACACACAAGATGTTGCTTCATTGGCCTACTTGTGGCGTACCAAAAAAAATAATAAACTACCACACCCATCATTCCCAGACAGCTGTGGAGGGGATGCAGTGATCCGAGCTGACCCCCAGGTGGCGCCAGTGCAGCGCGCCCTGATTGTGATGTTCTCTTGCAGAGTGGATGCTGGACCTGTTACTGGATATTGTCCGAGACGCGACCTCTCCACCTCTTCTCATGCATCTGGGATTTAAGTTCCTCTATATTATTTCCAAGGTAAGCTTGTGACCTGGTGCCTGTTCAGTAAACAATCTGCCCCGTGGCCTCTGTCTGGTGGTCACTATAAGCCGACTGGCCACTAATTACCACCGGTTTCACTGGCGTCTTCGGGACTTCCCATAACCCTGATGTCGCGCAAAACATGTCGGGGGGCAGAGAGTGCTATGTTTTTAGTAGCATACTGCATCAGGGACAGCAGTGGAGGAGGGGGTGCACACCCCGCCGACAATATGGAATTAAAAACTGACAAGAAAGGAATCGTAGGTCCTATAGCGACAGTAATGCTGGGGTTTTAAAGGAGTTTTTTCCGGGATTTTATCCTCGGGATAGGTCCTCAGTGATCCAATACCCCCGCCAATCAGCCTTCCTGTGAGCACCACGGCCCCCTCTCACCAAGCACAGCACCGTGCATTGTATAGTGGCTGTGCCCGGTATTGCTGCTCCTAGGCACACGTGACCAATGTGTCGTCACTCGCTCACAGCAGCGCCGGTGCCCTCTCAAAACAGCTGATCTGCAGGGGTCCAGGGTGTCGGGGGGGCCCCCACCGATCAGATACTGATAACCTATCCTCAGGATAGGTCATCAGTAAAAAAAAGTCTTGGAAAACCCTGGCTGCTGTGTTATCAAAGGGTCAGAGATACTGTTTAACCCCCTCAGATTCTGCTGTCTGTAGCGTCTGCAACCTGTGAGCGCTTAGTCAGAGGTAGGCGGACCCCCTCTGTCCTGTGATCGCCCTCCAGGAAGCACAATTCTGAGGCCTGCCACTGTAGTACTACCATTACGCCCTGCCAGAAGTAGGGTGTAATAGGGTAACAATATCACAATGCCCCTAGGGAAGCCAAATATTAAAAATTCTAAATAAATTTTCCCATTTATCATATAAAAATATGAATAATAAAAAAATAAATGTAATTGATATCACAGCATTCGAAATATTACATTGTCAAAAATCAATGCCAGGAATGTGGGGGTTTTTTTAAAAAATTTTTTCTTTTTTTTTCTTTTTTGCGCCAAATGTGTTACTTGTGGATTTTGACTCTGATTTACCCCAGATCCTAAAAAATTTCCTCAGTGTAGATGGGATTTAGAAAATTGTATGCTGCAGGTTTGCGGTACAATATTACAGTATTCTGCGAGAAAAGAGAAGCCACAAAACAATGCTTTTTATTCGTCCCGCCTCACAGAAAAAATGTAACAGTTGTTCAGTACGTTCTGTGGTGACATTGAAAATGCAGCTTTCGGCTCTTGGAGGCCAATCTGTTGCTTGACGTAAACTGAACCTTCCATCTCCAACCAATGTAAACATCAGAGGCAGCACGCCTGCAGCCTCAATAGCCCAATCACAGTATAAGGGCTCCTTCACACAAACGTATTTTGCGTTCCGCATACGGTCCATATACGGAACCATTCATTTCAATGTGTCCGCAAGAGATGCGGACGGCACTCTGTGTGCTGTCCACATCCGTTGCTCCGTTCTGTGGCCCCGCAAAAAGTCCTTTCTTATTCTTGTTCTTATATTTCTATAATGGGCCTCCTATTCTGTTCCGCAAATTGCGGAAGGCACACGGGCGCCATCCGTGTTTTGCGGACCGCAGAAAACGGCACGGTCGTGTGAACGAGCCCTAAAATAGGAAAGAACGAGATCAAAAAGCAGCACGTCCCATCCTGTCCCCCGAGTGTCCGGCCTCTTCATAACGTTGGTGGATCCAGCCCCGCTTCCGCGCTGTCTTACATTTGGACCGTTTTCTACGCCTTCCCCGCCCACGTCACACAATCTCTTTTCTAGACCTGGTGTGAGCGGGGAGAAGTCGCCAATTTAGGTGTATTTCTATTTAATAAATGACCCCCTATGTTACTACGTGCCTGTATAGCGCCGCCTGCTGTTTGTTCTGTTTCTTATTTCTCTGTCCACCTCACTGACGTGGACGCACATGTTCATTTCCAGCCTTCAATGGCCTCCTGAGCTGTGATAGGGAGAGAGCTGCAGCAAAAAGGACGCCCCCCCTGAGCTGTGATGGGGAGAGCATGGACGCCCCCCCCTGAGCTGTGATGGGGAGAGCATGGACGCCCCCCCTGAGCTGCAGCAAAAAGGACGCCCCCCCTGAGCTGCAGCAAAAAGGACGCCCCCCCCTGAGCTGCAGCAAAAAGGACGCCCCCCCCCCTGAGCTGCAGCAAAAAGGACGCCCCCCCCTGAGCTGCAGCAAAAAGGACGCCCCCCCCTGAGCTGCAGCAAAAAGGACGCCCCCCCCCTGAGCTGCAGCAAAAAAGGACGCCCCCCCCCCCTGAGCTGCAGCAAAAAGGACGCCCCCCCCCCCCGAGCTGCAGCAAAAAGGACGCCCCCCCCGAGCTGCAGCAAAAAGGACGCCCCCCCTGAGCTGCAGCAAAAAGGACGCCCCCCCCTGAGCTGCAGCAAAAAGGACGCCCCCCCCCTGAGCTGCAGCAAAAAGGACGCCCCCCCCCTGAGCTGCAGCAAAAAGGACGCCCCCCCTGAGCTGCAGCAAAAAGGACGCCCCCCCCCCTGAGCTGCAGCAAAAAAGGACGCCCCCCCCTGAGCTGCAGCAAAAAGGACGCCCCCCCCCTGAGCTGCAGCAAAAAGGACGCCCCCCCCCCTGAGCTGCAGCAAAAAGGACGCCCCCCCCCTGAGCTGCAGCAAAAAAGGACGCCCCCCCCCTGAGCTGCAGCAAAAAGGACGCCCCCCCCTGAGCTGCAGCAAAAAGGACGCCCCCCCCCCTGAGCTGCAGCAAAAAGGACGCCCCCCCCTGAGCTGCAGCAAAAAGGACGCCCCCCCCCCTGGGCTGCAGCAAAAGGGACGCCCCCCCCCCCTGAGCTGCAGCAAAAAGGACGCCCCCCCCCCTGAGCTGCAGCAAAAAGGACGCCCCCCCCCCCTGAGCTGCAGCAAAAAGGACGCCCCCCCCCTGAGCTGCAGCAAAAAGGACCCCCCCCCCTGAGCTGCAGCAAAAAGGACGCCCCCCCCCTGAGGCTGCAGCAAAAAGGACGCCCCCCCCCCTGAGCTGCAGAAAAAAGGACGCCCCCCCCCTGAGCTGCAGCAAAAAGGACGCCCCCCCCCCCTGAGCTGCAGCAAAAAGGACGCCCCCCCCCCTGAGCTGCAGCAAAAAGGACGCCCCCCCCCTGAGCTGCAGCAAAAAGGACGCCCCCCCCTGAGCTGCAGCAAAAAGGACGCCCCCCCCCTGAGCTGCAGCAAAAAGGACGCCCCCCCCCCCTGAGCTGCAGCAAAAAGGACGCCCCCCCCCCCCCTGAGCTGCAGAAAAAAGGACGCCCCCCCCCCTGAGCTGCAGCAAAAAGGACGCCCCCCCCTGAGCTGTGATGGGGAGAGCATGGACACGACCCTGAGCTGCAGCAAAAAGGACGCCCCCCCCCGAGCTGCAGCAAAAAGGACGCCCCCCCCCTGAGCTGCCAGCTTGATATAAATCTAGCAGAGCAATGAATGTGGAGATCTCTGGATCCATGTGAGGTGCAGGGCTGGTTCTAGGATTGTTAGAAGGAGATTGTGATGTCTGAACGACTGAAAGGTTTGGAGATGGGACAGGGGAGTGATGCTCTGCAGTGAAACATCAGAGCCCCATCCAGTATATGTGAAGATTGTATGTGATGACTGTACATTTACATGATGCGGGGGCTGCACACCCTGCGTCGCCCCTTTAATGCTGCTGTAGTAACAGATATCTGTTCCGGCAGGTTCGGGGCTATAAGATTTTCCTGCGTCTCTTCCCACATGAGGTTGTGGATGTTCATCCAGTGCTTAAAATGGTCTCTGTGCAGGATCCTGCAGATCATGAGGTGAGATACAAAAATACAGACGAAACCTCAGGGGCGTCAAGGACATAGACACTTGGGTGACGGGACTCATAGGGTACAGCACGGCCAGCAACGGAGGGGGGAAGGGACCCCCACATCACAGCACTCCTGACTATTATATAACTCTGAGGGGACATGGGTAATGCTCGGGGTACAGGATAACGACACGCTGACACTTGGGGTACAGGATAATGACACTTGGGGTACGGGATAATGACACGCTGACACTTGGGGTACAGGATACGGACACGTTGACACTTGGGGTACGGGATACTGACACGTTGACACCCGGGGTACGGGATAATGACGCTCGGGGTGCAGGGTAAGACGCGCTGACACTTAGGATCCCATGACTACGCTGCCCTGGTATTATGTATGTACAGTTTTCTTTCTCTGCACACGGATGTATTTTGGGGTTGGCTTCTTCCTCAGACCTGGGAGACGCGTTACATGCTGCTGCTGTGGTTGTCTATGACGTGTCTCATCCCCTTTGACCTCTCACGTCTGGACGGAAACCTCTCTGTGGAAGGAGGAGAGACGCGTCGCTCTACCATGGATCACATACTGGAGATCGCTAAGGTCTGTTCTCTGTGAAGACGGTCTCTCTCGTTCTCTCCGTCTCTCTCATCAGATTGAACACTTTCCCCTGTAGGTGTAGAGGACCTTGAATCTCTTTCTATCACCCTCTCTTGCCGTCTTTCGCTCTCTTACCCTCTTTGTCATTCTTTCTGGTTCTCTCTCTGTCTTCCTTGCTCTCTCGCCCCCTCTGTCTGTCTCTTCCTCCTCTCTCCCCTATGTGTTGACCCTGACGCTCTTCTCTCCTCTCCTTCAGTCCTACCTGCTGGTCAGTGACAAGGCTCGGGACGCTGCTGCCGTGCTTGTTTCAAAGTAAGTCTGGTTCTTCTTATAATGTAACAACAGTAAAGTGAGTCTGTCAGCAGTTCTGACCCCTCAAAGCTGCTGACAGCACTAGGGGACATAATAAATAAAAAGATAATGGCTGCACACACATATAAGCAGTAAAGCTGAGAAAGCATATGCCAGTCTAAACTCTCTTGTAGTATTGATCGGAGGGTGGCGCCTCTTCTAGACACTGAGCGCACGCCCGTCTGCCTGGAGCTTCTGAGCAAAGTACAAATGAAGCTGTTCCTTCACTGCCCTGATGATGTGGACTTGGATAAGTCCAAGAGAGGTGGTATATTAGTCATAGGGACCCGTCCGCGGAAGTCAACTTGACGCGTGGTGGATGGGCCCGACACAAGTTTGATCAAAATGTGCGCTAAGAGCTTCCATTGATTCCCATAGTAGGTATAGTATCACTTGAGTTTAGAATGATCCCCATTTCTCAGCTTTACTGCTTATATGTGTGTGTGCAGCCATTATCTTTGTATTTCTTATGTTTGCCTTATGGATGTGCACCCATGACTATGATTAAGACTATGCCAGTCTAAGCTTTCTTGTAGTAGCACTAG
The DNA here is from genome assembly GCF_905171765.1 of Bufo bufo. Lineage (NCBI taxonomy): Eukaryota > Metazoa > Chordata > Amphibia > Anura > Bufonidae > Bufo > Bufo bufo. The sequence goes on from NC_053394.1 coordinate 406,219,340, forward strand.
GGGACAGGGAGAGCAGTGATGGGCCTGCAGGCCACGTAACCTGGAAATCCCTGTGGTCGCTGTGAGCTCAAGTTTCCAGGAGGCGGCCGCCCCTTCATGTGCGGAGTCGGACATCATTCTAGGAAAGTGTCCTGAGAGTCACCTCATTGTACAGTCATACATGTGTCGCTATAGACCAGGGATCGTCAACCTTCCGCACTCCAGCTGCTGTGAAACTACAACTCCCAGCATGCAATCATGCTTGGCGGTTCTCACTTGAAGCATTCTGGGAGTTGTAGTTTCTGGTTGCTATAGACTGTGTCCTCTTCATGCCAGCAGTGCAAGACCAGGGCTTCATAAAGGCGCAGAGTTGCCTGCGAGTGGCAATAAAATGCCTGGATAACCCCCCCCCCCCCCCCCCCACCTTATTGTGTGACTTTGGGAAAGGTCGTGGAGGGGTTCTCCTGAGACGCCACCCCCGCAGATGGTAGAGAAGGTGCAGTCCACCATAGCAAGAGCAGGCACTCACTGTCCCCTTTTGGGTCAGGAGGGGAGGCTACATATGCCTCCATCCAGCGCCCTGTTTACTGCTCCCCGGGACCCCCACATCCTATGCCGCTCTCACATCCCTCTCTTTCACTGCCAATGGCCATCTTGTCATGTTTCTGCAGGTTCATCACCCGTCTGGACGTCAAGCAGAAGAGGATGGCCGACTTCTTGGACTGGTCTCTTGCTACATTATCGAAAGCTTCTTACCTGACCATTGAAGGGACCATCGCCATGGACGGGATGCTGCAGGCCTTGGTACGTTACACCGGTGTTATAGCTGTGCTCAGCGGGTTATACTGCAGCTGCATTTAACAAGGGTCGAATCGCGTCTCGAGTTACACTCGGCCCTGAAATGCATGAACGTTGCAGTGCTTATTCAGTATTGTCCAATTCGAATGGGAAATGTCCTATAGTATAATGTTATCTGTATTGGACTGTCCTGCCACAGATCAGATCCCCACAGCAGCACAGTGGTCTATTGTCAGGATGAGCCATAGTATGGTGCCAGCTACAGAGCCATGTCCATAGGGTAGTTACTGCTAGAGCCCAGAGCAATGTGCCAGGCACGGCCCTCCATGGTCCTGCGCCCCTGTCTGCATCTCCAATAGGAAGATACTTGTAAGCAGCCGCTCGTGCATTCTTAGATCCGTGCAGTGTGTCGCCCTTCCAGTAGAGGGCGCTGCTGCTGCAGTTTTATGTTCTTAGATCCGTGCAGTGTCGCTCTTCCTGTAGAGGGCGCTGCTGCTGCAGTTCTGTCCTTAGATCCGTGCAGTGTGTCGCTCTTCCAGTAGAGGGCGCTGCTGCTGCAGTTTTATGCTCTTAGATCCGTGCAGTGTGTCGCTCTTCCTGTAGAGGGCGATGCTGCTGCTGCAGTTTTGTGTCCTTAGATCCGTGCAGTGTGTCGCCCTTCCAGTAGAGGGCGCTGCTGCTGCAGTTTTATGTTCTTAGATCCGTGCAGTGTCGCTCTTCCTGTAGAGGGCGCTGCTGCTGCAGTTCTGTCCTTAGATCCGTGCAGTGTGTCGCTCTTCCAGTAGAGGGCGCTGCTGCTGCAGTTTTATGCTCTTAGATCCGTGCAGTGTGTCGCTCTTCCTGTAGAGGGCGATGCTGCTGCTGCAGTTTTGTGTCCTTAGATCCGTGCAGTGTGTCGCTCTTCCTGTAGAGGGCAATGCTGCTGCAGTTTTGTCCTTAGATCCGTGCAGTGTGTCGCTCTTCCTGTAGAGGGCGCTGCTGCTGCAGTTTTGTCCTTAGATCCGTGCAGTGTGTCGCTCTTCCTGTAGAGGGCGCTGCTGCTGCAGTTCTGTCCTTAGATCCGTGCAGTGTGTCGCTCTTCCAGTAGAGGGCGCTGCTGCTGCAGTTTTATGCTCTTAGATCCGTGCAGTGTGTCGCTCTTCCTGTAGAGGGCGATGCTGCTGCAGTTTTGTCCTTAGATCCGTGCAGTGTGTCGCTCTTCCTGTAAAGGGCGCTGCTGCTGCAGTTTTGTCCTTAGATCCGTGCAGTGTGTCGCTCTTCCTGTAGAGGGCGCTGCTGCTGCAGTTTTGTCCTTAGATCCGTGCAGTGTGTCGCTCTTCCTGTAGAGGGTGATGCTGCTGCAGTTTTGTGTCCTTAGATCCGTGCAGTGTGTCGCTCTTCCTGTAGAGGGCGATGCTGCTGCAGTTTTGTGTCCTTAGATCCGTGCAGTGTGTCGCTCTTCCTGTAGAGGGCGATGCTGCTGCAGTTTTGTGTCCTTAGATTCGTGCAGTGTGTCGCTTTTCCAGTAGAGGGCGATGCTGCTGCAGTTTTGTGTCCTTAGATCCGTGCAGTGTGTCGCTCTTCCTGTAGAGGGCGATGCTGCTGCAGTTTTGTGTCCTTAGATCCGTGCAGTGTGTCGCTCTTCCTGTAGAGGGCGATGCTGCTGCAGTTTTGTGTCCTTAGATCCGTGCAGTGTGTCGCTCTTCCTGTAGAGGGCGATGCTGCTGCTGCAGTTTTGTGTCCTTAGATCCGTGCAGTGTGTCGCTCTTCGTGTAGAGGGCGATGCTGCTGCAGTTTTATGTCCTTAGATCTGTGCAGTGTCGCTCTTCCTGTAGAGGGCGCTGCTGCTGCAGTTTTGTGTCCTTAGATCTGTGCAGTGTGTCGCTCTTCCTGTAGAGGGCGATGCTGCTGCAGTTTTGTGTCCTTAGATCCGTGCAGTGTGTCGCTCTTCCTGTAGAGGGCGATGCTGCTGCAGTTTTATGTCCTTAGATCTGTGCAGTGTCGCTCTTCCTGTAGAGGGCGCTGCTGCTGCTGCTGCAGTTTTATGTCCTTAGATCCGTGCAGTGTGTCGCTCTTCCTGTAGAGGGCGATGCTGCTGCAGTTTTGTGCCTTAGATCCGTGCAGTGTGTCGCTCTTCCTGTAGAGGGCGATGCTGCTGCAGTTTTATGGCCTTAGATCCGTGCAGTGTGTCGCTCTTCCTGTAGAGGGCGATGCTGCTGCAGTTTTGTGTCCTTAGATCCATGCAGTGTGTCGCTCTTCCTGTAGAGGGCGATGCTGCTGCAGTTTTGTGTCCTTAGATCCGTGCAGTGTGTCGCTCTTCCTGTAGAGGGCGATGCTGCTGCAGTTTTGTCCTTAGATCCGTGCAGTGTGTCGCTCTTCCTGTAGAGGGCGATGCTGCTGCTGCAGTTTTGTCCTTAGATCCGTGCAGTGTGTCGCTCTTCCTGTAGAGGGCGATGCTGCTGCTGCAGTTTTGTGTCCTTAGATCCGTGCAGTGTGTCGCTCTTCCTGTAGAGGGCGATGCTGCTGCAGTTTTGTGTCCTTAGATCCGTGCAGTGTGTCGCTCTTCCTGTAGAGGGCGCCGTCTCATTGGTTGATAATAGAGAAGTATAATCCATACCTTGAAGCTTTGCCGCTCTGAAGGGTATTTAGGGTCACACGGCACCAAAATCGGGTTAAATTCTGCCTATGCATCGGCATATATTACGGCAGTTTCTGTGGCGGTGAATCCTGGCGCAGATCTGTGGCGCGTGCAGATTTGGCGCAGAAATCCCAGGGCGTCCAGTCAGCGAGTAGCGTCAGAGCTCTGCCTGCTGTAGAGGACAGCGCTGGTTACCATTCACTTCTATGGGGGCAGGACTGCAGTAACCAGCTCCGTCCACTACATGATGGGTGGCGCTGTGTATATCTGCCGACGGGTGGAGGTGCAGGGTGACGGACCCCATCCTGAGGATAGGCCTTTAATAGTGGACAACTCATTTAAAGGCATAGAGCACTAATTTCCAGACCCCTGGCGGGTCCCTCGTTGGTGATTATACTGTTCTTCCCCCGTCTCCCTCCAGTGCGACGCCGCTCCCTTTGCGTCACATGACCATTTGACACGATGCACGGGGAGCAGTGGCCAGTGATTGGCTGCAGCGGCTTCAAACATGAAGTTTACACTCGATACAAGCAGCGGGGGTCGGGCTGCAGATGAGTCGGGAATCGGGTCCTGCCAGTCTGAGAGGTCTGGAAATTAGGGTACTGCCCCTTTAAGGAATTTCAGCACAGAGACTATCAGGGGCGAGCACAGGGGCCGGTTTATGTCAGTCCCCGGGGGTCCCTCTTCCTGGAGGAGCTGCCCCCTCCCGACCTCGCGCAGTACCTACTCCATAATCTGATAATTCCTCTGCAGGGTTTGGCCGCCGTTGAAGCGATACTGACACTGAAACCCGTCCCGCGCCTCGCAGCCGGAGGAGCAGCCCTCTAATCCGGCATCATGGACCCTCCTGGGCGACTACGTCCCATCAGAACCTGACACCCAAATATAATCACTGATCAGTCAACACTTCAGCAGCTTTCTAATCTAGTCTATCTTTTTGTGCACACAGATCTCTGCTTGCTGTCAGTGAACAGGATCATTCTTGCATCGATGCCCTGACTTCTCACAGCTGAGGGTTTGTTGCCGTGGTCTTCTCATTGGTGTTTGTTACAGTGTGTCAGACTGGGTACAACGGTAACAAACCCCAGGTGTGAGAAGTTTTTTTTTTTTTTTTTTTTTTTTTTTTTAGCTCTGTGCAGGTGGATGGAACCATTCACAGACGGCGAGCAGAGCTCTTGAAAGGAGTATAAGCTTGATTTGCATAAGACTGGATGAGCCCTTTAATTGCTAGGAGATGATGGGATTGTCCTCCCCGCCACGTGTTCTGCTGGTAATCCGGCAGTAAGACCATCGTCCGCCCCTGGTTGGGGACGTTGTCCATCATGGCCGCCCCCCACCCTCTCTTAATCCGGGTACTACTGCCCCCATCATCACAGCGTTCTCCCAGTTATAACCGGCCCCACGGATCCTGTCAGGTGCAGACGCTTCCACCACCGGGCACTGGCCCAGAAGGGGTTAAGTGAAGCGCTGCACACTGTTCGCACCCAGCTTTCCTAGCAGCGTCCGTAGGCGAATTGGCTGCTCCGGGTTCTGGGTGACAATATAATGGCCTCCGTCTAAGGTTGTCACCCTGCTTTCCCAGAGTCCTAAATGGCAAAGTCACCCCCCCCCCCCATTTCATTGTCGCTAGGCAGATTTGCTGCTGGGGGTCCTAGAAAAGGTGGGTGACCACCCTGTATAGGTAGTGACTCAGCTCTACCAGAATCCTGAATGGTCAGTTATAACAGTATCGGTACACGAGCAGCAATGTCTCTCCAGGGCCCTAGAGCCGGCCATGTTTGTCAGCACCCAGCTTTCCCAGACTCCTGAATCAGTACACGGGCAGCAATGTCTCTCCAGGGCCCTAGAGCCGGCCATGTTTGTCAGCACCCAGCTTTCCCAGACTGGTGAATCCTCCTGGTTATGGAGTGGTGAAGGCGCAAGGGACTCTCCTCCTGATAAATATACCCTTCAAGGGGCTGGGAAAGCTGGATGACAACTGCTATGTGAACTGACTGGTTGGCACCCAGCTTTCCCAGCAGCAGATAAAAGCTAGCTGAGGGTCGGTGCCCGCGCACACGTCTCGCTCGCTGCTTCCTCAGCAGAAAAGCCGGTTTGTCTCCAGCGCAGCAGCGACACGCTGAGCTCTGCTGTGCCTGTCAGGACTTGTGCGGCTCACTGCTCCCATACACCTGCTACACACCTGTCATACAGGTGCAGTCCCCACTGACAGCTAGCGGCCAGGTCCAGACCATCTCAGCCTGCTGGGACTTGTAGTGTCTGGAAATGGACACCCCCTCTATACTTAATTCTCTAGCACAATGCTGCCCCCCCTCTTCTTCTCCCCTGCCTGTGTACATTTCAGTCTCTACTGTAAGTCTTGCATTATATTCCTGCACCAGATATGGTCTTTTTCAGCGGCATTCGTGGAGTTAATCTCCAGTATCAGTACCAGGAGCTTCTCATGGACTGAGGGTACACCTTTAATGCCCTGTGATTAGACGTCAGGTGACAGCTTGGGTAGGTTAGGACTGCGGGCGTCGTCACACCCTCGGCTTGCGTGACCCAGATGCCATCATCTTCAATAGCCTCCAGCAGCTGGAACTGGAAAAACAATTTGCGGTAAATAATAGTGACATGAGCCGCGCACCAGTACTGCCCTACATACCTGGTGCCGGTCCATGCCCGGGGCCCTACAGGGGTACGGAGCCCTCTAATGCCTCAGCGCCCCCTCCTGCTGTACGGAGCCCTCTAATGCCGCAGCGCCCCCTCCTGGTGTACGGAGCCCTCTAATGCCGCAGCGCCCCCTCCTGGTGTACGGAGCCCTCTAATGCCGCAGCGCCCCCTCCTGGTGTACGGAGCCCTCTAATACCGCAGCGCCCCCTCCTGGTGTACGGAGCCCTCTAATGCCGCAGCGCCCCCTCCTGGTGTACGGAGCCCTCTAATGCCGCAGCGCCCCCTCCTGGTGTACGGAGCCCTCTAATGCCGCAGCGCCCCCTCCTGGTGTACGGAGCCCTCTAATGCCGCAGCGCCCCCTCCTGGTGTACGGAGCCCTCTAATGCCGCAGCGCCCCCTCCTGGTGTACGGAGCCCTCTAATGCCGCAGCGCCCCCTCCTGGTGTACGGAGCCCTCTAATGCCGCAGCGCCCCCTCCTGGTGTACGGAGCCCTCTAATGCCGCAGCTCCCCCTCCTGGTGTACGGAGCCCTCTAATGCCGCAGCTCCCCCTCCTGGTGTACGGAGCCCTCTAATGCCGCAGCTCCCCCTCCTGGTGTACGGAGCCCTCTAATGCCGCAGCGCCCCCTCCTGGTGCACGGAGCCCTCTAATGCCGCAGCGCCCCCTCCTGGTGCACGGAGCCCTCTAATGCCGCAGCGCCCCCTCCTGGTGCACGGAGCCCTCTAATGCCGCAGCGCCCCCTCCTGGTGCACGGAGCCCTCTAATGCCGCAGCGCCCCCTCCTGGTGCACGGAGCCCTCTAATGCCGCAGCGCCCCCTCCTGGTGCACGGAGCCCTCTAATGCCGCAGCGCCCCCTCCTGGTGCACGGAGCCCTCTAATGCCGCAGCGCCCCCTCCTGGTGCACGGAGCCCTCTAATGCCGCAGCGCCCCCTCCTGGTGCACGGAGCCCTCTAATGCCGCAGCGCCCCCTCCTGGTGCACGGAGCCCTCTAATGCCGCAGCGCCCCCTCCTGGTGCACGGAGCCCTCTAATGCACAATGACCTGTGCTGCTATGGATTCTCTGCACCGACACAAAGTAGCCAACCCATGGCGGCGAGGTCAGGAGTCTGTTCAATGAGAGCAAGCAGAGATCTTTAAAGGTTGTAAGCTATACTGATCAGTGACTGAAGTCTGTCCTGTCCTGAGTTTGGTACAGTGTGTCGGTGCAGAAATAATTAGGCGTATAGGCTGTTAACAGAGGGTTGTCTACAACGAGTGCAATTGTAGCAAACCCTCAGCTGTGAGTATTAAGTCTATATTTTTATTTATTTTTTCTCCCTGGATGTAAACAAGAATATTCCTGTTCATTGACCTCAAGCAGAGATCTTAAATATAGCAAGGAATGTAACCAGAATGTATGAGAGTTTTCGAATTTTTCATTGCGCAATAATTCAAGCTTTATTAACAGAAAAGCAGTAGAAATAGTAACAGGATCGCGTTCTGCGCGCCTGGCATTGCTCCGCTCACTCGTCTGATCACTGACAGATTCCGTCAGTTACCTGTAAGAATGTGAACAGAGACTGATGGGTTTTCTCTGCCCCGAGGCCTGGTCTCCCGACCGGGCCCCCGGCGCTATAAACAGGTGACTTCAGCCCAGACCGGTCCTAGGACCCAGAGGCAGCAAAACGCACAGGATGTCGCCTGAAGTCTCCTCATATCTGGCCGGGGTGTGAATGAAGGCGGAATGTGTGCGCCCTCCGGGGTTTAGGTTTCTTTTCTGTGGTAATATTTTCCTGTTAAAACGTTTCAGAGCACATTCAGTGCGGCTGAATGGACGTATAAGGGCTCTGTCACACTTGCGTTATTGTCTTCCAGCATAGAGTTCCGTCGTCGGGGAAGAATCCTGATCAGGATTATCCTAATGCATTCTGAATGGAGAGAAATCCGTTCAGGATGTCTTCAGTTCCGGAACGGAACGTTTTTTGGCCGGAGAAAATACCGCAGCATGCTGCGCTTTTTGCTCCGGCCAAAAATCCTGAACACTTGCCGCAAGGCCGGATCCGGAATTAATGCCCATTGAAAGGCATTAATCCGGATCCGGCCTTAAGCTAAACGTCGTTTCGGCGCATTGCCGGATCCGACGTTTTAGCTTTTTCTGAATTGTTACCATGGCTTCCATGACGCTAAAGTCCTGTTTGCCATGGTAAAGTGTAGTGGGGAGCGGGGGAGCAGTATACTTACCGTCCGTGCGGCTCCCGGGGCGCTCCAGAGTGACGTCAGGGCGCTCCACACTCATGGATGACGTGATCACATGGACACGTCATCCATGCGCATGGGGCGCTCTGACGTCATTCTGGAGCGCCCCGGGAGCCGCACGGACTGTAAGTATACTGCTCCCCCGCTCCCCACTACTACTATGGCAACCAGGACTTTAATAGCGTCCTGGCTGCCGTAGTAACACTGAACGCATTTTGAAGACGGATCCGTCTTCAAATGCTTTCAGTTCACTTGCGGTGTTACGGATCCGGCGTGTAATTCCGGCAAATGGAGTACACGCCGGATCCGGACAACGCCAGTGTGAAAGAGGCCTTACCGTCTGTTTATGGAAGTAATATACCGCCGGTGGGGTCACTGTGTGTACATAAATTTCTGATCCTGAGCTACATTCTGTATTATACTCCAGAGCTGCACTCACGATTCTTCTGGTGGAGTCACTATATACATACATTACTTATCCTGTACTGTTCCTGAGTTACATCCTGTATTATACTCCAGAGCTGCACTCGCTATTCTGCTGGTGCAGTCACTGTGTACATACATTACTTATCCTGTACTGATCCTGAGTTACATCCTGTATTATACTCCAGAGCTGCACTCACTATTCTGCTGGTGCAGTCACTGTGTACATACATTACTTATCCTGTACTGATCCTGAGTTGCATCCTGTATTATACTCCAGAGCTGCACTCACTATTCTGCTGGTGCAGTCACTGTGTACATACATTACTTATCCTGAACTGATCCTGAGTTACATCCTGTATTATACTCCAGAGCTGCACTCACTATTCTGCTGGTGCAGTCACTGTGTACATACATTACATATCCTGTACTGATCCTGAGTTACATCCTGTATTACACTCCAGAGCTGCACTCACTATTCTGCTGGTGCAGTCACTGTGTACATACATTACTTATCCTGTACTGATCCTGAGTTACATCCTGTATTATACTCCAGAGCTGCACTCACTATTCTGCTGGTGCAGTCACTGTGTACACACATCACTTATCCTGTACTGATCCTGAGTTACATCCTGTATTATACTCCAGAGCTGCACTCACTATTCTGCTGGTGCAGTCACTGTGTACATACATTACTTATCCTGTACTGATCCTCAGTTACATCCTGTATTATACTCCAGAGCTGCACTCACTATTCTGCTGGTGCAGTCACTGTGTACACACATCACTTATCCTGTACTGATCCTGAGTTACATCCTGTATTATACTCTAGAGCTGCACTCACTATTCTGCTGGTGCAGTCACTGTGTACATACATTACTTATCCTGTACTGATCCTGAGTTACATCCTGTATTATACTCCAGAGCTGCACTCACTATTCTGCTGGTGCAGTCACTGTGTACATACATTACTTATCCTGTACTGATCCTGAGTTACATCCTGTATTATACTCCAGAGCTGCACTCACTATTCTGCTGGTGCAGTCACTGTGTACACACATCACTTATCCTGTACTGATCCTGAGTTACATCCTGTATTATACTCCAGAGCTGCACTTACTATTCTGCTGGTGCAGTCGCTGTGTACATACATTACTTATCCTGTACTGATCCTGAGTTACATCCTGTATTATACTCCAGAGCTGCACTCACTGTTCTGCTGGTGCAGTCACTGTGTACATACATTACATTACTGATTGTGAGTTAAATCCTAATTTGTACCCCTGAGATGTATTGATTTTATTCACAGTTTTGTTGGTTGCTATTGGAAACAGTCAGCAGGCTTGTGGACGGATTCCCCCCCTTACATCTTGGCTGAGCTGATATAATCCATGGGTGGCAGTTGCTTCTCCTTTCTGGTGCCCTAACTGGATAATCTGGCTTCATGTATGTGTATGTCAGACATAAAACCGGAACATGAGGACAGGACCTGATTGTCCTAATTGGCGGCTGGTTACATAAGTGTTCTTCTGGAGGTGAAGGCCATGTTGTCACTCGGGTGGTTTTTAGGTCATCTGATATAAGTGCCACCAGTTGGAATTTAATGATACCGGTAATAAGCTATAATTTAGACCCATGTCAGGACATGCATTCCTGGCAGGTACTGGGGAAGCTCCACCTATATCTGCAGTGTGGAACTTGAGGAGTCTCTTGCAGTATCCACACCAGGCCCCCATAGTTCTGAGGCATTGTGTGGAGGTGAGGTTTGGTGCCTCTTCATACTGGGTTATTTAACCAGATCACAATGTTCTTCATTCCTCTGGATGGCCATGGACTTGGAGGTTCCTGACACTTTATGGGATCTGCCAATGGTCTCATGTCTGTGGGAGTAGAAGGACCACCAGGTTGAGTCTGAACCTTGCCAATCCTCGGTTTCTCCCCCCTTAATTACTAGAAGATTCCATGCCAAAGGAACACCTTAATAAACTCAACCGCACGTCCACTGCTGACTAGGACACTTTCAGGCACAGAATGGACGTATACCTATAACGTGTTACACGGCCCTCATTAGCATCAGAAGGTCTTCCCCGGCTTGAATAGGAACCCGTAGGCCCAACTCCCTTCACTATAAGGTTCCTTATCATCAAAGGTAGACTTCATTCTATTCTAGCAGTGGGTTGACTGATTCATTTAGAGTGGTGGAGAGAAGTTATGGTCCTCCTGTTTGGGTCTGAAGCCACCATCCACCACTTGAAGACCATGTGCATACTATGCTTGCACAGTACGGTCAGTCACAGTGCTATCCAGCCAGATGGTTAGAACTCTGTAAAGAGAGCAAGCCACCAGTACGGACCCTAAAGGGAACCGTCATGGGTATCTATTGCACCCCTGAATTGTCAGCTTCATTAGACCGTGAATTGACATGCCACTTGTAGCCTCCACCACCGAGAGCCTACAAGAGTAGATTCACATGACACTGTGCAGCTCAGACTCCTTCGATTCAAAAAGAGTCCTGTTTATGGAGCTACACTTGTCTGTTCCTTATTGTCAGGTTGTAGGGTTGACATAGTTAATGGGATAATACCGTATCTCCCAGAAACCCAAGTCATGTCGCCCAGCATGGCTTCATCCACTACTATTGTCCTCCCTCTTAAGAAGCACCTGTGTCCTTGGGGTCTGAGTTGTGCAGGTGCTTTGCCCCAGGCTACTACCATCAGTTGAAACCTGGCACTATGCGCAGGGTACTGTGCCAGCTATGTGTTTGTCGCGCAGAGACGAGTGTTAGGTATTTGTAGGTTACTTGTGGCTCTTCAGAAACTCTTTCCCTCTGGACTGAAAATTTTTGATCTCTAAGTTGGGGATGTGGAATCAAAAAAACCTTCCTGGGTCAGGTGGAGTGCGGCTGACGAGGCATTTAAAGGGGGTGTTCCCAGCATTATGTGCATGGTGTAAATGGCATTAGTCAAGGCAGTTACTGAGCTTTCAAGTAAATAACAGGGGTGGGGGTGTGTAATGGCCTCTAATTGTCCCAAATATAGCAGGTTTTTAGTTGTTGTTTTTTTTTTTTTTCTAGATGCAAAGCTATATTGTCATTACACTTGGCGGTGTGAGCAGTAGTCAGGTGGCTTCTACTCACCTGGTATTGTGTAAATTATTAGCTAAGGGAACCGCCATGGGCACGTGATGCACCCCTAATACCTGACTTGCATACCACTCACAACCAGTGCATAAAGTGCCATGTTTTTCATATTCTTGACACCCCCTTTAACATAATGAGACGTGCTAGAAAAGTTAGGAGTCCGCCCATGCAGGACCTCCACATACCCTGAGCCGTGCTCCCACTCTCCAGCATCAGTGGGGCCTATGGAAACCATTAAGTGCCGGCCCTCACACTTAGATGGGTCTCCTGGTTGAAGCCCTTAAGTTACCCTCCTGTTTCCTTTGTGATCTATTCTTGGGAAAGCTGGGTGATATCCAATATGGCCGCCGTTACATCCACTTCATGGTCTATCATCCAGCTTTTCCTTACTTTGTGAAGTAGTAATTACTTTGTTATCCCGACGCATATTAATTAGCTGCCGTCGGTTCATGGTAATGGAATGTGAGAACGGGTACATAGAGTATTGTTCTGCTTTCTCCGGGTCGCCTTTGCGGCCGCTCCCGCGTTGAGCGCCGGAATGCACGCCGCGTGGAATGCAGTTTATTAACACTCGGGAAGTTATCTCTGCGTGGCGCCCTGCCAGCTTGCGCTTAATTACACGTCTTAAGAGTAAATTGGGTCAGCTCGTCCCAGTACTTCGCCACCGTCCCGGCTATGGTATGCGGGTAATGAGGAGAGCTATGCGAGGGAAACAGCCAGCAAGTAGGTCAGGTGATCTCTCGCATCCAATAAGCTGTAGGGGGGGGGGGGCAACATTTGGAGGGCGCACAGTCCGCCATTACAGCAGGGCTTACTGGGATGTGTAGTGCGTCTATTTATGCTCTTTCTCTTTGTTACAGGCGCAGCTTTTCAAGCACGGCAAAAGAGAAGACTGCTTACCCTACGGTGAGGCACCGGCCTGGCAATTGCCTAAAAAGCAATCCCTTTTAAGTTGTTTCTGGTCATGGGAAAGCTGGGTGTGACCTCTACAGGGGTGTCCGTTCAGCTTCCGGGCAGGCCCTGACAGTGCTATTAAATCGCACCCTTCAGGAGTCTAGGAAAGCTGAAGTGCCAGTCATTGACACCCAGCTTTCCCAGAAACGGTTGTGGGCTTGTTGACTTTTTACCCTTGTGGGCAGGGGGACCTCTCCGATATGAAGAGGGATAGTCTCGTTGGCTCCTGTAGGGCTTATATTGGGAGATGCCAATCAGGGAAACCCCCATCTTCTGCCCCACCAGGTTTAGTCGTCCTCCTTGACCCGTCCAAGGCTCCTTCCTAGTGTCTTTGATGTGACCTCCTGCGGTCCCGTCTTCCCTCTCTGCCGCTCTTTCATTCAGGGTTTCCCTCTCCCTGTTGCTTTTTCCCGCCCCGGACTCTGTATTCATCATCTTCCTCCTCATCTCCCGCCACGTCTCTGCTCAGGGTCTCATTAACACATTGCAAGTTCGTATTATTTCAGCCCCTTTAAGATGATTCCTGAATTGACGTAATCTCAAAGTTAATGGAGGAAATTTTTTATGCGGCCTGCACTAGAGTTGCAAAAGTTGGTACATACTGGTTTTGTGTTTGAAGTCCACATCTTTTTTAAAATCTCTGCTTACTGCCAGTGAATAGGATCATTCTTATTTACACCTAGAGGCTAAAAACCTCTGGCTGCAAATCATAATGTTTCCACTTAATGACAACAAGCAGCATTATAATTAGTCACACACATGGATGTAATTGTATCTGGAGGTTCTCAGCACTGGAGATGGGACATTGTGTAGATTTCTGTCACTAATTCCTGTCCTACAGTCATCCTCTCCCCTGAAATGGCTGATAACAGGGGGCAATAGACTGTATTCTCCTGTCCTACAGTCATCCTCTCTCCTGAAATGGCTGATAACAGGGAGCAATAGACTGTATTCTCCTGTCCTACAGTCATCCTCTCCCCTGAAATGGCTGATAACAGGGAGCAATAGACTGTATTCTCCTGTCCTACAGTAATCCTCTCTCCTGAAATGGCTGATAACAGGGGGCAATAGATTGTATTCTCCTGTCCTACAGTCATCCTCTCTCCTGAAATGGCTGATAACAGGGGGCAATAGACTGTATTCTCCTGTCCTACAGTCATCCTCTCCCCTGAAATGGCTGATAACAGGGGGCAATAGACTGTATTCTCCTGTCCTACAGTCATCCTCTCCTCTGAAATAGCTGATAACAGGAGACAATAGATTGTATTCTCCTGTCCTACAGTCATCCTCTCCTCTGAAATGGCTGATAACAGGGGGCAATAGACTGTATTCTCCTGTCCTACAGTCATCCTCTCCCCTGAAATGGCTGATAACAGGGGCAATAGATTGTATTCTCCTGTCCTACAGTCATCCTCTCCCCTGAAATGGCTGATAACAGGGGGCAATAGACTGTATTCTCCTGTCCTACAGTCATCCTCTTCCCTGAAATGGCTGATAACAGGGAGCAATAGACTGTATTCTCCTGTCCTACAGTCATCCTCTCCCCTGAAATGGCTGATAACAGAGGGAAATAGACTGTTTTCTCCTGTCCTACAGTCATCCTCTCCTCTGAAATGGCTGATAACAGGGGGCAATAGACTGTATTCTCCTGTCCTACAGTCACCCTCTCCCCTGAAATGGCTGATAACAGAGGGAAATAGACTGTTTTCTCCTGTCCTACAGTCATCCTCTCCTCTGAAATGGCTGATAACAGGGAGCAATAGACTGTATTCTCCTGTCCTACAGTCATCCTCTCCCCTGAAATGGCTGATAACAGAGGGAAATAGACTGTTTTCTCCTGTCCTACAGTCATCCTCTCCTCTGAAATGGCTGATAACAGGGAGCAATAGACTGTATTCTCCTGTCCTACAGTCATCCTCTCCCCTGAAATGGCTGATAACAGGAGGCAATAGACTGTATTCTCCTGTCCTACAGTCATCCCCCCCCCTGAAATGGCTGATAACAGGGGGCAATAGACTGTATTCTCCTGTCCTACAGTCATCCTCTCCCCTGAAATGGCTGATAACAGGGAGCAATAGACTGTATTCTTCTGTCCTACAGTCATCCTCTCCCCTGAAATGGCTGATAACAGTGGGCAATAGATTGTATTCTCCTGTCCTACAGTCATCTTCTCCCCTGAAATGGCTGATAACAGGGGGCAATAGACTGTATTCTCCTGTCCTACAGTGATCCTCTCCCCTGAAATGGCTGATAACAGGAGGCAATAGACTGTATTCTCCTGTCCTACAGTCATCCCCCCCCCTGAAATGGCTGATAACAGGGGGCAATAGACTGTATTCTCCTGTCCTACAGTCATCCTCTTCCCTGAAATGGCTGATAACAGGGAGCAATAGACTGTATTCTCCTGTCCTACAGTCATCCTCTCCCCTGAAATGGCTGATAACAGAGGGAAATAGACTGTTTTCTCCTGTCCTACAGTCATCCTCTCCTCTGAAATGGCTGATAACAGGGGGCAATAGACTGTATTCTCCTGTCCTACAGTCATCCTCTCCTCTGAAATGGCTGATAACAGGGAGCAATAGACTGTATTCTCCTGTCCTACAGTCATCCTCTCCCCTGAAATGGCTGATAACAGGGGGCAATAGATTGTATTCTCCAGTCCTACAGTCATCCTCTCCCCTGAAATGGCTGATAACAGGGGGCAATAGACTGTATTCTCCTGTCCTACAGTCATCCTCTCCCCTGAAATGGCTGATAACAGGGAGCAATAGACTGTATTCTCCTGTCCTACAGTCATCCTCTCCTCTGAAATGGCTGATAACAGGGGGCAATAGACTGTATTCTCCTGTCCTACAGTCATCCTCTCCTCCCCTGAAATGGCTGATAACAGGAGGCAATAGACTGTATTCTCCTGTCCTACAGTCATCCTCTCCCCTGAAATGGCTGATAACAGGGGGCAATAGACTGTATTCTCCTGTCCTACAGTCATCCTCTCCTCCCCTGAAATGGCTGATAACAGGAGGCAATAGACTGTATTCTCCTGTCCTACAGTCATCCTCTCCTCTGAAATGGCTGATAACAGGGGGCAATAGACTGTATTCTCCTGTCCTACAGTCATCCTCTCCTCTCCCTTGAAATGTCTGATAACAGGGAGCAATAGATTGTATTCTCCTGTCCTACAGTCATCCTCTCCTCCCCTGAAATGGCTGATAACAGGAGGCAATAGACTGTATTCTCCTGTCCTACAGTCATCCTCTCCTCTGAAATGGCTGATAACAGGGGGCAATAGACTGTATTCTCCTGTCCTACAGTCATCCTCTCCTCCCCTGAAATGGCTGATAACAGGAGGCAATAGACTGTATTCTCCTGTCCTACAGTCATCCTCTCCCTTGAAATGTCTGATAACAGGGAGCAATAGATTGTATTCTCCAGTCCTACAGTCATCCTCTCCCCTGAAATGGCTGATAACAGGGGGCAATATACTGTATTCTCCTGTCCTACAGTCATCCTCTCCTCTGAAATGGCTGATAACAGGGAGCAATAGACTGTATTCTCCTGTCCTACAGCCATCCTCTCCCCTGAAATGGCTGATAACAGGGGACAATAGACTGTATTCTCCTGTCCTACAGTCATCATCTCCCCTGAAATGGATGATAACAGGGGGCAATAGACTGTATTCTCCTGTCCTACAGTCATCCTCTCCCCTGAAATGGCTGATAACAGGGGGCAATAGATTGTATTCTCCTGTCCTACAGTCATCCTCTCCCCTGAAATGGCTGATAACAGGGGGCAATAGACTGTATTCTCCTGTCCTACAGTCCTCCTCTCCCCTGAAATGGCTGATAACAGGGGGCAGTAGACTGTATTTCAGGGCGATGGGTCAGCACATTATTCTCTGTTATCAGCCATTTATAGGACACTCTCTCCAGCTGTTTGTGCCGTCGGTCTCATCTTTGTCCCTCTCTCATATATTCCGCAGCCGCGACCGTTCTGACCGCCCTGGACAACTGCAAGCTCTGTGACAGCAACCAGACGGTGCTCCGCAAGCTGGGGGTTAAGCTCGTCCAGCGCCTGGGGCTCACCTTCCTCAAACCCAAGGTGGCCAAATGGAGGTGGGTAATGTACATGGAAATCTCCGGGGCTCCCCACTTATGGTGATGACGGCTCTCCCGTGTCCGCTTCCCTATAACCAGGCTCCATACAAATCTATGGGAGAGGAGACATCATTCCCCTTTGTCTCCCCCAGTCCTGATTATAGAGAATGGGGGGGGGGGGGGGCTACTATTATAATGACTGGGGTCTCAGCACTGGCCCCCCTGACCTGTGCTTTGTAGAGGTAAGCATTATTCTCTGGGGTCGGGCAAATCACTTACAGCAAAAATTGAAAAAGTACAAAGCAAAAAAATCCCCAAAAGTCATTAGTGACAGGTCCTCTTTAATGTAAATAGGGCGACGTCGCTGAACCGGTCGGGCGGCTTTACCCAGCACTGACACAACATGGGAAGCTCGGGCCCTCTGGCAGCACAGAAGACTTCGCTGGCTGTCCGCCGCCCTCCACTAATACCCGTGTTGTTCCCGCAGATCCAGTATTGTGCCGGCCATTACTATGCGGAACGCATCGGCCACGGGCTACAGCAGTACCCGTCCCTGACGGCGCTGATCTCTCACACTGATAGGGTCCGTCCCTCCACTGTAATCCTCCTGTCCCGGGGATATTTTCTACCTTTTTTAAGTTCCCTCGGGGTCTAACTCGTGAAGGGGTTCAGGAAGCTGAGGTATGGGGAGCTGTTTGCTGGTCAGCAGCCTCTGTGTCTGCCAAGCCACTGTGCGGTGTGAACTTACAGCTCCTCAAATCTCAGCTTCCTAAACCTCCTGTGAGGGAGATATTGGTCGTCTCTGCTGCTATTTTATGAGAATCGGACATTATACAGTCCATGAACAAGCCCTGGACCTCGCATGGATCCAGACATCTCCACATTCATTGCTCTGCTAGATCTGAGCATGTGCGTCCACCTCAGTGAGGTGGACATATAAGTTGGAGAACAAACAGCAGGTGGCGCTGTACTCATAGATCTCATTGAATAACTCAGTGGCTATAATACATTTTTATTCCCAGTATGGCCACGTACTGGGGGCTGACCAGTAAGTGACCCCATGTACATATCACTGGAGGCCTAGCTGAAGTTTAGGGTCACATTTAAAGGGATAGTCTCACCTCTGTCTGTACGCAGGTATCAGCGCGGATCCAGGTCTCTGGCGGACAATTTGCTTCAGACTTCTGCCGACGCTCAGAACTCAGCCGGGACTACTTCCCCCGAGGATGATGAAGAGTACGATATCCCAGAGGAGATTGAGAATGTAGTAGGTACGTAGCAATGTCAGCAGGAAACGGCTAAAGTGCAGCCGCCATTTTTAGCCGCTGTGGAGCCATCGTGTAGTCACAGGGTCACCCAGGCTTTGAGGGCATACATAGTCCCAGCTGGTTCAGTGTGACGACCAACATGACCACTGTTTCACCTGTAACAGGGGTTGTCACCCAGCTTTCTGGAATGGCAGAGCGCCTAGTTGCCTACCCATCTGTGTAAATAGACAGGTCTGCCATCCAGGAGCCTAGGAAAGCCGCGGTGGCGGCAATATTGCTTGCCACCCAGCTTTCCTAGGTACAGATGGAACCATGGACAGTTTGACAGGGAAGGACTTTGTCATTCTCCGCCATGATGAGCTGCTGAGGCCTGGAGAAGTCTCAAGTCTAGGTGAATATTGTGCACCGGGACTCGGCCTACATCCCCTAAACTGCCAGCACAGTCTCCCGCGGTCCTGAAATCCCGGCACAGGGTCCCACAGATCGCCACGGTCTGCAGCCATCGCCTTGTTTGCCCTGTCAAGCCTTGTTTGTTTAGAAAGTGGCATGAAAATGGAGAGGTTTGAACGTGTTGAATAAGGCTTTGTGCGCCCGCTGAGTGACGGCCGAGCCCGGAACACTGACATATTCATGTCTGCCGGCCGATTGCACAATACTCTGCCTAAAGGGATAGCAACACTTAACCCCTTGGTGCTGCACCCACAGGAACGGGAGGCGGGCAGCGATTGGCAGGGGCTCCCTCCGTCAGCCCATTAGTGCGCTGCCCAGGAGGTAGTGCCACAGCTAATGTATCTTGATTGTCCATATTGCCTCCTTTTCTGGCGTTAGGACCACCCTGCAATCCAGCTGCAGTGGTCGTGCATGCACCCTATAGGCTTTTCAGGAGTAGATCCGGCGTTCAGTGAGTACTGCAGTAACCAGCCCCCTGTTCACTACGGACAGCCCTGTGTACTGTAGTGTCCGGCACCGGCGCTTCCCCCAACCTGCTGATTGGCCGGGGTGGACCCCTGCCGATCATACATTGATGGCCTAAGCTGAGGATAATACAGTCCTGGAATTCCACTTTAAGGGTCCATTCACACATCCGTATGTGTTTTGAGGATCCGCAAAACACGGACACCGGCAATGTGCGTTCGCACCGCACATAGCCGGCACTATAACAGAAAATGCCTATTCTTGTCCGCGTTTGCGGACAAGAATAGGACATGTTGTATTTTTTTGGGGAACGGATCCGGGCAGCACATAGTGTGGCCCCATAGAAATGAATGGGTCCGCAATTCCGTTCTGCAAAATGGGGAACAGAATTGCGGATGTGTGAATGGACCCTTAAGGGGTTGCCCAGTATTGGTAAAACATGGCTGCTTTCTTCTAGAAGCTGCACCGCCCCGTCCATGGGTTGTGTCTGGTATCTTGGCTCCGTTGTAGTCAATGAGGAACGAGCTGCAATACCACCCACAACCTGTGGACAGAGGTGGCGATGGTTGTTTTCATCCGTGACAACCCCTTTTAGGTCCGGCCCAGCAATGTCTTTCATTTCGCTCTCATTCTGATATCCTGGAATATCCTTTACCCAGTCCCTTGTAACGGACTCTCCTGTTTGTAGAATGTACCGCAGTACCACTTTCCACCACCACATCCGCAGAGGCAGAGCTTTTCCATAGACTTGAATGCAAGAGCGCCCCCAGTCCTTTTAGTTTTTGCCTTGGGCTCCCAGCAGAAGTTGACCCCTTCCATGGCACCCGCTCTCCTGTAATCTTCTCACTTTCTCTTACAGAGCAGTTGCTGGTGGGACTGAAGGACAAAGACACCATTGTGCGATGGTCTGCGGCGAAAGGGTAGGCCGGCCCGCTCTATAGCAAATAGTGGTTAACAGATTAGTGCTCTTTTTTTTTTCCTGGCCCGACCGTTGAAGGTCTCACAGTTGGCAGAGCAAACATTATTGTAGTGAAATTTGCGGAGCCCTCGGGGCACTCGCTCGCTTTGTTTGCTCCCCTTACTTCCTTGTAACAATCTGCAAGCAAATCTTCAGCTCATGCACAACGTGCCCAGTCCGTCTGCAGGAAAGGAGGAGGGCGACAACCGCTGCCACCACTGCTGTGGCTTCTGCGGGGGGTTGTCAGTCCACCATAATCTGCAGAGGGTATTCCCATCAGGACCTTGGGAAAGCAGTGACCGCAGCCACATTGTGCGCCAGCGCGTCCCAGCAACGTAGTCCGAGCTGGGATCGCCATCCAGCTTTCCCAGAGTCCTGCATGGCGCGTACACCTGCTTGGGTCCAGCATTGATCCATAGCTTGTTGAAGCTTTATGGTGGCCATATTGGTGGTCACCCAGCTTTCCCACACAACCTTAACCCCTTTATTTCCTTCCCTTTTCCCAGGATCGGGCGCTTGACAGGCAGACTCCCTAGAGAACTGGCTGATGATGTTGTGGGCTCTATGCTCGACTGCTTCAGGTAATCATGAAATGACATCTCTCCCCCCCCCCCCCCCCCCCCCCCCAAAAAAAAGGCCCTGCCACAGGTCTGATGGGGGTCAGTCAGCAGTGGTTTGAGGAGTCGTCTGCTGGCCGGTGTGTGCGGCCCTGCACGTATATATGTGATATCAGGTGTGTGCGGCCCTGCACGTATATATGTGATATCAGATGTGTGCGGCCCTGCACGTATATATGTGATATCAGATGTGTGCGGCCCTGCACGTATATATGTGATATCAGATGTGTGCGGCCCTGCACGTATATATGTGATATCAGATGTGTGCGGCCCTGCACGTATATATGTGATATCAGATGTGTGCGGCCCTGCACGTATATATGTGATATCAGATGTGTGCGGCCCTGCACGTATATATGTGATATCAGATGTGTGCGGCCCTGCACGTATATATGTGATATCAGATGTGTGCGGCCCTGCACGTATATATGTGATATCAGATGTGTGCGGCCCTGCACGTATATATGTGATATCAGATGTGTGCGGCCCTGCACGTATATATGTGATATCAGGTGTGTGCGGCCCTGCACGTATATATGTGATATCAGATGTGTGCGGCCCTGCACGTATATATGTGATATCAGATGTGTGCGGCCCTGCACGTATATATGTGATATCAGATGTGTGCGGCCCTGCACGTATATATGTGATATCAGATGTGTGTGGCCCTGCACGTATATATGTGATATCAGGTGTGTGCGGCCCTGCACGTATATATGTGATATCAGGTGTGTGCGGCCCTGCACGTATATATGTGATATCAGGTGTGTGCGGCCCTGCACGTATATATGTGATATCAGATGTGTGCGGCCCTGCACGTATATATGTGATATCAGGTGTGTGCGGCCCTGCACGTATATATGTGATATCAGGTGTGTGCGGCCCTGCACGTATATATGTGATATCAGGTGTGTGCGGCCCTGCACGTATATATGTGATATCAGATGTGTGCGGCCCTGCACGTATATATGTGATATCAGGTGTGTGCGGCCCTGCACGTATATATGTGATATCAGGTGTGTGCGGCCCTGCACGTATATATGTGATATCAGATGTGTGCGGCCCTGCACGTATATATGTGATATCAGGTGTGTGCGGCCCTGCACGTATATATGTGATATCAGATGTGTGCGGCCCTGCACGTATATATGTGATATCAGGTGTGTGCGGCCCTGCACGTATATATGTGATATCAGGTGTGTGTGGCCCTGCACGTATATATGTGATATCAGGTGTGTGCGGCCCTGCACGTATATATGTGATATCAGATGTGTGCGGCCCTGCACGTATATATGTGATATCAGATGTGTGCGGCCCTGCACGTATGACCCTCTATGGTCACCAGCTGTATATATGTGATATCAGGTGTGTGCGGCCCTGCACGTATATATGTGATATCAGGTGTGTGCGGCCCTGCACGTATATATGTGATATCGGATGTGTGCGGCCCTGCACGTATATATGTGATATCAGATGTGTGCGGCCCTGCACGTATGACCCTCTATGGTCACCAGCTGTATATATGTGATATCAGATGTGTGCGGCCCTGCACGTATATATGTGATATCAGGTGTGTGCGGCCCTGCACGTATATATGTGATATCGGATGTGTGCGGCCCTGCACGTATATATGTGATATCAGATGTGTGCGGCCCTGCACGTATGACCCTCTATGGTCACCAGCTGTATATATGTGATATCAGATGTATATAGCAGCCTCCCCTGGTGTATGGCCGGTGTGTGGCCCTGCACGTATGACCCTCTATGGTCACCAGCTGTATATATGTGATATCAGATGTATATAGCAGCCTCTTCCCTCGTGTTATCGCCCCCGTCGCCATATCGGCTCAGATCTCGGGCTGGGGTTATGCGCTGAGCCCGGCTGCCGGACTGTTACTCCTGGAGACCTGTGCAGACTTGTGCGCTCCTCCCAGAAACCTCTATATGTGTGATGGAGGCTAAGGAACCTCTGTACATTCCCCTGTGCGGAGACCCGGCCAATGTCTTTTGGCCTCCTAATTCGTACATCATCACCGGTTTTCTGCAGCCCTGTCCTCTCCAACATCATATAGGTGAATAGGTCACTGCCAACCCACTTTGTTCCTGAAATACTCTGTGCTGCACCTTCCACTATATATAGCACTCTGCCGTTAACCTCTCATTAGATCTGTAAACTCCTCTCCTGAAATACTCTGTGCTGCACCTTCCACTATGTAACACTCTGCCTTTAACCTCTCATGGGATCAGCACACTCCTCTCCTGAAATACTCTGTGCTGCCCCTTCCACTATGTAACACTCGGCCTTTAACCTCTCATGGGATCAGCACACTCCTCTCCTGAAATACTCTGTGCCCACCCCCCTTTAGGACTTTTGCACATGACATTGTCTGCAATGTTAAGTACTCTGCGCCGTTTTGTCAGGACAGAAGATGGACAGACCCGATTACAGTCTCTGGGGTCTGTCAGGCGCTGGGTCTGGCGTGGCGGCCATGTTGGACGTCTCCCGTCAGTAATCCCTGGTCGCGGTCACCTCTTATTTCTGCTTTTCTTGTATCCCAGTTTCCAGGAGACGAATAACGCTTGGCACGGGGGCTGCCTCGCCCTGGCAGAGCTGGGCAGGAGGGGACTCCTGCTCCCGTCTCGTCTCCCTGACGGTAAGTGCTCGGCTTTATTTATTTATTTATTTATTTATTTTCATCATTGTCTTTTTATTGATTTTCAAGCCTATTATACATGTTGTGTAACACATAATAACTAATAAAAAAAGGAAGCTCCGAAATGACACAAAGCAGACGTGATGCGTGGCATTGTCACATTTACATGTACAGTATAAGGGCTCGTTCACACAAACGTTTTTTGCGTTCCATATACGGAACCATTCATTTCAATGGTTCCGCAAAAAAAACGAAATGTACTCCATATGCATTCCATTTCCGTTTTTTCCATTCCGTTCAAAGATAGAACATGTCCTACTATTGCCCACAAATCGCATTCCGTGGCTCTATTCAAGTCAATGGGTCCGCAGAAAAAAAATAAAACGGAACACATACGGAATGTCTTCCGTATCCCTTCCGTTTCTGCGGAATCATTCTTTTAAAATTTTATGCCCAGCCCAATTTTTTTCTATGTAATACTGTATACGCCATACGGAAAAAACGGAATGAAACTGGAATCAACACTGAAACAAAAAACGGATCCGTTAAAAACGCCCCGCAAAACACTGAAAAAGCCATACGGTCGTGTGAACAAGCCCTAAGACATGAGACAGGGATACTTTGCATATACAGTTGTAGGAGCCCAAAGTCTCCACAGCGTGGGCGGTCGGCAGCGGCGTGGGCACTTGAAAGCCACATCCGCCATCGGCTGTGTGCTCTTATCCTGTACTGCAAGGAGGGGGCGAAAACCAGCTCCTACATCCTATGTCAGTCACCATTAGGATGACCTCCCATATGTTGGGGGAGGCTGGTTGTCTCCAATGTCTCGCTATTACCTTATGTGAGGGATGGATGAGTGCCATCTAGAGCAGTGACGTCCAACCTGAGGCTCTCCAGAAACTACCACTCCCATCATGCCCAGACTGCTAACAGCTTACAGCAGGGCATTGTGGGAGTTGTCGTTTTGCAGCAGCTGGAGGGCCGCAGGTTGGCCGTGCCTGATCTAGACCAGTACTCGGGAATGTTGTGCTCTAGGAGCTTCCATTTTTCCAGAGCCTGATGGCAGGCTTGACGAGGATGCAGGTGACCACCCGCTAAGCAGTTTCTTAGGCCAAGTTCACACATGACAGATTGCGAAACCCCATCCTGGTGCAATGGATGAAATTTCCCTGAAAGTCATGGCTGATCGGGGAAATCGGTAATTCTACTGCAAAATCCTCAAGTGGATTGACCACGGATTGGTGGCCAAATACTTAACCAAATTATCTGCCACGTGTGAACTTCACCTCACAGTTCAGTGCTCCACGTATTTATGTCATTGCTAACAGTGCAAGGTAAAATTATACCAGGGAAAATGATGGAGTTCCCCCTTTAAGTGACAACCTGATGCCCCAGTCGTGGGGGTTAAATATGTCGTCCACTTCTGTCAATAAAGCTTCGTCATTGTATAGCAAAAAGTTTCTGCCTTCCCTAACTTAATTTTTTTATGTTCCACTTCCTCAATGATCGCCGCTTGCTGTCAGTGAATGAAAATAATCTCACAGGGCGAAACCTCACACAGCAGAGGGTTTGTCACAATTGTATCCTGCCCTGGTAGTTTGTTACAGTGTATCGGTCTGGAGTCCGAGTAGGATTTTCCAGACTGGATATCATTGTAGCAAAACCTCAGCTGTGCGACGTATTTCATACAGTATCCACCGTATGATCAATTCTGCAATTTTACCGATATAGTTTGTATCGCACTTCATTAGGTTTTCCAAACTCTGATTGCTGTCATTGAACGGGACCCCAGTGGTTTTACTTCCTGCCGAGGTCACTTGATGATTGCACTGGCGCACGGCTCGTTACTGTGTCCCTATCGGACCGTAACCTGACTGGACAGCAATGAAGGATCCGGTTTACTGGCAGCAAGCAGAGGTGTTGAAAATGCCGAAGAGTTGGAACACAAGCCAGAGCTTTTCGCCTTTTAAGCATGTGATGGCCGGAGCACAAGGACGCCATCCGCATTGTGTAAGTCTGAACCCGCGCCGCCAGTGCGAGGCTGGCTGTAGGGCCTGCAAGTACGGACGCGTACCCCGGCCTGAGGACGCACGTCAGCTCCACGCTGGACGGACGCTCCTACAGTCAAGGTGACCGTGGAGGGGTGGAATGTGGACGTCATCAATCCCATCGCGCCGCCTGTATCTGTAGGCGAACGTTCAGTTTGTCCGGCCTCAGGCTGAATGGTAGAGAAGATGTGCAAGGTGGGCGATGTACGTCGAGATGGGCCTTCGCCACGGCATTGTCAGCTGCCATCTTAGTCGCCGCACCCTGAAGACACCTCTGCCACCCCCGCTGCCTCCAGCACACCCTGTTCCTGTAGATCTAAATCACTTCTCCATATATAACATGTAAGGCTTAGCTGCAGTCCTATGTAAATCTACATCATGCACTGTAATATCGCTGTGACTTGTGCCATAGCTCTGCTATATCTGACAAGCTCAGCTCTGCTATATCTGACAAGCTCATCTCTGCTATATCTGATGAGATCACATCTGCCATGTCTGACGATTTGAGGCCTGCTATATCTTGCATGTTGTCTTACATTTGACAAGCTCTGCTATATCTGTCCGTCTGCTTCTCAGAACCCTGACTTTGGGGAGCCATTTTTAATTGCCACTAACATTTTAAGGTGCGGAATGGTATGATACTCATAAGCTGGTTTACAGCAGCACAGAGGATTTCAGGAGAAAACCGTTCTGATCTTGTGGAGCTCACAGACTGAGAGTTACATAGTGGAAGGAGCAGGGTTCTCCCAGCAGCACAGAGGATTTCAGGAGAGGAGTGTGCTGATCTAGTGGAGGTCATAGGATGAGCGTTACATAGTGGAAGGAGCAGAGTCCTCCCAGCAGCACAGAGGATTTCAGGAGAGGAGTGTGCTGATCCTGTGGGGGTCACAGGCTGAGAGTTACATAGTGGATGGAGCAGGGTTCTCCCAGCAGCACAGAGGATTTCAGGAGAGGAGTGTGCTGATCTTGTGGAGGTCACAGGATGAGAGTTACATAGAGGAAGGAGCAGGGTCCTCCCAGCAGCAAAGAGGATTTAAGGAGAGGAGTGGGCTGATCTTGTGGCGGTCATAGGCTGGGTTACATAGTGGAAGGAGCAGGGTTCTCCCAGCAGCAAAGAGGATTTAAGGAGAGGAGTGGGCTGATCTTGTGGCGGTCATAGGCTGGGTTACATAGTGGAAGGAGCAGGGTCCTCCCAGCAGCACAGAGGATTTCAGGAGAGGAGTGTGCAGATCTTGTGGCAGTCATAGGCTGAGAGTTACATAGTGGAAGAAGCAGAGTCCTCCCAGCAGCACAGAGGATTTCAGGAGAGGAGTGTGCTGATCTTGTGGAGGTCACAGGCTGAGAGTTACATAGAGGAAGGAGCAGGGTCCTCCCAGCAGCACAGAGGATTTCAGGAGAGGAGTGTGCTGATCTTGTGGAGGTCACAGGATGAGAGTTATATAGTGGAAGGAGCAGGGTCCTCCCAGCAGCACAGAGGATTTCAGGAGAGGAGTGTGCTGATCTTGTGGAGGTCACAGGCTGAGGGTTACATAGAGGAAGGAGCAGGGTCCTCTCAGCAGCACAGAGGATTTAAGGAGAGGAGTGGGCTGATCTTGTGGCAGTCATAGGCTGAGAGTTACATAGTGGAAGGAGCAGGGTCCTCCCAGCAGCACAGAGGATTTAAGGAGAGGAGTGGGCTGATCTTGTGGCAGTCATAGGCTGAGAGTTACATAGTGGAAGGAGCAGGGTCCTCCCAGCAGCACAGAGGATTTCAGGAGAGGAGTGTGCTGATCTTGTGGAGGTCACATGATGAGAGTTACATAGTGGAAGGAGCAGGGTCCTCCCAGCAGCACAGAGGATTTCAGGAGAGGAGTGTGCTGATCTTGTGGAGATCACAGGATGAGAGTTACATAGTGGAAGGAGCAGGGTCCTCCCAGCAGCACAGAGGATTTCAGGAGAGGAGTGTTCTGATCTTGTGGGGGTCTTAGAATGACGATTACACAATGGACAGAGCAGGGGTCACAGCAGCACAGAATGTTTCAGGAGGGGGGTGTCCTGCTCTCATAAGGACTGGAGACCTGTCCACTCTTCATGTGTCTTATCACACATTACCATAGCTTAGAAAAAATACACCAGAAAATTATCGGAAATACAGCATTTTTATTTTCATATTTTATTTTTTTCTCTGCATTTCAGGTTGAAAGCTGAACGATTGGCGACGATACATAAAAACCTGGAAAAGAGCGTGTCGGTACAGTCGTGACCCTCACCCGCAGCAGCGCCTCATATACTTTATACAAAAATAAATATTACCAATATAAATATAGAATTCAGTCCTGACCCGTATCCTGCGCGGGGGAGGGGGAGCAGGGAGAGAACGCTCATCAGCTAAATATTAGCTGTAGACCGGGAGAACTTCAGATAAACCGGTAGTGCTTGACCGCACCAAGTCCAATTACAAGCAGCTCTTGTCTTTAAGGTGGGCAGGCGTCTAAGACATCCTCTGCCTCTTCCTCAGGGTGAAGACTCTGTTGCAGTCTGAGGTTTTTGCTTTCTTAGCGGCCGTTTTGCCCACATCTTTGGGGGTCCCCCTTTTCTGACCCCTCACTTTGCTATGGCATTCTTCCTCCTGGTTCCCTGAAGAGCTCACAGCCGATTGTTCCGGTTTCTCACTCTGTGTTTCAAAATTGTCCTCTGCGAACCGGGCGGCCGGGATGGGGCTGTAGGATGCCAGCTGGCAAAGGGCCACCGCCGCTGATTGCTTTTGCTCGTCGCAGTTTTCCATTAGCGTCTTGACCTCTGCCATGTTGATTGTGTCTTCAGTCAATGAATACTTTCTCTGGTTTGGAGACCCTTCAACATGGTCTTTCTTGCTCAAGTCTTTGACGGACAGGTTGAGCGGCATGTCTTGCCCCATGAAGTCGCTGCCCGGCGGTTGTTCTGGAGGAGTCTCCATTTCCATCTCTGATTTCTTGGAAAGGTTAAGTGGTACAAATGCATCGTCATCACTGCTCATTGACGTGTCACAGTCGGCAGAAACATCTTCATTCCCAGAGCTGAAATAGAAAAAGTTGGGACAGGTTAAGAACGTGTCTTCTCAAAGACTAGTCAACCCCTACAAATGCTGATGATCTCTGATATATCTATGGAGAGAGGTGGTGGATAGGGGGTGATCAGAAAACCCTTATGACGGGGGACAAAAAAATAAACCAATTTGTCTAATCCCTACAAGACTTTAGGGCCAGGTGGAAAGTCTACATAGACATTGAAATTGTTGGTGGATTCCATCAAAAACAAAGGGATCGACCATCAAAATCTCAAACTTGTTTCAGTATTTTCATATGAGTAGGTGCTCTGACTTACCACGGAGAGTCTCCTCTGCTCAGCGATGGTTGGGAGTCTGTGCTTTTCCTCACCGGCTTGAAAGCTGTAAGGTTTTGTCCAACACTGTCCCACTTTCCTAACGTAGAGGTAGTTTTGCTGGAAAGATCAAAGATTCCTTCAAAGCCTTGACTGGTCTGAGTGAAGTTGGTCGGGCTCGGTCTACCAGGAGAGCCAGTGGCTGCACTGCCGGCCCGTGGACTCATCTTCAGGGTCTCTCCTTCATGTTTATGCTTGTCTTGGCTGAGAAGCCCTTCCTTTTGACAGTCCACCTGCTTTTGAGCTGGGTCTAAGGGGTAGAAGAGAGGTGGGCTGGATGTTGGGTAGAGGAAAGGTGCATTGTCCATGGTTGGAGCTGTGGGGGCTTTGGTCAAGCCGTGCGACAGCTTGAGGCCGTAAGGAAAAAAGGAATGTTCGGCCTGTCTGTAGAAGCCATACTGCATGGCCGAGTTCTGTTGGAACTGATGTATCAGTCTATAGTCGATCGATGAGTTTAGTGGCTTTGGCATGGAGAGTCCCGAAGATTGAATGGGGTGAGGACGGAAGAGTCTGTGGTCTGGAGAGCCATACATTGATAGCATTGAGGTATCGTACAAACACGGGAGGACAGCCGGCACCCCGGTCTCGTAATATTTATATTCCGGTATCATTGGACGGATGTAATGTGGAAAGTTTGGCTTTGGACCAAGCTCAGGTGGCACCATATCTCCAGTTTTCCATGCAGTTGGTAACCTTTGGAAAGCAGACCCCTCACTATGGACTCCTTTGACTGCACCTACTGGTGGCATGATTTCCGGTAGGTGGCTTCTCTCTGTACCGTTCAGGTATCGATGTTCTCCCACTGGCATAAAGGCTGAGGGCCTCAAAACCCCTTCAACAGCGATAGGCTTTGAAATAGGGCTTTGCCTGGTTGGCGAGGGCACAGTCACATCTTTGTGGTTGATTGGCTTTTCCACATGAGCAGTGCCCTCCTTGTTTTTAAAGTCCCCATGGTCTTTGAGATCATGTCTGCTGATGTCGTGATGAGCTTTAGAGTCAAACTGTCCATTGGCCACAACAGGTGTGGGCTTCGCAAACCCCTCAGGGGACGCTAGCTTTGGCTCTGTAACGTTTGACTTTGGGCTCTTGACCGCTCGGTCTTGCTCCGTGACTAGGGTGATGGAGTTTTTGCAAAGCCCGTACTTCATGTGGTTGAAGAGGTGAGATTTCTCGTTACAGGTGAATGGACATTGGAAGCACTTGTACTTGAATGGCTTTCCCGGGGGTCTAGGAATGTAATGAGGTTTCTTGGGTTTGCGTTCCTTCAAAGTGGACATCTTGATGCTTCTTGGATGCCCTCAAGTTGCCTTACTTGCTTTCTTATCTTGGGGAGAACTCCAGTTCTTCCCACCAAACGGCTTGCTAGAAACCTGTTTGTTTAGAGTTGTGGCTCGGCCTCCGAGCAAAGTTCTGAATCTGCAAATAAGAAAAAACGAAGACATTAGGAAAATTTTGGGACTTTTTATTTTTTATTTTTATTTTTTTAAATAGCTAGGTCTGGATCTGCGTAGACCAAACTACTTCCTCGTAGTTTCCATCTCCCTGGGATTTCATTGTCTTTCCTAATCCACATACCTGACTTAGAAGCAGGGCGTCTGGGCAAACTGGCCTAGCAAGGGGGTAAGTACTCCAACACTCCCTCATTATTATAGAAGGGGGACTGACCGTAATGCAAGTCGGAGAGCTTGAAGGGCAGACCTGCAATTAAATGACCTACCCTATAAAGAATGCATGAAACCTACCTGCAAGCTCATATCCGTCAGTAGGGGGCAGTATAATAAAAATACAGGTGTATCGTTTTTTTTAAGCTGCATACAGTCATAGCAGTGAATGCTGAGGGTTGTAGTTCCCAAGCACAGTCACAATTTCCCAAATTAGAAAAAATTATCACAAGTATTATTATAGGTTTGAGACAAGTAAAGGGTTAATACAGTAACAAAGCAAATCGGCATATTTTTTTTTTTTCTTTTTTTTTCTTTGTCAATAAGTATTTGTATTGCGCTATTTTTTTATTTATTTTTTATATCCTTTTATTTTGTTTTATATGCTCTTATTAGATTTTTATTTATTTATTGGGCTTTTCCAGGTAGGAGAGCAGTGGCAGCTTTCCGCCTGTCATTCCCACCTCCGTTCTCTCAGATATGGCTTGTGCTGGCACGTCTCTGTTCTCAGCGATACTTAAGGCGTGAGAAAGTGGTGCAGTAGGGTTCTCATGACTGTGGACTTAAGATGTGTTATGGCATGGATTATATATATAAAAAAAAAAGTGATTTCACCACTAGCTGGAAGCATCGTGATTTTAACAATTGTTACAAAACCACTGACAGATATGTCTTGGAAACATTGGGACTAATTGCTTACGGGCCCCCGGGCACCGATTTCTAAAGATATGTCTTTTATTCCCTTCAAGTGGTTAAAGTCGTATAAGCGCTGCGTGAAGATTGATTCACAATCTATTAAAAAATAAAAGCTGACAACAGGAAACAAAATAAATAAAAAAATACTTTAAAAAAAAAAGTAGAATGAAAAAAAACTAGCAAGTGAAAGGTAAGGTAAAAAAATTAAATAAAATTTGGATTTGGGCAGAAAGGAATCGATGCAAAACCGATTGCTCCAGAAAGTAGCAAAAACACTTAAAAGAACGAAGCTAAAATAGAAAAAAATTGCGACTGAGAGCCGATGGTCTACTATGTGTTTCAAATTAAGAAAAAATAAATTTTTAAAAGTTTGGGTTCTAGATTTAAAAAAAATAAAATTTTAAATTTTTTGGGGGCAAAAAATCAGTAATGGGGGGGGTTTCCGCAATCGACAGTCTTAACACTCGTTTCAGCAAAAAAGACAAATCCTAATCCTAACCCCTTACATTTCCATAAAACTAGCAGCGCGGTTTTCCGTTTTTATTGTATTGTTAC
Source organism: Bufo bufo (assembly GCF_905171765.1). NCBI lineage: Eukaryota > Metazoa > Chordata > Amphibia > Anura > Bufonidae > Bufo > Bufo bufo. The sequence goes on from NC_053394.1 coordinate 406,251,004, forward strand.
GTTGTACAGTGTTCTATTGCTTCGTCTCTTCCCCTGTACGCCTCACCAGGACTACAAGTCCCAGCAGGGCTGTCGCAGGGCATGCTGAGGCTTGCGGTTTTAGGAGCGCAGCCCCCCTGCCCAGGCTGATCACACATGACAGTATGGGAATACACCGACAGTAACGAGTCGCTAATTGAGTTTCTGGACAATGGGGCTATGCAAATGCTGCGGATTGGGCACAATGCAGCCGGTATCGGGTCGGACAGCAGCCCGGACATGCCCGGCTCAGTTTCTTCTTGCTATTCCCAGGGTAGACCCGAAAGTGCCAGTGCTAATTACCCCTTCCTTTGAAGGTGAGCGTTGTGACAACAAACAGGGAGCAGAAGCCATCTGAGGCCGGGCTCTCGTCCCTTTGCATATCCATACAGCAGCAGCGGCCTGATTCTCATGCAATCGCCCCCCCCCATTGTCTCCTGCTCCAAGTCAAGTTTCTGTCTTAAATCCTCTCAGTTTCTGCCAACTTCCTTCTTAAATAATGGCGCCCCCCCCCAACAGACTTATAATAAACTATGGCAGTAAGTTATACCCTCCCTGTAATATACCTGCTATACTCACACTCACCGAGGATGGGATCCCAGCCGCGTCCTGAGAGGAGTCGGGCAGAAGTGGCATCTCACCCAGGAGTCACTGGCATAGTCCAATTAAAACCTGTGATGTGGCATTGATTGCATAACCCCGGGACAGGCCGCTGTCACCGTCAGTGTGTCGCAAGGGCAGTTTCAGTGTCGTCTGGGAGCTGTCCAACTAGTCTGACCTGTATCGCTCTTCTCAGGTGTGTGTACGTGTGTGTGTATAATATATTGTGTGTGCATGTATGTATGTGTGCGTGTGTATAGATCATATGTGTGCGTGTGTGTATGTATGTATATGTGTGTGTATGTATAATATATTGTGTGTGCATGTATGTATGTGTGCGTGTGTATAGATCATATGTGTGCGTGTGTGTATGTATGTATATGTGTGTGTATGTATAATATATTGTGTGTGCGTGTGTATAGATCATATGTGTGTGTGTGTGTGTGTGTGTGTATATATATTAGTGCATGTATGTGTGTGTGTATATATTATACATTGTGTGTGCTTGTATATTGCTGTACATGTAAGTGTATGATTGTGTGTATGAAAAATATATATACATTTACTTTATATTATAATATATAAAAAGTGTGTGTGTGTGTGTGTGTGTGTGTATGTGTGTATATATATATATATATATATATATATATATATATATAATAAAGTACATGTATGTATATATTATGTCTGTTTTGTGTATGTTGATATATGCACAGTATATGGAATAGTTAGGGTTAACCCTAGTGCCCAGAACCATAACGATCACCATTATACATAGAGACCCTCATATTAGTCCAGATCTATTTATGCAGCCCCATACATAATACCGGTGCTCGGTGACTACTGCCTTACACCTGCTCTGTGTCGCCATCCGACATGACTACGACACCGCCTCATCCACCTCAGCCTGCAGCCATTCACCGTGCGCGTCCAAGTTTCGCCTCTGACTCAGTAGGCACCGAAATCGTTTAAACAGATTTTTATTTTATTTTTAAACTGGGGAAAAATCTAAAATAAAATTCTATTTTTCCCCCAAAGTTCTCCAACCTGTATAAAGTTTAAATGTCATGGGCGAAACTCTAAGCCTCCGGGGGGTCGGAACGCCATCTGCGTCGTGTACTTTGTCATTTTCTAGCTTTCCTGTCGATGTGGATTTTTTTCTAAGTTTTTTTTCTTCCTCTATTATAAATGGTTACATTTTGTTACTTATTTTCCTTACATTTTAGTTTTTGTTCATTCTGCTATAACTAAGGGAAATAAGTCGGGGCGAGAAGCACCTGCCGGAGCTGGCGGTGTGGGGGGGCGTCCTGACAGATCGTACATGGGGGGGGGTCGTACTAGAAGTAAGTAGAGAATGACGGGATGACTTACCAGCTGGAGCGGAGCTCGCCGGCTGCTGCTGCTGCTGCTGGAGGAGGAGAAGTACCTCTCCTCTGACTGCTCACAGGGAAGACTGATCTGAGGCGTCTCAGAGGGAGGGATTTAAAGTGCAGGAGTTGCGCCCTGAGGCTGTGGAGATGCACCTGATATTCCCAGGGCCCCGAGCAGCGCTGCCTTGTGTGCACAGCCAATATACTTGTTTCTTCCCCCTAAACGCCTGCCTTTACATGCAGCCTACAAGGGTGAGGACACGACAGGTCCCTAATCGCCTCAGCCTGCGTGCAAGGTGCCTGTCACCTGCCGCTGACTGATTCATAGGGGAAGGCGCACAAGGAGTTAATATGGGAGAGTTTAGGCTTCATTCTGCAAATCATGAAACCGACGTTATCATTTCTGGAGCCGTCTTTGCGCGTTCACCGCCAGCGTTTATCGCGGTTGTTTTAGTTTTGTTTTTTATTTTTATTTTTTTGCATATTCGATAAGTAGTTTCTGTTCATTCCTTATGGGATTGAAGCAGAGCCGACTCTGCGCGGCTGTGGTGCATGTGACATGGCGGTACGTGGTCGCAGTGAGGTCACCGCTCCCACCATCTTGTTTCTCACAGAATACTTAGTAATCTGGCGACATGGGGTGTTCTGTGTGTCGCAGTTTTGTGTCGTTTGTGGCTCCTGTGCAGACTGAGCGCAAACGCCAAACGGTTATGCAACAGACAAAGGGCTCAGCGTGGAACGGAGAAGTGACAGGTGGAGGAGGCACACCCTGAAACCACCGGGAGGGAAGACGGCTCAGCACTAATTGTCTGCAGGTATTGCTGAGCTGTGAGGGGAGGAGGAGAAGGCCCATCATGTCCGACCCCGGGTGTCAGCGCGTCGTTATCCCGTACCCCGGGTGTCAGCGTGTCAGTATCCTGTACCCCGGGTGTCAGCGTGTCAGTATCCTGTACCCCGGGTGTCAGCGTGTCAGTATCCTGTACCCCGGGTGTCAGCGTGTCAGTATCCTGTACCCCGGGTGTCAGCGTGTCAGTATCCTGTACCCCGGGTGTCAGCGTGTCAGTATCCTGTACCCCGGGTGTCAGCGTGTCAGTATCCTGTACCCCGGGTGTCAGCGTCTCATTATCCTGTACCCCGGGTGTCAGCGTGTCATTATCCTGTACCCCGGGTGTCAGCGTGTCAGTATCCTGTACCCCGGGTGTCAGCGTGTCAGTATCCTGTACCCCGGGTGTCAGCGTGTCAGTATCCTGTACCCTGGGTGTCAGCGTGTCAGTATCCTGTACCCCGGGTGTCAGCGTGTCAGTATCCTGTACCCCGAGTCTTGTTGCCCCATTAACCCCGTCCCCCATCAGGACTGCTTTGATGTAGTCCCCCCCCCCCCCCCCATCAGGACTGCTTTGATGTAGTTCCCCCCCCCCCATCAGGACTGCTTTGATGTAGGCCCCCCCCCCCCCCCAGTTGCTGGTCCCTGGTGTAGTCACAGACTGGTTATTATAAAGCCATAATGGGTGTGCCCCTGTATATAACATGGTGATGCCAGGAGGGTCTGTCGGGCTGTCAGCCACTTTGTCCTTCATCATGATGGAGATACGGTCAGACTCTGCTGAGGTTTCACCTGAATCCGCCATCGCCGTGCCCGGCTGCTGTACGTCCTCCTTGTGAGGCCGGCTGCTATTATCGAACACCCCAGAGAGCGGAGGCTGACGACACCGTCCTCTCCACCGCCCACGTCATACATGCTGGGATCTCTGCACCCAGGGCCCTCCATACAAGGGATGGAATTTATCAGGGGGCCCCTTTTAATTAGGCCCACCTGCAGCACCGAGGCCATGACCAGTATGAGGGCCACTACCAACTTGCCGTCCCTTTGTAAGGGTCTGGCATGCATCTTCAGTTGGCCCCTTACCATTACACCTTCGCCAGATGCCCGCCTCGTTCCATCACAAGTTCACCCGTGGTATCCCTTTAAGACAGTTGTCGGGCCCCTTAGAGCCCATCATCCATGACACATGTTGGGTCCATGTAGAAGTCTAATAGAGCCCTTCTGATATTCAATGTATCCAGAATTTTTTATTTTTCCGTTTCTGAGCCTGTGCCGGTCACGGACAGACGGCGACCTTGTATATTCGTGACATATTCTTGACGTCATTCCCCATTGTGGAGCTAATGGCCCTAAACTTCCATGAAATAAATCCCGGCTCCTAATTGATCTCCTAAATTCCCCATATTAGAGAGAAGACAGAATCCGGGCTTAGAAAGTGAAGTTTCAGTGAATCTGAAATGGGATTTTCATCAAATCCCCTCAGTGAGATTACCGGGCATTAGAGGCCGGCACCAGTCTCCAGGCCTAATGGGGATTTACCGAGAAGCCATCTTTTCCTGATCCTCTTTCCCCTGGAAACGAGGGATTTACAGTAATCTCGTCTGATCGGACCCCCGCAAGAAGACTCCGCAATCTGCTGAAGGTGGACTCCACCACCAACATCATTCTTTTTCTAAAAGCAGGTGTTTTGTGGCCCCCGTCCCATGGAGCCCTGCCAGGGTCTAAGACGTGGGGGCAAGACGGCCGTCTCCTCCTCTGACCCGTCGGGGAGGGTTGGCTCTTCATAGATTTGTGTTTTTAGGTTCTTTTTTTCTTAAATTGTTTTTTATATATTTTTTTCCCTCCTTTTTGTTTGTTCTATTTTCTAAAGTATTTAGTTTTTTTGTTTTTTTTAAGATGAATTGTGATATAATAAGCAAAACTGTGAAAAGTGGAATATTACAAAAACAAAAAAAGATTAAAGAAGGGAAAATGGAACATTAAAAGTTGAACGACAAAATAAAAATAGAAAAAAATTAATTGAAACAAAGATTAAAAAACAAGAAAAAAAAAACGAATTTAACAAAATTACAAAAAAGAAATAAAAATGTAAAGGATTAAAACTGAAAATAAAAACAGAAAAAGTAAAAGGATTGAAACAAAAAAATATTAAAGGATTCAAAAGGCAAATAAGGGCAAACTAAAAAATAGAAAATGACAAAAAAAAACTAAATTTTAAAAAGGCAAAAAAGAACACAAATATAAAAACCACAAAAAAGAATAATAAAATACATTTAAAATAGGATTAGAAGAAGCTTAAAAAAAAGCTTCTTCTAATCCTATTTTAAATGTATTTTATTATTCTTTTTTGTGGTTTTTATATTTGTGTTCTTTTTTGCCTTTTTTCATTTTTTTTTGTCATTTTCTATTTTTTAGTTTGCCTTTTGAATCCTTTTTTTTTGTTTCAATCCTTTTACTTTCTTTTTTATTTTCAGTTTTAATCCTTTTTTTACATTTTTATTTATTTTTTTGTAATTTTGTTAAATTGTTTTTTTTTTCTTTGTTTAAAAAAAAAATTCTATTTTTATTTTGTCCAACTTTTAATGTTCCATTTTTTCCTTTTTTTTTTTTTAATCCTTTTTTTGTTTTTTGTTTTTGTAATATTCCACTTTTCTCAGTTTTTTGCTTATTTTATCACAATTCATCTTAAAAAAACAAAACAACCCCCTATGTATGGCAAATTTGTCACCCTTCACATCCTTTGTAGGTTTTAAAAATGGCGGCTGTAATCTGGGTAACGCGGGCACCCACATTCCTTATACTGGGCTTTGGGGAACGCCCCATGGATGGGGTCTGGGTGTCGCAGCTGATGCAGTGGGGGTTGGGCACATGACAAGTGGTCGCCATTAGGTTTGCTGGTAACGTGTAGCGCTACTACATAGCAGAAGGAGGGCCTCATAGCAAAGATTTGATTTCCGCCATCCTACGGGGTGGAGCCACCATGTCTGGGCCCCTCTCTTCAGGGGCCCGATAGTAGCCACATGGTATGCAAGGGATAGGGAATGATCTAGTCACGTGTACGATGAGTGTCATGGAGTGGGAGACGAGATCTATAGGGTAGAAGTAGTTTTTTTTTTGCCGCCGTTTTACTGATGGGGCCAAAAACTGCGTCTGCAGAAAATAAACACGTTATATCAGTGACTGTTGTTGTACTATAGTGCGACACAGTATTCACACCGCACCATGTGGACAATGGCGCAGTCAGTACGTTCAGCACGCGTTTCCCCTTTCACGCATTCAGTGGCCGCACGGTGAGGTCGCTGTCCGGTTCTGTCAGATCTATTTATAATGGATAACTTGCTAATTGTGACGTATGGCAACGATCCTCCCCAACCAAACCAGCTGAGCGAGCCGCAGAGGTGATGTGCCCGGGCATGTCCGCCCTGCTCTACAGGAGCCGCAGCCGGGAGACCTCCACGTGGAGGTAGGTTGTGCAGTGGCCACATATTAAAAGACTGCGATCAGTTCAAGGGCAATACACATGTAACCGCTCTGGTAAAGTCCTCAGCAGCACAGAGGATTTCAGGAGAGGAGTGTGCTGAGCGTGTGGCGATCACAGGCTGAGAGTTACATAGTGGAAGGAGCGGGGACCTCCCAGCAGCACAGAGGATTTCAGGAGAGGAGTGTGCTGATCTTGTGGAGGTCACAGGATGAGGGTTACATAGAGGAAGGAGCAGGGTCCTCCCAGCAGCACAGAGGATTTCAGGAGAGGAGTGTGCTGATCTAGGGGAGGTTACAGGATGAGGGTTACATAGTGGAAGGAGCAGGGTCCTCCCAGCAGCACAGAGGATTTCAGGAGAGCAGTGTGCTGATCTTGTGGAGGTCACAGGCTGAGAGTTACATAGAGGAAGGAGCAGGGTCCCCCCCAGCAGCACAGAGGATTTCAGGAGAGGAGTGTGCTGATCTTGTGGAGGTCACAGACTGAGAGTTACATAGTGGAAGGAGCAGGATCCTCCAAGCAGCACAGAGGATTTCAGGAGAGGAGTGTGCTGATCTTGTGGAGGTCACAGGCTGAGAATTACATAGTGGAAAGAGCAGGGTCCTCCCAGCAGCACAGAGGATTTCAGGAGAGGATTGTTCTGATCTTGTGGAGGTCACAGACTGAGAGTTACATAGTGGAAGGAGCAGGGTCCTCCCAGCAGCACAGAGGATTTCAGGAGAGGATTGTTCTGATCTTGTGGAGGTCACAGACTGAGAGTTACATAGTGGAAGGAGCAGGGTCCTCCCAGCAGCACAGAGGATGTCAGGAGAGGAGTGTGCTGATCTTGTGGAGGTCACAGGCTGAGAGTTACATAGAGGAAGGAGCAGAGTCCTCCCAGCAGCACAGAGGATTTCAGGAGAGGAGTGTGCTGTTCTTACGGAGGTCACAGGATGAGAGTTACATAGTGGAAGGAGCAGGGTCCTCCCAGCAGAACAGAGGATTTCAGGAGAGGACTGTGCTGATCCTGTGGAGGTCACAGGCTGAGAGTTACATAGAGGAAGGAGCAGGGTCCTCCCAGCAGCACAGAGGATTTCAGGAGAGGAGTGTGCTGATCTTGAGGAGGTCACAGGCTGAGAGTTACATAGAGGAAGGAGCAGGGTCCTCCCAGCAGCACAGAGGATTTCAGGAGAGGAGTGTGCTGATCTTGTGGAGGTCACAGACTGAGAGTTACATAGTGGAAGGAGCAGGATCCTCCAAGCAGCACAGAGGATTTCAGGAGAGGAGTGTGCTGATCTTGTGGAGGTTACAGGATGAGAGTTACATAGAGGAAGGAGCAGGATCCTCCAAGCAGCACAGAGGATTTCAGGAGAGGAGTGTGCTGATCTTGTGGAGGTCATAGGATTAGAGTTACATAGTGGATGGAGCAGGGTCCTCCCAGCAGCACAGAGGAATACAGGAGAGGAGTGTGCTGATGTTGTGGAGGTCACAGACTGAGAGTTACATAGTGGAAGGAGCGGAGTCCTCCCAGAAGCACAGAGGATTTCAGGAGAGGAGTGTGCTGATCTTGTGGAGGTCACAGGCTGAGAGTTACATAGTGGAAGGAGCAGGGTCCTCCCAGCAGCACAGAGGATTTCAGGAGAGGATTGTTCTGATCTTGTGGAGGGCACAGGCTGAGAGTTACATAGTGGAAGGAGCAGGGTCCTCCCAGCAGCACAGAGGATTTCAGGAGAGGAGTGTGCTGATCTTGTGGAGGTCACAGACTGAGAGTTACATAGTGGAAGGAGCAGGGTCCTCCCAGCAGCACAGAGGATTTCAGGAGAGGATTGTTCTGATCTTGTGGAGGGCACAGGCTGAGGGTTACATAGTGGAAGGACCCACTCCGCCATTTCCATTGGTTCTGTGCCCCCCCCTCGCGCTCTGGAGATCTCTTGCAGTTTTTATTAGTAAATAAAAAAAATGAATCAGATGTAAATATCAGGATTTTCTGTTCATCAATAAAAAAAATTCAAAAACTATATTTATTTAGATTTTTTTTTTTTTAACCCTTCATCTCTGCGAATTGTGCAGAGCCGCCAGCATTAGGATCGCTCGGAGGGCTGGAAATTCGGGTGGGTGACGGGAGAGGTCAGAGTTGTGTTAAACCAACAAGTGAACCCTCCAGTCCAGTATTTCAGGTTTTTCATAGAAACAACAAAAAAAATGCATGAAAAATCATCGGACCCTAATGGGGCCCTAGAACAATATTGCTTTGTTCCTCCTCCACGGGGGTGACCACCTCTGTAGACGCCGTCATGGCTGTCATTCCGGTTGTCACTCAGCTTTCTGGGGCCGCTCTCTCCGGAAAAGTGAATTTGTGAATGTTTTTTTATTTCACACCGACATTCGGCAGAATCTATCCTCTGGTTCAGACCAGTAACGTTCCTCTCACCTGGCTTCCAATGCTTCAGAATCGATAACTAGTCCTTTTCCTTGCTCATGGCATAAATTAAATGCAAATCCGAAACGCATTAGCAACGCTAAAAGGGCACGGGATAACGAATGTAGCATCTAATACTCCAGATCTTTCCATATTAAAAATTATAGCCCAGAACTAGTCATTTTCTGATTTAGTTTTGGACCAGTACTCCTTACCTATAGCATGAAATGGATACCCGAAACGCGTCGGTTCACGCATAATGACTAAGACTTTGCAAATACAGCTCAACTCGTACCACCCGTCTGATGGGTGGTACGTTAGAATCCCTCGCCGTTTGAGGTCACTGTCGCTTTAAGAGAAGCTGGCGCTATTGGCAGGCTCCGTATAGAAGAGATCAGGCCAGCGTTGGCGAGGTCTCCATGTTCCAACCTGCCGGGCTGTGCGGAGAGTGGGCGGGAGGCAGCAGGTGCGTTTTAATACCTGTAGGCTACAGCTAATGCGAGAGGATCAGTTCCTGCACCGAGGAGGCTCAGCAGGTGGAAGACACTGACAGCGTGTGGGGAAACGGGGAGAAATATCTGACGCGTTTCAGGCTTGTAACCTGTATTTGTGGCCTAGACTGAAACGCGTCAGTGAAAATATCCTCTGCAGCTTGACCGAACCTCATGCGTGCAGCAGTACAGCTCCAGGGGCCCACTACCTGCTATCTTGGGCACCACATAAAGCTTCAGTCGCTATAACGGACGCCCCCGGGGCCAGCTGACGCAGCGCCAACCTTTCACAGAGATTTGCAGATGCATCGTAGCATGGCTGAAACGCGTTAGACTTCTATACTCTGTGCCTCAAACTTGCTGCAGGTCGGTTGGTACACCCAGCCTCAGCGAGATGCCAAGTAAATTAAACTACAAACCGAAACGCGCTAAAACTATTTGTTTTTTTTTGTTTTGAATGTCGTAGTAAAGTGGATTTTTCTTTTCTTTTTCTTTTTATACTTAGTCTGTGAACACAGATTCTCACTTTTGCTGACAGGTTTCAGGGGATGTAGTCTGGATGGTATCTGAGACCAAAACGCGTCAATCTGCAGTGCATTGGGGCTTTAAGAGACGTAGCGTCTGAGCCTGAATTAGAAATCGGTTAGTGGGTCCACCAGCTTCGCCTGGTATAGCTGGCCTCCCTATAGCTAATGCCCCTGGGGTCAGCCGATTCAGAGTAAGCCTTTCGGCGAGGTTTCCAAGTGCGTTTTTTTATATTTTTTAGGTCCATGGCTAAAATTATGTTGTCGAAACGCGTTTGAATCGTCTATGTGTAGCTTACCGTCAGACATATAGCAGCTCATAAAAGAGGTGAGCTGGTCACCAAGCCTCAAAGGCGCTTGCCCGGGTGTCCTTGCTCGATGCATCAATCAAATGCCAAACCGAAACGCGTCGGTTATTAATATATTTGCTTTTCTGTTTAGAATTTAATGGTAAAGTCGATGTGAGTTGCACGTCAAACATGGAGTAATCACTGATCAGGGGGAGACGTTGGCTGATGCGTTTCGGACATGATTAATTTCGTCATGAATTATGCAGTCGACTTGTTGGGCCTGCAGCAGAAAGAGGCGACGCGATTAAAGTGGTTTTCTGAGATTATTTTCTTTTTTTCTTTGCTATGCTGTGAGAAGGCCGTGGCGCTACTGTGAGGGGGTCCCGGGGGTCTCTAATACTGTCTGAGGTCATGAGTGCAATAATATTGCAAAACCCCTTAAGTGTGCTAACGCGTTTTGGACCCTTGATCTGTGTTTATATGGACACACTTTGATCATGCATTTGTTTTTTGCTGGGAGCTGAATATTTTTACAGCCCAGTTGAATTTCCTGACTGAAATGTGTTGGGAGATTCACCCGCACCCCATCCGGTTTGGCAGTATTAAATGTCCGCCCGCAGACGGTGGCGGTGATGAACAGGCTGAGGTGGCTGTGTACCTGAAGCCTGGGCGGGCCGAGCTGGGCGTGTGACGGGTACACCACGGTGATTATTATTATTGTTATTATTGTGATTAGATGGGTTTTGATCCTGCTGCTTTCCGCCAAGCCTTATTAGGTGTTCCCTGTATATGTCAGGGCTGGAGTAACGCGTTTCCGGCACTAAGCCATGTGATGGATACGTCCTGTCCTCGCCCAGAGCCCTTTAATCTCGTTACATATGGGTGTATGTGTGTGTATATATAGCTATCACAGCATTGTCACAGCCATTTATTCCTTCCTGTGTGTCAGTCTTCACTGCAGTTTTGGCATTGCGTTCACGAACCAGACAGAAATTGCGGCTGACAGTGACCTAGATGTTGGTCTTCATTTCGTTGTGTGTCAGTCCTTACTGTACTCTTTGCGAGTCACAGCTTAGATTGTAAGCTTTCTGATCTTGCCCCCTTCTAGCGTCATGCACTCGCCCCCTCCTTCGGTTTAATGAGGTGCCCCCTACATTTCACGGCAAGTTTTGTTTCGCTCGTTCCTTCGCCTCTGGCGACTGACTGTTACCGGTCGACTCTCTTCAGATCATCGTCGTTGCCTGTTATCCTGACTCTAGGAGCGATTATTCAGGCCTAAATTTAGCCCGAGTGTAAGCCGCTCGTTAAGTGGGTGTCACCCGCTGATTGGCCACTTACCCAAGGCGTTAGTGCGGGACCTGTAAATAGATTACGTGACCGCCCATTACCTGCAGTGATTACTAGCTCAGATTTGGGCAATTGCTTGCATTACAATCCCATAAGACCCTTCATTTTTTAGGATCAGGAAGGGAGGGGGGGGGGGGGGGGGGGTAGATTTTGGGTTCTGCTCAGGCTACTCAAACTGGGGGTGTATTCCCTGCAGACGGAAGTGGTTGTTGGGTGGAATGAGACTTACCGGTAGTATTCACCAGTCGGATCTCTGACCCGCGATGATGAGCGCTTTCAGAATTCTGAGGCTGCAGGGCAGTAGTTACTGTCACTTTAAATGTTGGGGGGGGGGGGGGGCATTGTGTTAACGTTTTTAGTCCTCAAGGGACTAAAATCGCCAGAAAGTTAGATTTGAAAGGGAAACGCTCCATGGTCCTTGTTGTGAATCTTTCCTGTCCCCGAAGCAGCGAGCACCACTCTGAAATCTTAAAGGGGTTCTCCACGTTTGACCACGCCTACTTCTTTTAAAGGGTCCCTTAACAAAAACCTTGTAAAGCCCACCCCTTCCCTTTCTGTTACCCCTGGTGACCAGCTTTAAACTGTGGCAATTCTAAGTGTTCAGTTAATCTGCAGCACCTCCGCAGGGCAAGTAAGGTATTACACGGCGCCCATTCATGTCTAAGGATTATCCGTGTAATCTAGGACGGGTCCTCCAGAGCCAAACTACGGTCGAAAGGTGAGGATCCTGCAAAGAAGATGCCCCTGCACCCTCTAAGTGCCCCCAACCTACCTCCTTAAACAGCAGATTAATACTTGCCTCCTCCCTGGGCTCCTCCACGCTGCCTCCACTTTATCTTCCGGTCCCACCTGCTGAGGCCAAGTCATTGCTTCATGGATGTGAATAATGCGGCGAGGAGCAGGTAAATGTCATAACGTTTTATGGATGCAGGCGTCGCCATAGTAACAGACTACAAACAAACTCTAGTGTAGTCAGAGCCTGCAGTCATTGTGAGAGTCCGGTGGTCAGCGTTTTCACACACCGCTCGGCATATACTGTATACCCGAGGAGACACCGACACGCGGGTCCGAGCAGTGAGAGAAGGAAGGGGGCGAGGGGCGGCTTCTGGGGCCAGGGGGGATGCCCACTGGGGTCACAACCTGCAGCTCCTCAGAAGGTCTGGTAAATAAGCAATACTTCAGTGTGGGGTCCAAGTTGTGTAGCTCATAGAGGAATGTGCAGACTGTAACAGACCCGCAGCTGTGAGAAGTGTACAGACCCTGCTAAGGAATAATGAGTGATCTATTCACTGACAGTAAGCATACGTCTTGAAAATGACGTACAAAACATACAGTCCAATACAAAGAAGGGGAAATAATTGCACAATCTGCAGGACTAGTTTCAGGTGATTCCTGCACAGTGAGGCCTGCAGCCGCCGGCGACCGTCCGCATCCGTACAGAACGTCAGACGCCAGAACCATGTCTAATATGACTGTGTACCCTTCAAATGTCTGCAGACACCCCTAGTAGGATCCATGTGGTGTTATAGTAGTTATATACTTGTACATAGGAGCGGTATTATAGTAGTTATATTCCTGTACATAGGAGGCAGGATTATAGTAGTTATATTCTTGTACATGGGAGGCAGTATTATAGTAGTTATATTCTTATACATAGGAGGCAGTATTATAGTAGTTATATTCTTGTACATAGGAAGCAGTATTATAGTAGTTATATTACTGTACATAGGAGCAGTATTATAGCAGTTATATTCTTGTACATAGGAGCAGTATTATAGCAGTTATATTCTTGTACATAGGAGACAGTATTATAGTAGTTATATTCTTGTACATAGGAGCAGTATTATAGTAGTTATGTTCTTGTACATAGGAGGCAGTATTATAGTAGTTATATTCTTGTACATAGGAGGCAGTATTATAGTAGTTATATTCTTGTACATAGGAGGCAGTATTATAGTAGATATATTCTTGTACATAGGAGGCAGTATTATAGTAGTTATATTCCTGTACATAGGAGCAGTATTATAGTAGTTATATTCTTGTACATAGGAGCAGTATTATAGTAGTTATATTCTTGTACATAGGAGCAGTATTATAGTAGTTATATTCCTGTACATAGGAGCAGTATTATAGTAGTTATATTCTTGTACATAGGAGGCAGTATTATAGTAGTTATATTCTTGTACATAGGAGCAGTATTATAGTAGTTATATTCTTGTACATAGGAGCAGTATTATAGTAGTTATATTCTTGTACATAGGAGGCAGTATTATAGTAGTTATATTCTTGTACATAGGAGCAGTATTATAGTAGTTATATTCTTGTACATAGGAGCAGTATTATAGTAGTTATATTCCTGTACATAGGAGCAGTATTATAGTAGTTATATTATTGTACATAGGGGGCAGTATTATAGTAGTTATATTCTTGTACATAGGAGCAGTATTATAGTAGTTATATTCTTGTACATAGGAGCAGTATTATAGTAGTTATATTCTTGTACATAGGAGGCAGTATTATAGTAGTTATATTCTTGTACATAGGAGCAGTATTATAGTAGTTATATTCTTGTACATAGGAGCAGTATTATAGTAGTTATATTCCTGTACATAGGAGCAGTATTATAGTAGTTATATTATTGTACATAGGGGGCAGTATTATAGTAGTTATATTCTTGTACATAGGAGCAGTATTATAGTAGTTATATTCTTGTATATAGGAGCAGTATTATAGTAGTTATATTCTTGTACATAGGAGCAGTATTATAGTAGTTATATTCTTGTACATAGGAGGCAGTATTATAGTAGTTATATTCCTGTACATAGGAGGCAGTATTATAGTAGTTATATTCTTGTACATAGGAGGCAGTATTATAGTAGTTATATTCTTGTACATAGGAGGCAGTATTATAGTAGTTATATTCTTGTACATAGGAGGCAGTATTATAGTAGTTATATTCTTGTACATAGGAGCAGTATTATAGTAGTTATATTCTTGTACATAGGAGCAGTATTATAGTAGTTATATTCTTGTACATAGGAGCAGTATTATAGTAGTTATATTCTTGTACATAGGAGCAGTAATATAGTAGTACTGTACTATATGTCATATGGTTCACACATCTGTAAAAGTGTTTATACAAATATGTATACGGTATTTTTAGTAATGTTTGAGAAGATACTCTGTCGCCCACTCCCATGTTATAGCTGGAGCAGTATACTTTAGGAGGACATGTTGGCTTACTAAGTGCAGCCCTGAGCTCAGAGCACTTGTCACTTCCCTATTCCCTCTCGTTGTACTCCCATATTGATAGCAGATTTTGGAGTTGCCCTTTAAGCGGTGGTCTACATTTTGGGGACGAGGTTTTCTTCCTCCTGTGATTTGTATTAAGCTTTCAACGGAGTCGGCTCAAGATCACCTTGGAAATACTTTTCCCCTGGCAAAAAGCCTTAGTTGGAGGGTATGATTACTGTGTGTCAGTAGTTACTGAACATACCACATACCGCAGATGACAATGAGGTATCAGACATGCTGATGAACAGGTTCGTCTTCTAGTGCGGTCTTCGAGCATGGAGAGACTGAGCGCATTGTTCCTGTGTGAATGGATGGCTGACAGTGCGTACAGGTTGTCACCGCCGACTGGGGAACCATTAGTAGTCTGGTGTGAAAATCTAGTTCTTATTCCCTTTATGTCCTCGAGCTGCAGGAACTGTTGTGCCGGTAGGTATGGGAAACGGTCAGCAAGCTGGTTGACAGCATACCCCTTAACAGCTTAGCTGCTCTCCGGTAATATAAAAGGACAGTTATATTCGGCAGGAGAGGCTACATTGTCTGCTGTAAGACAATGCTTCCTAGAACCAGCAGGCAAGGGATGCTGGGAGATTTCAGCTCTGAGGGTTGTGTACAATACAGGCTTCAGCTCAGGAGGAGTACTAGATAAGGCCCCATTCACACGACCGTGTGGCCACCATGCCCGTGATGCAGATCGCAAACAGTAGGTCCGCAACGTACGTACTGCAAAATATAGGACATGTTCTATCCTTTGCTGTGCGGAAGCTCTGGAGTATAATACAGAATATAACTGAGGATCAGTACAGGATAAGTAATGTATGTACACAGTGACTGCACCCGCAGAATAGTGAGTGCAGCTCTGGAGTATAATACAGAATATAACTGAGGATCAGTACAGGATAAGTAATGTATGTACACAGTGACTGCACCAGCAGAATAGTGAGTCCAGCTCTGGAATATAATACAGAATGTAACTGAGGATCAGTACAGGATAAGTAATGTATGTACACAGTGACTGCACCAACAGAACAGTGAGTGCAGCTCTGGAGTATAATACAGGATATAACTCAGGATCAGTACAGGATAAGTAATGTATGTACACAGTGACTGCACCAGCAGAATAGTGAGTGCAGCTCTAGAGTATAATACAGGATATAACTCAGGATCAGTACAGGATAAGTAATGTACATACACAGTGACTGCACCAGCAGAATAGTGAGTGCAGCTCTGGAGTATAATACAGGATATAACTCAGGATCAGTACAGGATAAGTAATGTATGTACACAGTGACTGCACCAGCAGAATAGTGAGTGCAGCTCTGGAGTATAATACAGGATATAACTGAGGATCAGTACAGGATAAGTAATGTATGTACACAGTGACTGCACCAGCAGAATAGTGAGTGCAGCTCTGGAGTATAATACAGGATGTAACTCAGGATCAGTACAGGATAAGTAATGTATGTACACAGTGACTGCACCAGCAGAATAGTGAGTGCAGCTCTGGAGTATAATACAGGATGTAACTCAGGATCAGTACAGGATAAGTAATGTATGTACACAGTGACTGCACCAGCAGAATAGTGAGTGCAGCTCTGGAGTATAATACAGAATATAACTGAGTATCAGTACAGGATAAGTAATGTATGTACACAGTGACTGCACCAGCAGAATAGTGAGTGCAGCTCTGGAGGATAATACAGGATGTAACTCAGGATCAGTACAGGATAAGTAATGTATGTACACAGTGACTGCACCAGCAGAATAGTGAATGCAGCTCTGGAGTATAATACAGGATGTAACTCAGGATCAGTACAAGATAAGTAATGTATGTACACAGTGACTGCACCAGCAGAATAGTGAGTGCAGCTCTGGAGTATAATACAGAATATAACTGAGGATCAGTACAGGATAAGTAATGTATGTACACAGTGACTGCACCAGCAGAATAGTGAGTGCAGCTCTGGAGTATAATACAGAATATAACTGAGGATCAGTACAGGATAAGTAATGTATGTACACAGTGACTGCACCAGCAGAATAGTGAGTGCAGCTCTGGAGTATAATACAGAATGTAACTCAGGATCAGTACAGGATATGTAATGTACACAGTGACTGCATCGGCAGAATAGTGAGTGCAGCTCTGGACTATAATACAGGATGTAACTCAGGATCAGTACATGATAAGTAATGTATGTGCACAGTGACTGCACCAGCAGAATAGTGAGTACAGCTCTGGAGTATAATACAGGATGTAACTCAGGATCAGTACAGGATAAGTAATGTCTGTACACAGTGACTGCACCAGCAGAATAGTGAGTGCAGCTCTGGAGGATAATACAGGATGTAACTCAGGAAAAGTACAGGATAAGTAATGTAATGTACACAGTGACTGCACCAGCAGAATAGTGAGTGCAGCTCTGGAGTATAATACAGGATGTAACTCAGGATCAGTACAGGATAAGTAATGTATGTACACAGTGACTGCACCAGCAGAATAGTGAGTGCAGCTCTGGAGGATAATACGGGATGTAACTCAGGAAAAGTACAGGATAAGTAATGTATGTACACAGTGACTGCACCAGCAGAATAGTGAGTGCAGCTCTGGAGGATAATACAGGATGTATCAGTACAGAATAAGTAATGTGACGATGCCCTGGGGTCCTGATCAGTACAGTACGGTGTGTGTGACGGGGTGAGGACCTCCTTGGTGCCAGTCCTCGGGATACATGTATAACCTGCTGGGACGGACGATGAGTGATTGGCAGAACGATATCCCCCATCAGATAACCTTCTCCTCGCTGATTAGTTTGTATCTCTAAGTAAATGTTAATGTTTGTGAGAGTCGTTTGTTCGGGGCATTCACACCTCATTAACCCCTTCGTTTCCTGCGGTCTGTGAATAGTGAGGCCCATATTTACTAATCCTGTTGATCAGGGATGCCCAACCTGCGGCCCTCCATCTGTTGGAAAACTACAACTCCCAGCATGCCCAGACAGCCTACAGCAGGGCATGGTGGGAGTTGTAGTTTTACAACAGCTGGAGGGCCGGAGGTTGTACATCCCTGTTGTAGATGGTTAAGGCTACATTCACACGAACGTATATTGTTTCCTTGTCCTTTCCGTTTTTTTGGCGGATAGGATGTAGACCCACGCATCCGTGTGTCCGTTACGTAGACCCACAAAAATAATAGAACATGTCCTATTCTTGTCCGTTTTGCAGACAAGGATCGGCATTGTTACAATGGATCCGCAAAAAAAACCGGATGCCATACGGAACGTCACTTGTTTTTATTGCTGATCCGCAATTTGCGGACCGCAAAACACACATGGTTGTGTGAATGTAGCCCTAAGGTTAGATCTGCTCCAGGTTTATCTCAGGGGCCGAGGCTGCTGCAGGGACGGAGCCGGTTCTCTGACCCCGTCACAACTGCCGGTCTGAGGAAAACGATTGCACTAGAATAGTCATGTAAAGTGGCACGTCCTAGGCCCGCCCTTTCTGGAGCCACGCCCCCGTTCCATTAAGCCACGCCCCTGTCTGTTTCATAAAAGAAGTCTGTGCAATGGATTAGCAGCTGTCTTCAACCAGGGACCCCATCTTATTTGAGCAGTGTCATTGCTCCGCTGCTGGCCATATTGACCCGGGGACCCCATCCCCCCCCTTCACTTGATTTGCACTGCTGCTGGCAGTCCGGCCATCTCGACCTGGGGACACCATCTCCCCTTAACCCTGTGCGCCTGATTTGCGCTGCTGCTGTCTAGACCTGTGGTCTTGATTTGTGGCGCTGCTTTCTTGACCCGGGAACCTGTCATCAACTTTACGGTGACCTCACTGAGGGCAGCATAAAATAGTGACAGAAATGCTGATCTCAGCGGTGTGTCATTCATGAACTAAAAGTAAGCTCAGAACCAGCCTCATAGTCATTGCAGCCCAGGCCTTGAAAAGAGTCACATCTACCTGAGAAGAGTCTGGTTATTATAATCTCCTGCTCTCCCGTCCATCTGCTGATGATTGGCAGTTATTTCCCAGAGAGAAAGGGAGACAACTAGGTAGAAGACTGTCAGGGAGAGCAGGAATTTATGAATAACCAGGACTCTTCTCTGGTGGCCGTGACTCTTTTCCAGGTCCAGTCTGCAAGGATTGTGATGTCGGTTCTCGGCAACCACTTACTTTTAACGTATAAATGACAGACCGCTGAAATCATCTCACCTGTCTCTACTTTATGCTGCCATTAGTGTGGGTAGCATAACGTTGATGACAGGTTCCCACTAAACCTGTGCACTTGATTTGCACGGTTGCTCACAATGCAGCCATCTTGACCCGGGGACCCCAGCCCCCCTCCCCACTTGATTTGCGCTGCTGCCGGCAGTACGGACCTGTTTCCTCTGACACCAGGAACCAGTAGAACCACCTGCGGTGTGTATGGGGTCATTGTTCTGCAGCCAGCAGAGATCTTAGCCTGGGAACGTTCAGTTAGGAGGCTTCAGTTGTGCCCACAGGCTACACATTACTGCGGGCCATGAGCGGCGCGCTGCTCGCAGAGTATCCTGCGTAGGCTTCACCGTGTACATCAGCCAAGAGGAAGCCCCGAGGCGCAGCCTGTAGATCCCACAAGTGCGCCCATTGTTTGCAGCCGCTGCGGACGACCGCACTGGAATTCATCGAGTTAATCCGCCAGCCGAGGCTGAATAGGCAGGGGAGGAAGAGAAATCACACCGCTGCATTGTTCAGCACAATGGCGAGCGGCTACAGGCGCGTATGTGCCGTCTCCACGCACCCGGGGGACGCTGGCGGCTGCAAACATTACAGCAAAGGCCAGTCCTATTCAGAAGCAGCAGTCCTGCCCTGTGTAAATAAAGCGGTGTGGCACCCAGCTTGGCAGCCGCGACAGGACTTGGGAAAGTGGAGTGGCATTCTTTTCGGGGACAGCAATGGCTTCCCTGAGCCGCAATGTAAGGCTTTCCCGATACAGGGAATCAAAAATGAAGGATCCTCCAAGGGCAAAATCTCCTCGAATTGTTAAATGCATCTGAAATAATAATAATAAAAAATAAAAAAAAATTCGCAACTTCCGAATAGGTTTACACGTGTGCGCTGGCAGTATTCTGCGCAAAAATCTGTGTACGTAAAACGGTAGGGGATTTGTAAGGTTTACATACATGAGGCGTTTTCTGTAGTACAGGGTGCCGTGATTTCTGCACGTTTAACCCCTTCTGTCTCTCGCAGTTGTCCCCGTCATCTTGAAGGCACTTGTGTACGACGAGAAGCGAGGCGCCTGCAGCGTGGGCTCCAACGTCCGAGACGCCGCCTGCTACGTCTGCTGGGCCTTTGCCCGGGCTTACGACCACCTTGAGCTGAAACCGTTCGTGAATCTCATTTCCAGGTAAGTCCCTCGCTGCTGCCGTGGCCCCACGACAACTCTTCCTGCTCTGCTCTCTGGCTGAACTCGAATCACTGTCTGCAGTGTCAGATTTGTACATTGATGTAGGTGCTGATGGATCCACGAGGTCCTAATGATAGGGGTGCACCGGCAGAGCAGGAGGTGTTGTCATGTGGACCCCAGATGTCATAGTGATATCAAACATGGGAACCCCCCCCCTACTAAGAGGGCAGGGATACCGTCAGACCCCTATTGTGGCTCCTGTGACCAGCTCCCTTCAGACCCCCATTGTGACTCCTGTGACCAGCTCCCTTCAGACCCCCATTGTGACTCCTGTGACTGGTTCCTTCAGACCCCCATTGTGACTCCTGTGACCGGTTCCTTCAGACCCCCATTGTCACTCCTGTGACCGGTTCCTTCAGACCCCAATTGTGACTCCTGTGACCGGTTCCTTCAGACCCCCCCACTGTGGCTCCTGTGACTGGTGTTCTGTCAGACCCCTCCACTGTGGCTCCTGTGACAGGTGTTCTGTCAGACCCCCCCACTGTGGCTCCTGTGACAGGTGTTCTGTCAGACCCCCCCACTGTGGCTCCTGTGACAGGTGTTCTGTCAGACCCCCCCACTGTGGCTCCTGTGACAGGTGTTCTGTCAGACCCCCCCACTGTGGCTCCTGTGACAGGTGTTCTGTCAGACCCCCACTGTGGCTCCTGTGACGGGTGTTTCGTCAGACCCCCACTGTGGCTCCTGTGACGGGTGTTCCGTCAGACCCCCACTGTGGCTCCTGTGACGGGTGTTCCGTCAGACCCCCACTGTGGCTCCTGTGACGGGTGTTCCGTCAGACCCCCACTGTGGCTCCTGTGACGGGTGTTTCGTCAGACCCCCACTGTGGCTCCTGTGACGGGTGTTTCGTCAGACCCCCACTGTGGCTCCTGTGACGGGTGTTTCGTCAGACCCCCACTGTGGCTCCTGTGACGGGTGTTTCGTCAGACCCCCACTGTGACGGGTGTTTCGTCAGACCCCCACTGTGACGGGTGTTTCGTCAGACCCCCACTGTGGCTCCTGTGACGGGTGTTTCGTCAGACCCCCACTGTGGCTCCTGTGACGGGTGTTTCGTCAGACCCCCACTGTGGCTCCTGTGACGGGTGTTTCGTCAGACCCCCACTGTGGCTCCTGTGACGGGTGTTTCGTCAGACCCCCACTGTGGCTCCTGTGACGGGTGTTCCGTCAGACCCCCACTGTGGCTCCTGTGACGTGTGTTCCGTCAGACCCCCCCCACTGTGGCCCCTGTGACATGACACCCCACACCTAACCTATGTCCTTTTTTTATTAGTGAGATTACGGACGAACGTAAAAGTGCGTGAATCATCCCCGATGCTCAGTGGGCGCACTTTATTGCAGCATTAGCCGTCCCGGGGTGTGTCGCCCGCACCCAGTCTTTACTAGATTACTTAAGTATCACATTTTGGGGAATAATAAGCACCATGTACAGGGCGCCAACATAGTAAAGGCAAATTCCCAGCGCCCTGTGGGCCTCTGTCCTCTGTGCTCCCACAATGCACTGCTGTCTGGTAAGAGCGGACTCTCGCTTTGGTAGTGAGCAGAGAAGAAGATAAAGCATGGCTCATGTAAGATGTCCGTGTAGAGACTGTATCGGGCGTCGGTGGAGTTCTGGGATCTTCAGCACTCGTATTATTAGCAGTTATCCCCACGCACCCTTTATGTGCTGGACGGATCCAGTGTTAACCCTTTAGGGCGGCCGGCTGGCCATGCACACACGTATTTAAAGGGACGTCATGGGTTTTGCAGCGATCCCTTTAATGGGCCTGTTAATCCCAGTCGTCGCCATGTTTGGATCGCTGACAGGCAGGGTGTTATGTAGTGCAGCGCGCTGGGGACCGGATCTCCCGTGGCCCGGTGCAACCGGTTCTGAAGGCGGCTCTGCCCCTCCCGACTATTCTCCAGCTTCCAAACCCCAACCCGTGGGAGGAGAGGAACATAGCCTATTGACAAAATAATGGGGCGCACCGCAGTATAGACACAGGTGCCCTGCCCCCGCCCGTGTGTGTGTGCAAACACCAGGAGGAAGCTGCCGCCGCCTGCCCAGCGCCCGCTGCCACCGAGCACCTGGGTACAGACGCCCAAGGCGACACATGTCACTGAAACTAGGGGGGGCTCCGAAGGTGGCAGGCTGTATCACACCTATAGGATTAGATACACGGATCAGCAGACTGTATCACACCTATAGGATTAGATACACAGCTCCGCAGACTGTATCACACCTATAGGATTAGATACACGGATCAGCAGGCTGTATCACACCTATAGGATTAGATACACGGATCAGCAGACTGTATCACACCCTTAGGATTAGATACACAGCTCAGCAGACTGTATCACACCTATAGGATTAGATACACGACTCAGCAGGCTGTATCACACCTATAGGATTAGATACACGGATCAGCAGACTGTATCACACCTATAGGATTAGATACACAGCTCAGCAGACTGTATCACACAGGACAGGATTAGATACACAGCTCAGCAGACTGTATCACACATGATAGGATTAGATACACAGCTCAGCAGACAGTATCACACAGGATAGGATTAGATACACAGCTCAGCAGACAGTATCACACAGGAGAGGATTAGATACACAGCTCAGCAGACAATATCACACAGGATAGGATTAGATACACAGCTCAGCAGTCAGTATCACACAGGATATGATTAGATACACAGCTCAGCAGACAATATCACACAGGATAGGATTAGATACACAGCTCAGCAGACAGTATCACACAGGATATGATTAGATACACAGCTCAGCAGACAGTATCACACAGGATAGGATTAGATACACAGCTCAGCAGACAGTATCACACAGGATAGGATTAGATACACAGCTCAGCAGACAGTATCACACAGGATAGGATTAGATACACAGCTCAGCAGACAGTATCACACAGGATAGGATTAGATACACAGCTCAGCAGACAGTATCACACAGGATAGGATTAGATACACAGCTCAGCAGACAGTATCACACGGTAGGCTTAGATACACAGCTCAGCTGTCAGTATCACACGGTAGGCTTAGATACACAGCTCAGCAGTCAGTATCACACAGGATAGGCTTAGATACACAGCTCAGCAGTCAGTATCACACAGGATAGGCTTAGATACACAGCTCAGCAGTCAGTATCACACGGTAGGCTTAGATACACAGCTCAGCAGTCAGTATCACACTGTAGGCTTAGATACACAGCTCAGCAGTCAGTATCACACGGTAGGCTTAGATACAGCGCCCTGGTGTTGCCCTCTGCAGTCTGCGGTATCAGTGAAGTGCTGACTCAGGCCGTCTCCTGCTGCTTGGGAAGAGCCGTCAGTTTCGTCTTCCCCTGGGCGCTGTTTGTGGCGGGCGTGGCGGCGGCTCTGCCAGTGTAAGATTAGAGTGCCGCCGGGCTCAGGAGATGGAGGCATGGCTCAGAGCTACGTCTGGTGTGGGCAGCCATGTTCATGCCTCAGGAAGCTGAGGTGTGAGGTCCTGTATGTAGGTGGCCTCACACTGCGGAGATGCTGCAGGAGGCTTAGGTACAAGGTCCTGTATGTAGGTGGCCTCACACTGCGGAGATGCTGCAGGAGGCTGAGGTACGAGGTCCTGTATGTAGGTGGCCTCACACTGCGGAGATGCTGCAGGAGGTTGAGGTACGAGCTCCTGTATGTAGGTGGCCTCACACTGCTGAGATGCTGCAGGAGGCTGAGGTACGAGGTCCTGTATGTAGGTGGCCTCACACTGCGGAGATGCTGCAGGAGGCTGAGGTACGAGCTCCTGTATGTAGGTGGCCTCACACTGCGGAGATGCTGCAGGAGGCTGAGGTACGAGCTCCTGTATGTAGGTGGCCTCACACTGCGGAGATGCTGCAGGAGGCTGAGGTACGAGGTCCTGTATGTAGGTGGCCTCACACTGCGGAGGTGCTGCAGGAGGCTGAGGTACGAGGTCTTGTATGTAGGTGGCCTCACACTGCGGAGGTGCTGCAGGAGGCTGAGGTACGAGGTCCTGTATGTAGGTGGCCTCACACTGCGGAGGTGCTGCAGGAGGCTGAGGTACGAGGTCCTGTATGTAGGTGGCCTCACACTGCGGAGATGCTGCAGGAGGTTGAGGTACGAGCTCCTGTATGTAGGTGGCCTCACACTGCTGAGATGCTGCAGGAGGCTGAGGTACGAGGTCCTGTATGTAGGTGGCCTCACACTGCGGAGATGCTGCAGGAGGCTGAGGTACGAGCTCCTGTATGTAGGTGGCCTCACACTGCGGAGATGCTGCAGGAGGCTGAGGTACGAGCTCCTGTATGTAGGTGGCCTCACACTGCGGAGATGCTGCAGGAGGCTGAGGTACGAGCTCCTGTATGTAGGTGGCCTCACACTGCGGAGGTGCTGCAGGAGGCTGAGGTACGAGGTCTTGTATGTAGGTGGCCTCACACTGCGGAGGTGCTGCAGGAGGCTGAGGTACGAGGTCCTGTATGTAGGTGGCCTCACACTGCGGAGATGCTGCAGGAGGCTGAGGTATGAGGTCCTGTATGTAGGTGGCCTCACACTGCGGAGATGCTGCAGGAGGCTGAGGTACGAGGTCCTGTATGTAGGTGGCCTCACTGCGGAGATGCTGCAGGAGGCTGAGGTATGAGGTCCTGTATGTAGGTGGCCTCACACTGCGGAGATGCTGCAGGAGGCTGAGGTACGAGGTCCTGTATGTAGGTGGCCTCACACTGCGGAGATGCTGCAGGAGGCTGAGGTACGAGGTCCTGTATGTAGGTGGCCTCACACTGCGGAGATGCTGCAGGAGGCTGAGGTACGAGGTCCTGTATGTAGGTGGCCTCACACTGCGGAGGTGCTGCAGGAGGCTGAGGTACGAGGTCTTGTATGTAGGTGGCCTCACACTGCGGAGGTGCTGCAGGAGGCTGAGGTACGAGGTCCTGTATGTAGGTGGCCTCACACTGCGGAGATGCTGCAGGAGGCTGAGGTATGAGGTCCTGTATGTAGGTGGCCTCACACTGCGGAGATGCTGCAGGAGGCTGAGGTACGAGGTCCTGTATGTAGGTGGCCTCACACTCACTATCAGGTGTCACAATAGATATTAAACATTCATAGTCTATGTTATGTGCTAGTTTGCCACCTTTATAAGACCTCTGCTTTCTTTCTTTGAATAGAGATTTTTTCGCTCCGCATTCACAGGTTGAAAGCCCGTCCCACCCTAATAAAGCCGAGACAATTGTATCCAGTCCTAGCAGCCTGACACATTGTAACAAAACCCTCTGGACAGCTTACAGTGGTAGTGATTGCACCTGTGAGGTCCTGGACTAGATTCCAAGCACTGAATGGAAATGGTGATTGTTTCCAGACACTGTCTGCAAGCAGAAATGGTGAAAATGGTGAGGAATTGAGAGTCAGAGTCCATGAGAGGTTTTCAGCCGTGGGCTGGATGAGATGATGATGGGTGGGGGCCGCAGAGCGGAGGGGCCACCACCCGCGTCCAGAAGAGGTGGCCGTGGCCATCGGGACGCTCCTGTAAGTAATGAGCCGGAGCGCCGGCAGCCCGCTGCTACCCGCACACCCTGCAGTGGGCACCTACCCCCTTCTATCAGTGCACAGACGCCACCTGGCATATCTAGCTCCATCACATTACACATCCACATAAACTGTAACAAACCCGCAGCTGTGAGACATAGCAGTGTTCACTGACAGCAAGCGGAGAGCTTGAAACGATGAGGAACTAAAACCCATTCATTATACAGTGATTTAAAGGGGTTGTCCTCCAGGAAAGGTGAGTAGTGTATGATCGCTGGAGCGGTGAGTGCAGTCTACTGCTCCCTGGTGTCAGTGACTCCTCACATACTTGCACCGGCCCTTTAAGAGACTACTGGACTGCCTGGCAGTGGTGAACACATGATAGGATTAGATACATGACTCAGCAGTAAGTATCACACAGGGTGGGGTTAGATACAGATCAGCAGACAGTATCACACGGGATAGGATTAGATACTCAGCTCAGCAGACAGTATCACACAGGATAGGATTAGATACACAGTTCAGCAGGGAGTATCACACAGGATAGGATTAGATACACAGCTCAGCAGACAGTATCACACAGGATAGGATTAGATACACAGCTCAGCAGACAGTATCACACAGAATAGGATTAGATACACAGCTCAGCAGACAGTATCACACAGTATAGGATTAGATACACAGCTCTGCAGACAGTATCACACAGGATAGGATTAGATACACAGCTCAGCAGACAGTATCACACAGGATTAGATACACAGCTCAGCAGACAGTATCACACAGGATAGGATTAGATACACAGCTCAGCAGACAGTATCACACAGGATAGGATTAGATACACAGCTCAGCAGACAGTATCACACAGGATTAGATACACAGCTCAGCAGACAGTATCACACAGGATAGGATTAGATACACAGCTCAGCAGACAGTATCACA
The DNA here is from genome assembly GCF_905171765.1 of Bufo bufo. Lineage (NCBI taxonomy): Eukaryota > Metazoa > Chordata > Amphibia > Anura > Bufonidae > Bufo > Bufo bufo. The sequence goes on from NC_053394.1 coordinate 406,277,517, forward strand.
CAGGACAGGATTAGATACACAGCTCCGCAGACAGTATCACACAGGATAGGATTAGATACACAGCTCAGCAGACAGTATCACACAGGATAGGATTAGATACACAGCTCAGCAGACAGTATCACACAGGATAGGATTAGATACACAGCTCAGCAGACTGTATCACACAGGATAGGATTAGATACACAGCTCAGCAGACTGTATCACACAGGATAGGATTAGATACACAGCTCAGCAGACAGTATCACACAGGATAGGATTAGATACACAGCTCAGCAGACAGTATCACACAGGATAGGATTAGATACACAGCTCAGCAGACAGTTTCACACAGGATAGGATTAGATACACATCCCAGCAGACAGTATCACACAGGATAGGATTAGATACACAGCTCAGCAGACAGTATCACACAGGATAGGATTAGATACACAGCTCAGCAGACAGTATCACACAGTATAGGATTAGATACACAGCTCAGCAGACAGTATCACACAGGATAGGATTAGATACACAGCTCAGCAGACAGTATCACACAGGATAGGATTAGATACACAGCTCAGCAGGCTGTATCACACAGGATAGGATTAGATACACAGCTCAGAAGACAGTATCACACAGGAGAGGATTAGATACACAGCTCAGCAGACAGTATCACACATGATGGGCTTAGATACACCACTCTGCCCTATGTAGTTGCCCTCCCTGTTATCAGCCGGACAGAGGATGACTGCGGTGGTCCGTACATGCGCCGGCCCTTTAAGAAGTAACTGTCATGGCTGGCAGTGGCGGCCCATGGCAGGTGCCTGTGGAGGAATGCAGGAGTCGTCTCGGCTCTTCAGACTTTCTGCCTTTCCCAGGCAGTAGTTTGTGTGTTTTGGGGAAGGGGGGATGATGGGGGGAGTTGTTGGCGAGTCTGTGCAAAGACAGTGAAAGTGCAAGCTCTCCTCCTGGCTGGGCACAGGACGTGTTTGTGGGGCTGGCGCTCTCGGCAGGCGTGGTGACAGCGGACAAGCCGCGACTTGCTGCCCAGAGCTCCCGAAACAGGCAGCTCCTCCGTGGGAACCTGCGCTGGAAGGCGCCGCAGTATCACAGAAACTCCCGAACAAAAGCCCCAAATCCTGTTTCACTTCGCTGACACAGTCCTGATGTGCAGCCGCCAGCACCGCTTCCCTGTGTGTGCCTGTCTGTACCTGGGAAAGCTGGGTGACGAGCAGCGTGGCTGCCCAGGGCCAGCATGTCACCCTGTCTGTACCTGGGAAAGCTGGGTGACGAGCGGCGTGGCTGCCCTGGGCCAGCATGTCACCCTGTCTGTACCTGGGAAAGCTGGGTGACGAGCGGCGTGGCTGCCCAGGGCCAGCATGTCACCCTGTCTGTACCTGGGAAAGCTGGGTGACGAGCGGCGTGGCTGCCCAGGGCCAGCATGTCACCCTGTCTGTACCTGGGTGACGAGCGGCGTGGCTGCCCAGGGCCAGCATGTCACCCTGTCTGTACCTGGGAAAGCTGGGTGACGAGCGGCGTGGCTGCCCAGGGCCAGCATGTCACCCTGTCTGTACCTGGGAAACCTGGGTGACGAGCGGCGTGGCTGCCCAGGGCCAGCATGTCACCCTGTCTGTACCTGGGTGACGAGCGGCGTGGCTGCCCAGGGCCAGCATGTCACCCTGTCTGTACCTGGGAAAGCTGGGTGACGAGCGGCCGTTGCTTTAGAAAGCAAATCAGTAGATGTCATAAAAGGCAGATTCAGGCTCTGGGAAAGCTGGGTGATGATTCATTTGGGGACTATATGGACCGACATCTCTCAGCCATTTGCCATTCAGAACCAGGGGAAATCTGAGTTGTCACCGATTTATGGCGTCCATTGGCAGCCATCTTGGTTGTCACCCAGCTTTTATAGACTCCTGAGGGGCAAAGCTGCTCCTCTCATACTGTGGTACTGAGTTATCATGCCGTTGGGGTCTGTAATGGCCGCCACCTTCGCTTTGACCCAGCTTCTCCGGGCCCCTGAATGCCTGTTTGCACTGATCCCATATTACTATAGGATTTGAGTAATGAATCCCTTTACACTCCAGTACACACAGGTTCACCTTCTACTACTGCAGGTTTAGCCGTTCAGGCCTATGGGAAAGCTGGGTGATGCCCCCATGAGAGCAGCAGTCACTGGGGTCCTTAGATTAGCCCTAGGTGTCATCCTCAGGGTGTAACCCCCAGCGTGTTCATTGTATGGGGGTACTCTGCGATGTCATGGCCCCTTTAAGATGCTGTAACATTGTTCCCTTTGTCTTGCAGTGCTCTGATCATCGCCGCCATCTTTGATCGGGACGTGAACTGCAGACGAGCCGCCTCGGTAAGTCGCACTGGAACTACGTGCAAGGGACAGGTATTCGGCCCCTGACTGTGAACGAGAATGGTTCCATTCCCTGACTGCAAGCAGAGATCAAAAGCTGCGTGTTATTGGAAAAGCAGAGGGGCATCCTTTGTTCTTATTCTTGTAATGAGATATTCTGCCTCAGTTCCTCACACGTTTCTAAACACCTGCTTGCTGTCAGTGAATGTAGAGAGTTTGATTTCCATTCAGAGGCTGGCACACAGGGCCAAGTGTAAGGCAAGCAGTTTTGAAAACTTGGTGGAATTGAAACTTTTCATGATGAGGGATTAGTAAGGTCCCGTCCCTTTTAAATTTGAGCTTCTGTCGGGTGCCCCCTGCACGCAGTAACTCGGGCGTCCAGGCTGGCAGGGCGATGCACAGCCGCCGAGGTCAGATTGATGAGCGTGCTCTACCTGCTGACGACTGTGTATGGTAACCGTAGCTCGGGGCTAGTATTACCGGCTCTGCTGTTCCTGCGCTCAGCTCTGCACGTTGCTGGGAGCGTTTGTATATATAGCAAACGACTGTACAGAGTGGGGGGCTCCAGGGGTCGGTACGAGTCGGGGGCACACAGCCAGGGTTTCATCAGAGCTGAGGGCTCCAGGGGCTGGTACAGAGTGGGGGGCACACAACCAGGGGTGCAGCAGAGCTCCAGGGGCTGGTACAGAGCTCAGGGCTCCAAGGGTCGGTACGAGTCGGAGGCACACAGGGGTGCAGCAGAACTTGGGAAGGGGGGGTACTGGGGGGCGTGAGGTGAACAGAGTACTGGGGGTGCTGCAGAGCTCGGAGCTGGCTTGAGGGGGAAGGTGGTGAGTAGAGTACTGGGGGTGCAGCAGAACTTGGGAAGGGGGGGTACTGGGGGGGGTGAGGTGAACAGAGTACTGGGGGTGCAGCAGAGCTCGGGGCTGGTTCAGGAGGGGTGGGGTGTTGTGCAGACTACTGGGGATAGGGCTCGGGGGGGGGGGGGGGGCGTTGAGTAGAGTACTGGGGGTGCAGCAGAGCTCGGGGCTGGTTCAGGAGGGGTGGGGTGTTGTGCAGACTACTGGGGATAGGGCTCGGGGGGGGGGGGGCGTTGAGTAGAGTACTGGGGGTGCAGCAGAGCTCGGTGCTGGTTCAGGAGGGGTGGGGTGTTGTGCAGACTACTGGGGATAGGGCTCGGGGGGGGGGGGGGGGGCGTTGAGTAGAGTACTGGGGGTGCAGCAGAGCTCGGTGCTGGTTCAGGAGGGGTGGGGTGTTGTGCAGACTACTGGGGATAGGGCTCGGGGGGGGGGGGGGCGTTGAGTAGAGTACTGGGGGTGCAGCAGAGCTCGGTGCTGGTTCAGGAGGGGTGGGGTGTTGTGCAGACTACTGGGGATAGGGCTCGGGGGGGGGGGGGGCGTTGAGTAGAGTACTGGGGGTGCAGCAGAGCTCGGTGCTGGTTCAGGAGGGGTGGGGTGTTGTGCAGACTACTGGGGATAGGGCTCGGGGGGGGGGGGGGGCGTTGAGTAGAGTACTGGGGGTGCAGCAGAGCTCGGGGCTGGTTCAGGAGGGGGGGGGTGTTGTGCAGACTACTGGGGATAGGGCTCGGGGGGGGGGGGGGCGTTGAGTAGAGTACTGGGGGTGCAGCAGAGCTTGGGGCTGGTTCAGGAGGGGTGGGGTGTTGTGCAGACTACTGGGGATAGGGCTCGGGGGGGGGGGGGGGCGTTGAATAGAGTACTGGGGGTGCAGCAGAGCTCGGGGCTGGCTTGGGGGGAAAGGGTGTGCAGCAGAGCTTGGGGCTGTCTTGGGGTGAAGGGCATCAGCAGAGTACTGGGGATGCAGCAGCGCTCGGGGGAGGGGTGAGCAGAGTACTGGGGGTGCAGCAGAGCTCTGGGAGGAAGGGCATCAGCAGAGTACTGGGGGTGCAGCAGAGCTCTGGGAGGAAGGGCATCAGCAGAGTACTGGGGATGCAGCAGCGCTCGGGGGGGGGGGGGGGTGAGCAGAGTACTGGGGGTGCAGCAGAGCTCTGGGAGGAAGGGCATCAGCAGAGTACTGGGGATGCAGCAGCGCTCGGGGGGGGGGGGGGGGGGTGAGCAGAGTACTGGGGGTGCAGCAGAGCTCGGGGAGGAAGGGCATCAGCAGAGCTCGGGTTGGGGTGGTTGTGCAGAGTACTGGGGGGTGCAGCAGAGCTCGGGGCTGGTTCGGGCGGGGGGGTTGTGCAGAGTACTGGGGGGTGCAGCAGAGCTCGGGGAGGAAGGGCATCAGCAGAGCTCGGGGCTGGTTCGGGCGGGGGGGTTGTGCAGAGTACTGGGGGGTGCAGCAGAGCTCGGGGAGGAAGGGCATCCGCAGAGCTCAGGGCTGGTTCGGGGGGGGGGGGGGGGGGTGCAGCAGACCTCGGGGAGGAAGGGCATCCGCAGAGCTCGGGGCTGGCGTACTGGGGGTGCAGCAGAGCTCAGCGAGGAAGGAACAAGGCTCTGACAGTCCCTTATGATGGAAGCCTTTAGCCTGGTTTGGACTTCCTCTTTAAAGGTGTTGCTTGAACTGATTCCAGACAGCGCCCCCACTTTGCCTGCAGGTTGTTTTTGGTATTGTAGTTCATCTCACTATAGTAAATGGGGCTGCGCCGCAATACCACACCAGGGCTAGACTTTTACTTCAAGTCCTCTATGTTTCAAGACCTTTGCTTGCTGTCAGTGACTAGGCACTTTCCTGTTCACATAGAATGTTGAACCTTATAATAATTCTCGCAGTGGAGAGTTTGGACAGCCCCGTTAGCTGCCGTTTTCCGCCCTCGCGCCCCCGTGGTCCTCCGCCGATCGCGGTCTCTCTGTTTGGCGTCTCATTTTCCTTTGTTTGTCCTCTGCAGGCAGCCTTCCAGGAGAATGTGGGGAGACAGGTACAGTGACTTTCACAGCCATTCTGATTAACCCACAGTGTGCCAGGGCACCTGCACCGCACCCAGCTTTCCTGTCCACTGCAGCTCTGCTCATCCTGGGCCTTCTGTTTCATGAACACAGGATGCACTGAGCTATAGAACAGATGTCTTTGCCATTCAAGGTCTGTGAAAGCTGGGTGACTGGCGGTGGTTACCTTCCCTGGGCTGCACAGCACCCAGCTTTCCCTGCGTCCCCTGTTATACCTTCCATTTCCGCTCTGCTCATCCTGGGCCTCCTGTTTCATGCACACAGGATTTACTGAGCTATAGAACAGATGTCTGTCATTCGGGGACTGTGGAAAGCTGGGTGACTGGCAGTGGCCCCCCCCCCCCCCCCCCCCCCTTGTGTATCTGGCTTGCAGTAGTCACTGGAGAGTAATTTCCCATCATCCTCTTCCCCCCCCACAGGGCACTTTTCCGCACGGCATCGACATCTTGACCTGCGCAGACTACTTTGCAGTCGGTAACCGGGCTAACTGTTTCCTGAACATCAGGTACTGAGGACACCCCCAAAGTATGGGATCATTTATGGGGGTCCCCCGAGAAGCTGGGCGCGGGGAGGGGGCACTTTCCTAAGCTTTAGCTTTTGTTATTGGGGGTCGTTGAGAGACACAGGTTAAAATCCCTTTAATGTTGGATTATCCGATGCTCCAGATTCTGGAGTATTGGATGTTCACAGGATAATCCCTTTCCTCTGACCTGATAGGTTGCGGATTATCAGATGTCCCTGGTTGCATTGCATTGTCGTTCTCCATCTTCCCTCTCTGGCCTCGGGAGTCTCCAGATTATACGCCCAGGCTTCTGGTCTATCAGATGCCGGACTAATGGATGACGCTCTCTGCTTTTGTCTCCTCCAGTGTATTTGTCGCCAGTTTCCCAGAATACACCGCGGCCCTGATCGATCATCTGGTGGAGCTGAAGATTAACCACTGGGACATGTGAGTCCTCTGCTACTGGTAATCCGGCGTCCACTGGTTCAGAAATCCCACAGACTGCGCGGCCGTTCCTGTACCCATCTCTCCATCCAAGCTTCTACTAATCCAGCGCCTGAGCGCTGGATCATTGGAAGGAGGTCAGGAGGCCTCCGGTTTGTGTGGACAGGTTCGGCTGCCTGTGTTTATTATGTAAACCTCCTTGTCGGATCCTCGGCGGTGTGATCCGGCGGCTGCGAGATCCCGTGCCCGAGGCCGAGCTTTGTGTTGCCTGCACACACTGACTGTTGGCGGTAACTGGCAGCGCTGCCTGCAGTCAGTGTGTGTGTCGGCAGCCTGCCCGTCACCGGCGCAGACCCAAACGACGCAGCTACTCAGCTTTACTGATGGGAGCTACGCGTTTCCAAGACCAGCATGGCCTTGAAATGCGTCAATGGGTTGTTGATCAGCTCTGACAGTTTGCTGCAGTGTGTCGGCGCAGAGTGGCGACACACCACTCCCCGGCATTAGACATGTCACCTGAGACGGGAGGCCATTGTCACGCTGTGAATAGGACCTGCAGCCGTCCTCCGGGTACAGCACGACGTCCCGCATCCAGGCACCTGTGCGTGGACTCAAACCAGACAAACAGGTGGAGCAGAAAACACAGAAGATCTCAGGTGAAAAATCTCACCGCCACCAGCAACATTCTTCACACAATACACAATACCTGGGCAAAAAAGACAAACATGGCTGCGGGGCGTGCGAGGTGACACTGCGCCTCCGGGACATGGCGGGGCTCTGACAACCTGCTTGTAACAATACAGGGTTGTCAGAACAACCACTACTGCCTGTGACCCTGCACCACCATAGCATGCCCCCCTGTGTGACTATAGCATGCTCCCCCCGTGTGACTATAGCATGCCCCCCCCCCCCCCGTGTGACTATAGCATGCCCCCCCCCCCCCCCGTGTGACTATAGCATGCCCCCCCCCCCGTGTGACTATAGCATGCCCCCCCCCCGTGTGACTATAGCATGCCCCCCCCCCGTGTGACTATAGCATCCCCCCCCCTGTGTGACTTTAGCATGCCCCCCCCTGTGTGACTATAGCATGCCCCCCCCCGTGTGACTATAGCATGCCCCCCCCCCCGTGTGACTATAGCATGCCCCCCCCTGTGTGACTATAGCATGCCCCCCCCCTGTGTGACTATAGCATGCCCCCCCCCCGTGTGACTATAGCATGCCCCCCCCGTGTGACTATAGCATGCCCCCCCCCGTGTGACTATAGCATGCCCCCCCCGTGTGACTATAGCATGCCCCCCCCCGTGTGACTATAGCATGCCCCCCCCCCCCCGTGTGACTACTCCCTATCCTATATCACTATACCCTGCATCGCTGTACCTTATATCGCCACTATACCCTGCACCGTATATCACCACTATACCCTGCATCGCTGTACCGTATATCGCCACTATACCCTGCACTGTATATCGCCACTATACCCTGCATCACTGTACCGTATATCACCACTATACCCTGCATCGCTGCACCGTATATCACCACTATACCCTGCATCGCTGCACCGTATATCACCACTATACCCTGCATCGCTGCACCGTATATCACCACTATACCCTGCACCGTATATCACCACTATACCCTGCATCGCTGCACCGTATATCACCACTATACCCTGCATCGCTGTACCGTATATCACCACTATACCCTGCATCGCTGTACCGTATATCGCCACTATACCCTGCACCGTATATCACCACTATACCCTGCACCGTATATCGCCACTATACCCTGCATCGCTGTACCGTATATCGCCACTATACCCTGCACTGTATATCACCACTATACCCTGCATCGCTGTACCGTATATCACCACTATACCCTGCATCGCTGTACCATATATCGCCACTATACCCTGCACCGTATATCGCCACTATACCCTGCATCGCTGTACCGTATATCGCCACTATACCCTGCATCGCTGTACCGTATATCGCCACTATACCCTTCATCGCTGTACCGTATATCACCACTATACCCTGCATCGCTGTACCGTATATCACCACTATACCCTGCATCGCTGTACCGTATATCACCACTATACCCTGCATCGCTGTACCGTATATCGCCACTATACCCTGCATCGCTGTACCGTATATCGCCACTATACCCTGCACCGTATATATCACCACTATACCCTGCACCGTATATCACCACTATACCCTGCATCGCTGTACCGTATATCGCCACTATACCCTGCACTGTATATCGCCACTATACCCTGCATCGCTGTACCGTATATCACCACTATACCTTGCATCGCTGCACCGTATATCACCACTATACCTTGCATCGCTGCACCGTATATCACCACTATACCCTGCATCGCTGTACCGTATATCACCACTATACCCTGCATCGCTGCACCGTATATCGCCACTATACCCTGCATCGCTGTACCGTATATCACCACTATACCCTGCATCGCTGTACCGTATATCGCCACTATACCCTGCATCGCTGTACCGTATATCGCCACTATACCCTGCACCGTATATATCACCACTATACCCTGCACCGTATATATCACCACTATACCCTGCACCGTATATATCACCACTATACCCTGCACCGTATATCGCCACTATACCCTGCATCGCTGTACCGTATATCACCACTATACCCTGCATCGCTGTACCGTATATCGCCACTATACCCTGCACCGTATATCACCACTATACCCTGCACCGTATATCGCCACTATACCCTGCATCGCTGTACCGTATATCACCACTATACCCTGCACCGTATATCGCCACTATACCCTGCACCGTATATCGCCACTATACCCTGCATCGCTGTACCGTATATCACCACTATACCCTGCATCGCTGTACCGTATATCACCACTATACCCTGCATCGCTGTACCGTATATCGCCACTATACCCTTCATCGCTGTACCGTATATCACCACTATACCCTGCATCGCTGTACCGTATATCACCACTATACCCTGCATCGCTGTACCGTATATCGCCACTATACCCTGCACCGTATATCGCCACTATACCCTGCATCGCTGTACCGTATATCGCCACTATACCCTGCATCGCTGTACCGTATATCGCCACTATACCCTTCATCGCTGTACCGTATATCACCACTATACCCTGCATCGCTGTACCGTATATCACCACTATACCCTGCATCGCTGTACCGTATATCACCACTATACCCTGCACGATATATCACCACTATACCCTGCATCGCTGTACCGTATATCACCACTATACCCTGCACCGCTGTACCGTATATCACCACTATACCCTGCACCGTATATCGCCACTATACCCTGCATCGCTGTACCGTATATCACCACTATACCCTGCATCGCTGTACCGTATATCGCCACTATACCCTGCACCGTATATCGCCACTATACCCTGCACCGCTGTACCGTATATCACCACTATACCCTGCACCGTATATCGCCACTATACCCTGCATCGCTGTACCGTATATCACCACTATACCCTGCATCGCTGTACCGTATATCGCCACTATACCCTGCACCGTATATCACCACTATACCCTGCACCGTATATCGCCACTATACCCTGCATCGCTGTACCGTATATCACCACTATACCCTGCACCGTATATCGCCACTATACCCTGCACCGTATATCGCCACTATACCCTGCATCGCTGTACCGTATATCACCACTATACCCTGCATCGCTGTACCGTATATCACCACTATACCCTGCATCGCTGTACCGTATATCGCCACTATACCCTTCATCGCTGTACCGTATATCACCACTATACCCTGCATCGCTGTACCGTATATCACCACTATACCCTGCATCGCTGTACCGTATATCGCCACTATACCCTGCACCGTATATCGCCACTATACCCTGCATCGCTGTACCGTATATCGCCACTATACCCTGCATCGCTGTACCGTATATCGCCACTATACCCTTCATCGCTGTACCGTATATCACCACTATACCCTGCATCGCTGTACCGTATATCACCACTATACCCTGCATCGCTGTACCGTATATCACCACTATACCCTGCACGATATATCACCACTATACCCTGCATCGCTGTACCGTATATCACCACTATACCCTGCACCGCTGTACCGTATATCACCACTATACCCTGCACCGTATATCGCCACTATACCCTGCATCGCTGTACCGTATATCACCACTATACCCTGCATCGCTGTACCGTATATCGCCACTATACCCTGCACCGTATATCGCCACTATACCCTGCACCGCTGTACCGTATATCACCACTATACCCTGCACCGTATATCGCCACTATACCCTGCATCGCTGTACCGTATATCACCACTATACCCTGCATCGCTGTACCGTATATCGCCACTATACCCTGCACCGTATATCGCCACTATACCCTGCACCGTATATCGCCACTATACCCTGCACCGTATATCACCACTATACCCTGCACCGTATATCGCCACTATACCCTGCACTGTATATCGCCACTATACCCTGCATCGCTGTACCGTATATCACCACTATACCCTGCATCGCTGTACCGTATATCACCACTATACTTTGCATCGCTGTACCGTATATCACCACTATACCCTGCACCGTATATCGCCACTATACCCTGCACCGCTGTACCGTTTATCACCACTATACCCTGCACCGTATATCACCACTATACCCTGCATCGCTGTACCGTATATCACCACTATACCCTGCACTGTATATCGCCACTATACCCTGCACCGTATATCGCCACTATACCCTGCACCGTATATCGCCACTATACCCTGCATCGCTGTACCGTATATCACCACTATACCCTGCACCGTATATCGCCACTATACCCTGCACCGTATATCGCCACTATACCCTGCACCGTATATCGCCACTATACCCTGCACCGCTGTACCGTATATCACCACTATACCCTGCACCGTATATCGCCACTATACCCTGCATCGCTGTACCGTATATCACCACTATACCCTGCATCGCTGTACCGTATATCACCACTATACCCTGCATCGCTGTACCGTATATCACCACTATACCCTGCATCGCTGTACCGTATATCACCACTATACCCTGCATCGCTGTACCGTATATCACCACTATACCCTGCATCGCTGTACCGTATATCGCCACTATACCCTGCACCGTATATCGCCACTATACCCTGCACCGTATATCGCCACTATACCCTGTACCGTATATCACCACTATACCCTGCATCGCTGTACCGTATATCGCCACTATACCCTGCACCGTATATCACCACTATACCCTGCACCGTATATCGCCACTATACCCTGCACTGTATATCGCCACTATACCCTGCATCGCTGTACCGTATATCGCCACTATACCCTGCACCGTATATCGCCACTATACCCTGCATCGCTGTACCGTATATCGCCACTATACCCTGCACCGTATATCGCCACTATACCCTCCATCGCTGTACCGTATATCACCACTATACCCTGCATCGCTGTACCGTATATCACCACTATACCCTGCATCGCTGTACCGTATATCGCCACTATACCCTGCACCGTATATCACCACTATACCCTGCACCGTATATCGCCACTATACCCTGCATCGCTGTACCGTATATCACCACTATACCCTGCATCGCTGTACCGTATATCACCACTATACCCTGCATCGCTGTACCGTATATCGCCACTATACCCTGCACCGTATATCACCACTATACCCTGCACCGTATATCGCCACTATACCCTGCACCGTATATCGCCACTATACCCTGCACCGTATATCGCCACTATACCCTGCACCGTATATCGCCACTATACCCTGTACCGTATATCACCACTATACCCTGCATCGCTGTACCGTATATCGCCACTATACCCTGCACCGTATATCACCACTATACCCTGCACCGTATATCGCCACTATACCCTGCATCGCTGTACCGTATATCACCACTATACCCTGCATCGCTGTGCCGTATATCGCCACTATACCCTGCATCGCTGTACCGTATATCGCCACTATACCCTTCATCGCTGTACCGTATATCACCACTATACCCTGCATTGCTGTACCGTATATCACCACTATACCCTGCATCGCTGTACCGTATATCGCCACTATACCCTGCATCGCTGTACCGTATATCGCCACTATACCCTGCATCGCTGTACCGTATATCACCACTATACCCTGCACCGTATATCACCACTATACCCTGCATCGCTGTACCGTATATCGCCACTATACCCTGCATCGCTGTACCGTATATCGCCACTATACCCTGCACCGTATATCGCCACTATACCCTGTACCGTATATCACCACTATACCCTGCATCGCTGTACCGTATATCGCCACTATACCCTGCACCGTATATCACCACTATACCCTGCACCGTATATCGCCACTATACCCTGCATCGCTGTACCGTATATCACCACTATACCCTGCATCGCTGTACCGTATATCACCACTATACCCTGCATCGCTGTACCGTATATCACCACTATACCCTGCATCGCTGTACCGTATATCGCCACTATACCCTGCACCGTATATCACCACTATACCCTGCACCGTATATCGCCACTATACCCTGCACCGTATATCGCCACTATACCCTGCACCGTATATCGCCACTATACCCTGTACCGTATATCACCACTATACCCTGCATCGCTGTACCGTATATCGCCACTATACCCTGCACCGTATATCACCACTATACCCTGCACCGTATATCGCCACTATACCCTGCATCGCTGTACCGTATATCACCACTATACCCTGCATCGCTGTGCCGTATATCACCACTATACCCTTCATCGCTGTACCGTATATCACCACTATACCCTGCACCGCTGTACCGTATATCACCACTATACCCTGCACCGTATATCGCCACTATACCCTGCACCGCTGTACCGTATATCACCACTATACCCTGCATCGCTGTACCGTATATCACCACTATACCCTGCATCGCTGTACCGTATATCGCCACTATACCCTGCACCGTATATCGCCACTATACCCTGCACTGTATATCGCCACTATACCCTGCATCGCTGCACCGTATATCACCACTATACCCTGCATCGCTGTACCGTATATCACCACTATACCCTGCATCGCTGTACCGTATATCGCCACTATACCCTGCACCGTATATCACCACTATACCCTACATCGCTGCACCGTATATCACCACTATACCCTGCACTGTATATCGCCACTATACCCTGCATCGCTGTACCGTATATCACCACTATACCCTGCATCGCTGTACCGTATATCACCACTATACCCTGCATCGCTGTACCGTATATCGCCACTATACCCTGCATCGCTGTACCGTATATCGCCACTATACCCTGCACCGTATATCGCCACTATACCCTGCATCGCTGTACCGTATATCACCACTATACCCTGCATCGCTGTACCGGATATCGCCACTATACCCTTCATCGCTGTACCGTATATCACCACTATACCCTGCATCGCTGTACCGTATATCACCACTATACCCTGCACGGTATATCACCACTATACCCTGCATCGCTGTACCGTATATCACCACTATACCCTGCATCGCTGTACCGTATATCACCACTATACCCTGCACCGCTGTACCGTATATCACCACTATACCCTGCACCGTATATCGCCACTATACCCTGCACCGCTGTACCGTATATCACCACTATACCCTGCACGGTATATCGCCACTATACCCTGCATCGCTGTACCGTATATCACCACTATACCCTGCATCGCTGTACCGTATATCACCACTATACCCTGCATCGCTGTACCGTATATCACCACTATACCCTGCACCGCTGTACCGTATATCACCACTATACCCTGCACCGTATATCGCCACTATACCCTGCACCGCTGTACCGTATATCACCACTATACCCTGCACCGTATATCGCCACTATACCCTGCATCGCTGTACCGTATATCACCACTATACCCTGCACCGCTGTACCGTATATCACCACTATACCCTGCACCGTATATCGCCACTATACCCTGCACCGCTGTACCGTATATCACCACTATACCCTGCACGGTATATCGCCACTATACCCTGCATCGCTGTACCGTATATCACCACTATACCCTGCATCGCTGTACCGTATATCACCACTATACCCTGCATCGCTGTACCGTATATCACCACTATACCCTGCACCGCTGTACCGTATATCACCACTATACCCTGCACCGTATATCGCCACTATACCCTGCACCGCTGTACCGTATATCACCACTATACCCTGCACCGTATATCGCCACTATACCCTGCATCGCTGTACCGTATATCACCACTATACCCTGCATCGCTGTACCGTATATCGCCACTATACCCTGCACCGTATATCGCCACTATACCCTGCACCGTATATCGCCACTATACCCTGCACCGTATATCGCCACTATACCCTGCACCGTATATCACCACTATACCCTGCACCGTATATCGCCACTATACCCTGCACTGTATATCGCCACTATACCCTGCATCGCTGTACCGTATATCACCACTATACCCTGCATCGCTGTACCGTATATCACCACTATACCCTGCACCGTATATCGCCACTATACCCTGCACCGTATATCGCCACTATACCCTGCACCGCTGTACCGTTTATCACCACTATACCCTGCACCGTATATCGCCACTATACCCTGCATCGCTGTACCGTATATCGCCACTATACCCTGCATCGCTGTACCGTATATCACCACTATACTCTGCACCGTATATCACCACTATACCCTGCATCGCTGCACCGTATATCGCCACTATACCCTGCATCGCTGTACCGTATATCGCCACTATACCCTGCACCGTATATCACCACTATACCCTGCACCGTATATCGCCACTATACCCTGCACCGTATATCGCCACTATACCCTGCATCGCTGTACCGTATATCACCACTATACCCTGCATCGCTGTACCGTATATCACCACTATACCCTGCACCGTATATCGCCACTATACCCTGCATCCCTGCACCGTATATCGCCACTATACCCTGCATCCCTGCACCGTATATCGCCACTATACCCTGCATCCCTGCACCGTATATCACCACTATACCCTGCATCGCTGTACCGTAT
Source organism: Bufo bufo (assembly GCF_905171765.1). Classification (NCBI taxonomy): domain Eukaryota; kingdom Metazoa; phylum Chordata; class Amphibia; order Anura; family Bufonidae; genus Bufo; species Bufo bufo. The sequence goes on from NC_053394.1 coordinate 406,292,903, forward strand.
ATCACCACTATACCCTGCACCGTATATCGCCACTATACCCTGCACCGTATATCGCCACTATACCCTGCACCGTATATCGCCACTATACCCTGCACCGTATATCGCCACTATACCCTGCACCGTATATCGCCACTATACCCTGCACCGTATATCGCCACTATACCCTGCATCGCTGTACCGTATATCACCACCATACCCTGCACCGCTGTACCGTATATCACCACCATACCCTGCACGGCTGTACCGTATATCACCACTATACCCTGCATCGCTGTACCGTATATCGCCACTATACCCTGCACCGTATATCGCCACTATACCCTGCACCGTATATCGCCACTATACCCTGCACCGTATATCGCCACTGTACCCTGCATCGCTGTACCGTATATCACTACTATACCCTGCATCGCTGTACCGTATATCGCCACTATACCCTGCATCGCTGTACCGTATATCGCCACTATACCCTGCATCGCTGTACCGTATATCGCCACTATACCCTGCATCGCTGTACCGTATATCGCCACTATAACCTGCACTGTATATCGCCACTATACCCTGCATCGCTGCACCGTATATCACCACTATACCCTGCACCGTATATCGCCACTATACCCTGCATCGCTGTACCGTATATCACCACTATACCCTGCATCGCTGTACCGTATATCGCCACTATACCCTGCACTGTATATCGCCACTATACCCTGCATCGCTGTACCGTATATCGCCACTATACCCTGCACTGTATATCGCCACTATACCCTGCACCGCTGTACCGTATATCGCCACTATACCCTGCACCGTATATCACCACTATACCCTGCACCGTATATCGCCACTATACCCTGCACCGTATATCACCACTATACCCTGCATCGCTGTACCGTATATCGCCACTATACCCTGCATCGCTGTACCGTATATCGCCACTATACCCTGCATCGCTGTACCGTATATCGCCACTATAACCTGCACTGTATATCGCCACTATACCCTGCATCGCTGCACCGTATATCACCACTATACCCTGCACCGTATATCGCCACTATACCCTGCATCGCTGTACCGTATATATCACCACTATACCCTGCATCGCTGTACCGTATATCGCCACTATACCCTGCACTGTATATCGCCACTATACCCTGCACCGCTGTACCGTATATCGCCACTATACCCTGCACCGTATATCACCACTATACCCTGCACCGTATATCGCCACTATACCCTGCACCGTATATCACCACTATACCCTGCACTGTATATCGCCACTATACCCTGCACCGTATATCGCCACTATACCCTGCATCGCTGTACCATATATCACCACTATACCCTGCATCGCTCTACCGTATATCACCACTATACCCTGCACCGTATATCGCCACTATACCCTGCATCGCTCTACCGTATATCACCACTATACCCTGCATCGCTCTACCGTATATCACCACTATACCCTGCATCGCTGTACCGTATATCGCCACTATACCCTGCATCGCTGTACCGTATATCACCACTATACCCTGCATCACTGCACCGTATATCACCACTATACCCTGCAGGGCCGCTGATAGGCCAGTACAGCTGGCCCAGTTGTACCGGGCCCGGCTGGCAGGGGGGCCCGGGCTGCCGACTCCCGAGCCATTTTAATTTTTTTGCTGTCAGTGGGCTGGCTCCAGTAACAGCAGGCAGTGTGGGGGCGGCGCTCACTCACTGACGTCACACGCCTGCTCCTCCCACTAGGCGGCGCAGGCGCGTGACGTCAGTGAGTGAGCGCTGCCGCCCGCACTTGTTACTGGAGGGTGGAGGGAGGAGGCAGGAGCTGAATGTAAGGTAGTATTTTAGTAAAGAGATGAGCGCTGTGCCTGTGCTAAAATTAAAGTTACTGTCTGCAGCCTGCACGGCTGCACCGATTTATTAATGTATACTACTGTGAGTGGCGGGGGGGGATCTATATGGATGACGTCATGACGGCACTGTTATAGGGAGGGCGGGGGATCCGTGGATGGCACTGTTATGGGGGGGGGGGGGGTCTGTCATGTGGATGACACTTATGGGGGGGGGCCGGGGGGTCTGTGGATGACACTTATGGGGGGGATCTGTGGATGGCACCATTATGGAGGGGGATCTGTGGATGACACTGTTATGGGGGGGATCTGTGGATGACTGTTATGGGGGGGATCTGTGGATGGCACTGTTATGGAGGGGTATCTGTGGATGACACATAGCATAAGATGCTATATACGGTATGTGTCATCCACAGATCTTCCTCCATAACAGTGCCATCCACAGATCCCCCCATAACAGTGCCATCCACAGATCCCCCCATAACAGTGCCATCCACAGATCCCCCCCATAACAGTGCCATCCACAGATCCCCTCCATAACAGTGCCATCCACAGATCCCCTCCATAACAGTGCCATCCACAGATCCCCTCCATAACAGTGCCATCCACAGATCCCCCCCATAACAGTGCCATCCACAGATCCCCTCCATAACAGTGCCATCCACAGATCCCCTCCATAACAGTGCCATCCACAGATCCCCTCCATAACAGTGCCATCCACAGATCTCCCCCCATAACAGCGCCATCCACCGATCCCCTCCATAACAGTGCCATCCACAGATCCCCTCCATAACAGTGCCATCCACAGATCCCCTCCATAACAGTGCCATTCACAGATCCCCTCCATAACAGTGCCATCCACAGATCCCCTCCATAACAGTGCCATTCACAGATCCCCTCCATAACAGCGCCATTCACAGACGACCCCCCAGCGCCATAAATATCACTTGTAGACAAATCTGCATGTTGTTTCAAGGCGGCGTCTGGGGAGGGGCCAAGGGCGGGGCCAGGGGTGTGGCTGAAGGAGGGATCAGGGGGTGGAGCTGAAGGGGGCCCCGTCATGTATGCTGTACGGGGCCCCATGATTTCTATCAGCGGCCCTGATACCCTGCATCGCTGTACCGTATATCACCACTATACCCTGCACCGTATATCACCACTATACCCTGCATCGCTGTACCGTATATCACCACTATACCCTGCATCGCTGTACCGTATATCGCCACTATACCCTGCATCCCTGCACCGTATATCACCACTATACCCTGCATCGCTGCACCGTATATCACCACTATACCCTGCATCGCTTTACCGTATATCGCCACTATACCCTGCATCGCTGTACCGTATATCACCACTATACCCTGCACCGTATATCACCACTATACCCTGCATCGCTGTACCGTATATCGCCACTATACCCTGCATCGCTGCACCGTATATCACCACTATACCCTGCACCGTATATCGCCACTATACCCTGCATCGCTGTACCGTATATCACCACTATACCCTGCACCGTATATCACCACTATACCCTGCATCGCTGTACCGTATATCACCACTATACCCTGCATCGCTGTACCGTATATCACCACTATACCCTGCACCGTATATCGCCACTATACCCTGCATCGCTGTACCGTATATCACCACTATACCCTGCATCGCTGTACCGTATATCACCACTATACCCTGCATCGCTGTACCGTATATCACCACTATACCCTGCACCGTATATCGCCACTATACCCTGCATCGCTGTACCGTATATCACCACTATACCCTGCACCGTATATCACCACTATACCCTGCATCGCTGTACCGTATATCACCACTATACCCTGCATCGCTGTACCGTATATCACCACTATACCCTGCACCGTATATCGCCACTATACCCTGCATCGCTGTACCGTATATCACCACTATACCCTGCATCGCTGTACCGTATATCACCACTATACCCTGCATCGCTGTACCGTATATCACCACTATACCCTGCACCGTATATCGCCACTATACCCTGCATCGCTGCACCGTATATCACCACTATACCCTGCACCGTATATCGCCACTATACCCTGCATCGCTGTACCGTATATCACCACTATACCCTGCATCGCTGTACCGTATATCACCACTATACCCTGCACCGTATATCGCCACTATACCCTGCATCGCTGTACCGTATATCACCACTATACCCTGCATCGCTGTACCGTATATCACCACTATACCCTGCACCGTATATCGCCACTATACCCTGCATCGCTGTACCGTATATCGCCACTATACCCTGCATCGCTGTACCGTATATCACCACTATACCCTGCATCGCTGTACCGTATATCACCACTATACCCTGCATCGCTGTACCGTATATCACCACTATACCCTGCACCGTATATCACCACTATACCCTGCATCGCTGTACCGTATATCACCACTATACCCTGCATCGCTGTACCGTATATCGCCACTATACCCTGCATCGCTGTACCGTATATCGCCACTATACCCTGCACCGTATATCACCACTATACCCTGCATCGCTGTACCGTATATCACCACTATACCCTGCATCGCTGTACCGTATATCACCACTATACCCTGCATCGCTGTACCGTATATCACCACTATACCCTGCACCGTATATCGCCACTATACCCTGCATCGCTGTACCGTATATCACCACTATACCCTGCACCGTATATCACCACTATACCCTGCATCGCTGTACCGTATATCACCACTATACCCTGCATCGCTGTACCGTATATCACCACTATACCCTGCACCGTATATCGCCACTATACCCTGCATCGCTGTACCGTATATCACCACTATACCCTGCATCGCTGTACCGTATATCACCACTATACCCTGCATCGCTGTACCGTATATCACCACTATACCCTGCACCGTATATCGCCACTATACCCTGCATCGCTGCACCGTATATCACCACTATACCCTGCACCGTATATCGCCACTATACCCTGCATCGCTGTACCGTATATCACCACTATACCCTGCATCGCTGTACCGTATATCACCACTATACCCTGCACCGTATATCGCCACTATACCCTGCATCGCTGTACCGTATATCACCACTATACCCTGCACCGTATATCACCACTATACCCTGCATCGCTGTACCGTATATCACCACTATACCCTGCATCGCTGTACCGTATATCACCACTATACCCTGCACCGTATATCGCCACTATACCCTGCATCGCTGTACCGTATATCACCACTATACCCTGCATCGCTGTACCGTATATCACCACTATACCCTGCACCGCTGTACCGTATATCACCACTATACCCTGCACCGTATATCGCCACTATACCCTGCATCGCTGTACCGTATATCGCCACTATACCCTGCATCGCTGTACCGTATATCACCACTATACCCTGCATCGCTGTACCGTATATCACCACTATACCCTGCATCGCTGTACCGTATATCACCACTATACCCTGCACCGTATATCACCACTATACCCTGCATCGCTGTACCGTATATCACCACTATACCCTGCATCGCTGTACCGTATATCGCCACTATACCCTGCATCGCTGTACCGTATATCGCCACTATACCCTGCACCGTATATCACCACTATACCCTGCATCGCTGTACCGTATATCACCACTATACCCTGCACCGTATATCACCACTATACTCTGCATCGCTGTACCGTATATCACCACTATACCCTGCACCGTATATCACCACTATACCCTGCATCGCTGTACCGTATATCGCCACTATACCCTGCATCGCTGTACCGTATATCACCACTATACCCTGCATCGCTGTACCGTATATCACCACTATACCCTGCACCGTATATCACCACTATACCCTGCACCGTATATCACCACTATACCCTGCACCGTATATCACCACTATACCCTGCACCGTATATCACCACTATACCCTGCACCGTATATCACCACTATACCCTGCATCGCTGTACCGTATATCACCACCATACCCTGCACCGCTGTACCGTATATCACCACTATACCCTGCATCGCTGTACCGTATATCACCACTATACCCTGCACCGTATATCACCACTATACCCTGCACCGTATATCACCACTATACCCTGCATCGCTGTACCGTATATCACCACTATACCCTGCACCGTATATCACCACTATACCCTGCACCGTATATCACCACTATACCCTGCATCGCTGTACCGTATATCACCACTATACCCTGCATCGCTGTACCGTATATCGCCACTATACCCTGCACCGTATATCACCACTATACCCTGCATCGCTGTACCGTATATCACCACTATACCCTGCACCGTATATCACCACTATACCCTGCACCGTATATCACCACTATAACCTGCATCGCTGTACCGTATATCACCACTATAACCTGCATCGCTGTACCGTATATCACCACTATACCCTGCATCGCTGTACCGTATATCACCACTATACCCTGCATCGCTGTACCGTATATCACCACTATACCCTGCATCGCTGTACCGTATATCACCACTATACCCTGCACCGTATATCACCACTATACCCTGCACCGTATATCACCACTATACCCTGCATCGCTGTACCGTATATCGCCACTATACCCTGCACCGTATATCACCACTATACCCTGCATCGCTGTACCGTATATCACCACTATACCCTGCACCGTATATCACCACTATACCCTGCACCGTATATCACCACTATACCCTGCATCGCTGTACCGTATATCACCACTATACTCTGCATCGCTGTACCGTATATCACCACTATACTCTGCATCGCTGTACCGTATATCACCACTATACCCTGCATCGCTGTACCGTATATCACCACTATACCCTGCACTGTATATCGCCACTATACTCTGCATCGCTGTACCGTATATCACCACTATACCCTGCACCGTATATCGCCACTATACCCTGCATCGCTGTACCGTATATCACCACTATACCCTGCACTGTATATCACCACTATACCCTGCATCGCTGTACCGTATATCACCACTATACCCTGCATCGCTGTACCGTATATCACCACTATACCCTGCATCGCTGTACCGTATATCACCACTATACCCTGCATCGCTGTACCGTATATCACCACTATACCCTGCACCGTATATCACCACTATACCCTGCACCGTATATCACCACTATACCCTGCATCGCTGTACCGTATATCGCCACTATACCCTGCACCGTATATCACCACTATACCCTGCATCGCTGTACCGTATATCACCACTATACCCTGCACCGTATATCACCACTATACCCTGCACCGTATATCACCACTATACCCTGCATCGCTGTACCGTATATCACCACTATACTCTGCATCGCTGTACCGTATATCACCACTATACTCTGCATCGCTGTACCGTATATCACCACTATACCCTGCATCGCTGTACCGTATATCACCACTATACTCACACCCAGAGTAAAGAGCGTGTTTTTGCCGGAACCCGTTTGATGTTTGGTCCTGGGCTCTGATCCCTCCTGTACTACAATGGCCTCTTCATCCCGCTGCGCTGACATCACCTGCTTTGTGACAATCACTAATTGACTCCTGACTTCCCTCATTCCCTTTGTACAGCTGCAATAAAAGCTCCTGCGCTGCTCGCCCCGGTCCGTGGGATCCCCGCCATGATCCGCAGCTTCCCTCTCATCCCCCAGTGTCTATTGTTCTCCGGTCCTCGCACCTTCTCTGCTGACAGGACGTCTCTAATCTTCTAGATCCAGCTTCAAAGACCCATTGTGTCCATGTTCCGCAGAAACTGCAGTAAAATCTCCATGGTTCCCTCATGTCTGGGAAAGCGGGGTGACGGCGGCCGAGGAGGCTGCAGGGTGACGACGGCCGAGGAGGCTGCGGGGGGTGACGACGGCCGAGGAGGCTGCGGGGGGTGACGACGGCCGAGGAGGCTGCGGGGGGTGACGACGGCCGAGGAGGCTGCGGGGGGTGACGGCGGCCAAGGTGGCTGCGGGGGGTGACGGCGGCCAAGGTGGCTGCGGGGGGTGACGGCGGCCGAGGAGGCTGCGGGGGGGGACGGCGGCCGAGGAGGCTGCGGGGGGGTGACGGCGGCCGAGGAGGCTGCGGGGGGGTGACGGCGGCCGAGGAGGCTGCGGGGGGGGTGACGGCGGCCGAGGAGGCTGCGGGGGGGTGACGGCGGCCGAGGAGGCTGCGGGGGGTGACGGCGGCCGAGGAGGCTGCGGGGGGGTGACGGCGGCCGAGGAGGCTGCGGGGGGGTGACGGCGGCCGAGGAGGCTGCGGGGGGTGACGGCGGCCGAGGAGGCTGCGGGGGGTGACGGCGGCCGAGGAGGCTGCGGGGGGTGACGGCGGCCGAGGAGGCTGCGGGGGGTGACGGCGGCCGAGGAGGCTGCGGGGGGTGACGGCGGCCGAGGTGCACCATGGACTTGAAAGCTGGGGTCTGATGAGAGGGAAGCAGTAATGGCGGCCATGTCAGCAGTCACCCATCTTTCCGGGAGGTGGTCTTCAGAGCTGAGGGCCCCTCCCCCAGTTTGATCAGAAATCTTCATTATCTTTCAGTGTGATTCGGGAACTGTCCACCAAAGCTTTACACAACCTCACGCCGGTCGCCTCTGAATACATGGCCACGTCTGGTAAGTGTGAACATTGCCTCCATATTGTCTTCCCAGAAATCTCCTGTAAATCTACTTAAAGGGCTTGTCCATCCAAATGTATGATGGCAAAAATAATGCTGCAGTAAAAGAGGAACTTTGTGTCCTGCCAAGCTTCCTGTCCCGTCCTCAGCTCAGTGGCAGTTTTGCATGAGACAGACTGATTGCTATAGACTTGCTGCTGACAGCCCCATTGACTTGCGTTGTTAACCGTTCCCTGCCTCACTGCTAATCTGATGATATTTATGACAGGTGATATAACCCAGTGCCATCTGTTACAGTTTTGCCCAGACTCCTGCCATTGACCACTGTCACAGATCTGCACACTCGCCACGGCGCCATCTTGGGCTGCGCAGAGATCACGCATGCACTGTATAAGCTAGCCGTCCAGAACAACAGGTAAGACATGGTGTCCTGTATGTAATGAGCCCAGCTTTATTTTATACTTCCTCCGACACTTCACCCCAGCCCTGCAGGTCATGCTTCACCAGCAGACATATGGGCCCTGCACCTTCTGCACCCAGCAAGGGAATTCCAAGCCCTCAGACTATGAAGTGTTTGTCATGTCGCACATTCCTGTGTGTGTCCTTAAAAACACAAAAGGGCTCATTTATAACCCCTATAGCTGGTGGTGTATCTGACGGCCTCTACATAACTTCGGCGCATCCAGCGCCACTTCTAAATCTAAGACAGCTTCCTTGCTGGCTTATGTTTAGACCATTTTCTACGCTTTTGTAGACCTGGCGTGAGCGGGGAAAAGTTGCAGATTGCGGCGTTAACCGTTGTTCCACAATCTGCGCCAGAAATACGCCTAATATAGGAGTATTTCTGAATAATAAATGGACCCCAAAGTGTGTACCTGAACATGACTATATGGGACTGGAAGATAAACAAATACATTACTTATCCTGTACTGATCCTGAGTTACATCCTGTATTATACTCCAGAGCTGCACTCACTATTCTGCTGGTGCAGTCACTGTGCACATACATTACTTATCCTGTACTGATCCTGAGTTACATCCTGTATTATACTCCAGAGCTGCACTCACTATTCTGCTGGTGCAGTCACTGTGCACATACATTACTTATCCTGTACTGATCCTGAGTTACATCCTGTATTATACTCCAGAGCTGCACTCACTATTCTGCTGGTGCAGTCACTGTGTACATACATTACTTCTCCTGTACTGATCCTGAGTTACATCCTGTATTATACTCCAGAGCTGCACTCACTATTCTGCTGGTGCAGTCACTGTGTACATACATTACTTATCCTGTACTGATCCTGAGTTACATCCTGTATTATACCCCAGAGCTGCACTCACTATTCTGCTGGTGCAGTCACTGTGTACATACATTACTTATCCTGTACTGATCCTGAGTTACATCCTGTATTATACTCCAGAGCTGCACTCACTATTCTGCTGGTGCAGTCACTGTGTACATACATTACTTATCTTGTACTGATCCTGAGTTACATCCTGTATTATACTCCAGAGCTGCACTCACTATTCTGCTGGTGCAGTCACTGTGTACATACATTACTTATCTTGTACTGATCCTGAGTTATATCCTGTATTATACTCCAGAGCTGCACTCACTATTCTGCTGGTGCAGTCACTGTGTACATACATTACTTATCCTGTACTGATCCTGAGTTACATCCTGTATTATACTCCAGAGCTGCACTCACTATTCTGCTGGTGCAGTCACTGTGTACATACATTACTTGTCCTGTACTGATCCTGAGTTACATTCTGTATTATACTCCAGAGCTGCACTCACTATTCTCCTTTTTGGAAACCATCAGCTACAGTCAAGCAGTCTAGCTGAGCTCCTGTAATTCTGGGGGCAGTTAGTTCTTCAGATGAGTTTGGTGTAAAGATGACACTTGTGATATCACCAGCACGATCTCTGTGCAGACACTGAACAAGCAGGAATCATCTTGTTATATATGTATTCATTGATTTATAAGCAGATGTGAACATCCCTACAGTCTGTGACTAATGGCCCCCTTTATCCCTGCAGATCTGTGGCCGATTACCTGGGGGGCGATGCAGTGTCGGGTCTAATGTCCATACATCAAAGGGTGAGTCCATGTGATGTCCTGGAGCTACAGGGAGCAAGTCACCTGCATGATGGCCGCCGTTCACCGCAGTGGGCCTCACCATCCTCCAGCTTACTCTCTTGCTCTTGGGTGTTAAAATTCAGCATGTCCGACCGTACCATTATAAGGTTATATCGGCACAGAAATATGGACCTAAGGACCATATAGTTTCTCTTAAGATTGGCACCTACCCCTTACTATGGAGCGTGCCCCTCCGTCTCTGGGAAGGGGGCGCCCATCACTGTGACCATTGTCTGGTTTGCCGTGATAATAAAAATGTGAGGAATTTCCAGATGAAACGCGTCGGGTTTAGAGTTTCACCAGTGATGTTCTCGTCTCCTTCTATTTCAGCTGCAAGAGCGTCAGTTATACAGGTGAGAAAATCACTCCTATTATTGTCCGTCACTACAACTATCATCATCCTGGGTATATATAACATGGCTGGCACTGGACTGGGGTACACATATCAACATGGGGGAGGTCTAAGGTTTGAAATAGCGGGTCTGGTATATAGAGGCTGGCACCATATACAAGGTAAGGTCTGGTGTATAGAGGCTGGCACCATATACAAGGTAAGGTCTGGTGTATAGAGGCTGGCACAATATACAAGGTAAGGTCTGGTGTATAGAGGCTGGCACAATATACAAGGTAAGGTCTGGTGTATAGAGGCTGGCACCATATACAAGGTAAGGTCTGGTGTATAGAGGCTGGCACAATATACAAGGTAAGGTCTGGTGTATAGAGGCTGGCACAATATACAAGGTAAGGTCTAGTGTATAGAGGCTGGCACCATATACAAGGTAAGGTCTGGTGTATAGAGGCTGGCACAATATACAAGGTAAGGTCTGGTGTATAGAGGCTGGCACAATATACAAGGTAAGGTCTGGTGTATAGAGGCTGGCACCATATACAAGGGAAGGTCTAGTCTGTAGAGGCTGGCACAATATACAAGGTAAGGTCTGGTGTATAGAGGCTGGCACAATATACAAGGTAAGGTCTACAACCCTATATAGCAGGCTTGGCCAACCTGCGGCCCTCCAGCTGTTGTAAAACTACAACTCCCACCATGCCCTGCTGTAGGTAGCCTGGGCATGCTGGGATTTGTAGTTTTGCAACAGCTGGAGACCCTCAGGTTTGCCATCCCTGCTATATAGGGTACTACCCTATAGCTGATGTGCCCTGTTAGAGGGTGGCACAGTATTCTAGGTGAGGTGTACCATAGATCCTGATTACCTGCCAGTACCTTATGGCTGACATGCCCTGCTATAGAGGGTGGCACAGCCCTCCGGGCACAGTTCTCACATCATGGTATTGCTATGTTCTTCATAGTATGTGACTGATTTGATGTAGCCCAGCGATGGGTGGACATCAGGGGTTGGGTCACATGCAGTGCAGGCAGCTGTGCCCCGGGGGCGGGCATGTCCTCACCATCCACATATGTAAACTATGTTATGTGAACAACGTCCGCCATGAGGAACTTGCCTTTATTACCTGAAGGCTGGTAATTTCTGTAAATACTCACCTCAAGCCAACGTGTTTACTCATAAACATGGCCGACCCATCTGGAGGGCACAGATCTATCACAGACCACACTTACCAGCCCTGGGGGGTGGGTGCTGTGCCAGTCACCATACAGCAGGACCCTGATCTATACAAACAGCTGGACGTTGGCAAAACGATGTTATCTGCAGAAGCCACACAGTCTGCCGGATGTCAAGTCCTTACTGGGTGACAACCAATATGGCCGCCGATACAGCTCTTCTGTTTATCCCAAAGCAACCCCCCCGCCTTCCTACAAGGAACGTGGTCCCTTTAAAGGGGTTGTCCCATCAGGACACCCGCTGTCCTTGTCTTGTTCTGCTGTATGGACATCACAGAGACGGGTCCATATCAGTGGCCTCTGTTCTGGCAACCTTTAATTATCATTGTATTAAAAGTAATTGTTTTGACTGCCATGTAATACTTCATTTCCCCAGTAGTGGCCACTGCAGGGAAAACGCATTGCTGGCTGCGACCTTCCCCAATCCATAGGGGTTTCTTAACCCCTTCAAGATTTTCAGTTTTCATTTTTCCCTCCCTTCTCTCCCCGACCCATTCCTTTTTATTTATTAAAATTTTTTTTTTACTATTTTTCCGTTGACCTTTTTGTGGGACTTCTTGCACTTTCTTAATATTGAACACAATTTTGATTTTCTTTTTCCGTTACGCCATTCGCCGTTGGGGATTAAATATTTTTATATTTGAATAGTCATATTTGAAAATGGGCATTTTGAGACTATATTGAGTTTTTTTTTTTTTAACTGTTTATCTTTTATTTTTTTTATACTGGGGAAATGAATTTATATATATAATATATATATTTATTTTATAGATGTGCATATATATATTATTTTTTTTATATTTTTTATTTTCTTTTACTTTTAAAAAAATGTTTAGGTCCCAAAGGGATTTGGGATTTAAAGGGGTTGTCCAGAAAGTTATTTCTGGCTTATCCTCAGGATGTGTGCGCCGCGTGCCCGTACTGCAAGTAGCAGGTCCACAATATACGGGCATTGGCCATGTGAATTACGTATCATGAATGCGGACCTGTTGACTTGAATGGGTCCGCAAGGTGTGGTGCGGAGGCTAAATACAGTCCTGATCAAAGGTTTAAGACCACTTGAAAAATGGCAAAAAATCATATTTTACATTGTTGGATCTTAAAGGGAACCTGTCACCGGGATTTTGTGTCTAGAGCTGAGGACATGGGTTGCTAGATGGCCGCATAACACATCCACAATACCCAGTCCCCATAGCTCTGTGTGCTTTTATTGTGTAAAAAAACGATTTGATACATATGCAAATTAACATAAGAGTCATATCTTACTTGTGTGACCAGAGAAGAGTCATATTTTCAAGCTCTGACTCCTCTCAGGTTAATTTGCATATGTATCAAATCGTGTTTTTTGCACAATAAAAGCACACAGAGCTATGGGGACTGGGTATTGCAGATGTGCTGGCGGCCATCTAGCAACCCATGGCCTCAGCTCTATGCACAAAATCCCGGTGACAGGTTCCCTTTAACAAGGTTCCAAGTGGAGCTTCACCATGCAACAAGAAGAGATGGGAGTGAGACAGAACATTTTTTGAGCATTCAATTAATTGAAAACAACGAATAAACTGAAACAGGCTGTTTTTCAGCTGATCAAAAGTTTAGGACCACATGCCTTTAAAAGGCCAAATCTGTGCAAAGATCTGGATTCATTGTCCTCTTCTGTCGGGTAGTCACACGTTGTGATGGCAAAGGCAAAAAAACTCTCCCTTTTTGAACGTGGTCGGGTTGTTGAACTGCATAAGCAGGGTCTCTCACAGCGCGCCATCGCTGCTGAGGTGGGACGCAGTAAGACAGTCATTTGGGATTTCTTAAATGATCCTGAGGGTTATGGGACAAAAAACGGCTGTCCGTCAAGACACTGGACGATCCTCGACCCAAATTAAGGCCCTTACTGGTGCTGACTGCAGCCCCATAACCATCAGACGCATCCGAGACTGAAGGGCTTCAAAAACAAAAAACGTCTTCAAAGACCTCGTCTCCTTGAACGCCACAGAACTGCTCGTTTGGACTTTGCAAGAGAGCACCAAACATGGGACATTCAAAGGTGGAAGAAAGTTTAGAAGAAAATGTAACCTTGATGGTCCTGATGGTTTCCACTGTTACTGGCATGACAAGCAGATCCCACCGGAGATGTTTTCTACGCGCCACAGTGGAGGGATCTACTCATTACTGAGTTCATGTTTGGAAGTTGGATTTCTGTTTTGGGGGGGTTTAGTTTGTGGTCCTAAACTTTTGATCAGCTGAAAAACAGCCTGTTTCAGTTTATTCGTTGTTTTCATTAAATTGAATGCTCAAAAAATGTTTTGTCTCCCTCCCATTTCTTCTTGTTGCATGGTGAAGCTCTACTTGGAACCTTGTGAAGATCCGGCCATGCTAAGTAGGAGTTTTTGCTAATTTTCAAGTGGTCTTAAACTTTTGCTCAGGACTGTACATACATTCAGTATATTCCAGCGTAGTGCTGCCACCTGCAGGCCTGTATAGGAATATACCCCGTAAAAGGCCTGGTTGCCTGCAGTAGATTCAGGCCTTTTACAGTGATGGCTTCCCCGATCATGATGTGATTGCAGACATTAGCTCCAGTGGGCGCCATTTTTAAAGCCTGGGCTTCTGTCGTACATGTAGAAGAAAGGTTTAAGCTTGATCCCCCGCCTCCCGTGTGTTCTGTTCATCCTGCTCGACAAGGTGACTCCTTTTGTCAGCCCGTGGCATTGTCACCCATCATCCTGACTTTATAGACTGCAGACTGTGCGACACCCTTTAAGCCGTTTCGGATGGAAGGCGCATTCCTCAGCCCTCGGTCGGCCGCCGCTGACACCTGACGCACAGGAGGCAGGTGATTTCTGTGGCTGAAGGGCACCTGCCCTAATCTCTGGGAGGCTCTGCCCGCCTCGTTAGCAGGTTAATGCCCGGGCGGAGCCCTCATTGTCTCTCACTCATCCTATTAATGTCTCCTCTCCTTGTAGAAGAGAACCAAAACACGTGAATCACCTCCGACCGTCACAGGGGATGAATGCTGCATCACAGCCAATCCATCGGCCTCCCTGAAACCTGAAGGACCCCCTCCCCCCCTAATATCTCCGTCTTGTGTACATTAATAATGTGAAACCCGTTTTTTGCTATCTTATTTCCAGACTGAGATATGATCGATTGATGTTACAGGCCCAAAGCCTGAGGCTGCACTACTGAGATGGCTTTAAATGCACCAGTCTACATCGCTGTGTACATACATGACTGAGCCAGCTAGGACGTACCGATTTGTATACACCTTGGGTCTCCATGACAACGCTGCATCTGACATCGGAATTCGGAGTGTCTCAGTAGTGCAGCCTCACACTTTGGGCCTGTGACTTCAAATGACCATATCTCGGCCTAGAAGTAAGGTATTAAAGAACCGTTTTCACGTTTTCTTTGTACATGAAGGTGACTTTGTTTTCTTCTCTTCGCTCTCCTTTCGTTCAGAGGTCCTTGCGCCATTTTGCCCCCAGTCAGACCTGCGAACGAATGTCTCAGGTCTATTAAAGGGGCAGACAACACTGGGTAGCTGCCGCCAACCACAAATCCTTCCTGGTGTTACAGCTATGCTTTACTTGTTTACCAAGACTGCACAATCTCTGCTTGGTGTCAGTGAATGAAAGCATTCTCGTATACATCCAGAAGCTGATTCCCTGTACAGACCTGGTCATGTTCACAGCGGAGGGTTTGGTACCATCGCATCAGGTGTAGGCGACCCTCCTGCTCCTGATTGGGGGGTTTGGGGTTGCATCATATGTGATATTTAAAGGGGACTTCTGCTCTGCCTGATGTTGTCGTCTCTTTCTAGGGGCATGGGCGGAGAGCTGATGAGAACTGCAGGTAAGCAGTGATATGTGGTAGCCCCATAGATCTCCGGACCCCCCCCCTTCCCCATTGGTGTCCGGACCCCCCCCCCCCAGAGATGAGGATTCGGGATTAACCTTACGAGATCTGTGTCTGTCCGTAGAGCCGGATTACTCTGGTCTTACACGTCTTAGAGGGATTTAGGTGGAAGGATTGTCCTCCCCAGCCAGAGGCTCCTTCCTGAGGACCTCAGGCTGCATGGCCGGGGGCGCCCCATAAAGTGCCGGGGCCTACTCCTATAGAAGGGCGCTGTCTGGACTGATTGTCCTCATGGATGATGGTGATGATGGGGGTTATAGTGAAGGTCATGATGGTGACGGGTGTTGGTTGGGAAGATGTACATCATGGTTGAGCGTTGTGTCCATGAGAAGGTAGTGGAAGTATTGGATGGGTGTGAGGATGGTGGTAGTAGTACAGATAATAGTGGTGATGATGGGGGTTATATTTATGTTGGAGGTTATCAGACTGGTGATCCTGGAGAGGATTATGATGGTGATATTGGACATTGTACCAATAGAGGTAGTTGTGTTGGTGATGATGGTGGTAATTGTACTGATAATGCTGGTAGTTGTGTTGGTAATGATATTACAGTAGTAATTGTACTGATTGCTGGTGATGCTGGGGGTAGTTGTACTGATAATGCTGTTGATGATGGTGGTAATTCTGTTGATAACGCTGGTGGTTTGAGGATGAATGTTGGTGGTGATGGTGATTGAATTGATGATAATGGTCATATTGGAGGCCGTCTTACTGATTGTCCTGATGATGGTGGTGGTAGTTGTGCTCATAATACTGGTTATCGTACTGATGGGGGTAGTTGTGCTGACGTTAGTTATCATACAGATAACAATCCATAATGTTTTGTTTTTTTTGCAGTTTGCTGTTTAATAGAAAAACTTTCCCTCTCAAAAATCCCAGACCCGGGCAGAGCTGCAGTAGGTGAGAGGTGTAATCTTCTTGGCGCTCCACCTTCCTCCATACAACAGGTCGCCTGTCATATTATGGCGGCGCCTGCTGTGCCTCGCGTGTGCCCTCTCGCTAGGACTGACAACCCTGCCTCTGTGTCTTTCAGGCGGCTGGCAGCAGTTTATCGATGATTGCCTGAAAAACCTTCACCTCTTCTCCACGTCTGCCCGACAGAAGATAAAGGTACAGCTGTGATGTCATCAGATGTATTTGGTGATGTCATTAGATTCAGTGACCAGCAAGCGGGTTGTTAAATACACCTTTATGGAGCAATCACTGAGGTCATCAGTAAGATTTCAGTAGCAGTGATGTCACTTCTGTAATATAGACCCCTGGAATCGGTGTGCAGCGAGGTCATCAGCTGTAATAGGGTAGCAGTGATGTCACTTCTGTAATATACACCCATGGAATCTGTGTGCAGTGAGGTCATCAGCTGTAATAGGGTAGCAGTGATGTCACTTCTGTAATATACACCCATGGAATCGGTGTGCAGTGAGGTCATCAGCTGTAATAGGGTAGCAGTGATGTCACTTCTGTAATATACACCCATGGAATCGGTGTGCAGTGAGGTCATCAGCTGTAATAGGGTAGCAGTGATGTCACTTCTGTAATATACACCCATGGAATCTGTGTGCAGTGAGGTCATCAGCTGTAATAGGGTAGCAGTGATGTCACTTCTGTAATATACACCCCTGGAATCGGTGTGCAGTGAGGTCATCAGCTGTAATAGGGTAGCAGTGATGTCACTTCTGTAATATACACCCATGGAATCGGTGTGCAGTGAGGTCATCAGCTGTAATAGGGTAGCAGTGATGTCACTTCTGTAATATACACCCCTGGAATCGGTGTGCAGTGAGGTCATCAGCTGTAATAGGGTAGCAGTGATGTCACTTCTGTAATATACACCCATGGAATCGGTGTGCAGTGAGGTCATCAGCTGTAATAGGGTAGCAGTGATGTCACTTCTGTAATATACACCCATGGAATCGGTGTGCAGTGAGGTCATCAGCTGTAATAGAGTAGCGGTGATGTCACTTCTGTAATATACACCCCTGGAATCGGTGTGCAGTGAGGTCATCAGCTGTAATAGAGTAGCGGTGATGTCACTTCTGTAATATAGACCCCTGGAATCAGTGTGCAGTGAGGTCATCATCTGTAATAGAGTAACGGTGATGTCACTTCTGTAATATACACCCCTGGAATCGGTGTGCAGTGAGGTCATCAGCTGTAATAGAGTAGCGGTGATGTCACTGGAGTATAATATGCCTATATCTATGTCTCTGTGATGTCATCAGTTATATTTGTGCAGCACTGATGTCACTTCTGTAATATATACCTCTGTAATTGGTAGAGAAGCAGTGATGTCATATGTGTATAATATGCCTTTTATATTACCCTTATTTTGGGTAGTAGTGAAGTCATGTCTGTATATTACACCCTTGCATCTGTCATCCCGTGACATAATCGGTTAGATAGTAGTGATGTCAGGTCTGTGTACTAGGCCCTTACCATCAGTGAATGATGTCATCACGTGATTGAAAAGCGTGATGTCATCAGTTGCACTGGGAAGCAAGGAGCGGTTTCTTTCGTACACCTTTATATTTGACAGTCAGTGATGTCATCAGACTTTTATCAATGCTAGTGATGTCACACCTGGGTTTTTCTGCCATCCTGTGATGTCATCAGTTGTATTTCTGATCCACTGATGACACGCTGATAAGCACAGGGCACTATTATTGCTCCCATGTGCAGTACCTTTTAGGGTATGGGATGTTGTGGGGCAGTCTGACCTGTGGTAGGTTTACTATAGGACGACATACTGATGGCGGTGGATACTCTTTGGTCTCTGTTTTCTACCTGTAGGAAGCTGCTGTTTCTGCCCTGTCTGCCCTGTGCAATGAGTTTTATCAGGGACCAGCTGGAGAGGTCGATCCGGTCACACAAGGTGAGTGAATCACCCTCCGCTTCTTCTTAACCCCTTAAGGACCTAGGACGTACCGGTACGCCCTATTTCCCGAGTCCTTAAGGACCTAGGACGTACCGGTACGCCCTATTTCCCGAGTCCTTAAGGACCGAGGACGTACCGGTACGTCCTGACTTAAAATCGGAACTCCGGCGCCGCAGGGGTTAATCGGAACGGGATTTCGGCTGAAATCATTCAGCCGGCATCCCGTAACAATGCAGGGGGGGGTCATTTGACCCCCCCGTATCGGCGATCGCAGAAAACCGCAGGTCAATTCAGACCTGCGGTTTTCTGCGTTTCCGGTCCATTCGGGTGTCCTGTGACCCGATGAACCGGAAAAAGACTGCGATCGGTGGCGTAATTATACACCACCTATCGCAGTCCGAGGATTTGGAGAGGCGGTGCTGGCCCTGGTGCTGAATGCCGCTGTCCAGGGTGCTGATTGGTGCAGGGGAGAGAGGCGCGAGATTCAAACTTCCTGCGCTCCTCTCTCCCCTCCTCTTCCTGTCCAGCACCCTGACCGTGCAGCACCGTCCAGAACGAGCTCCTGTGTCCCCCTAATCGGCATCCATCACCCTCCTGCACCCATCGCCACCCAGGTAGGTTAGGGTCAGTGAGGGAGAGGCACCGTTAGGCAGGGAAAGAAGGGAAAAGTAAGTTAGAAAAAAAAAAAAAAAAAAGTACTTTTATTCCAAACTTCCAAACTTCCATCTAACCCTAACCCAGACCCCTCCTGCCACTTGCCCCCCCACCCACCCCCCACCAGCCACTTCCCCCCCCCCCCCACCTGCCTCCCCCCCCCACCCACCCCCCACCAGCACCCCCCACCCCCCACTCACCACCACTTTTTTTTTTCTGCGTGCGCTGACTGGCCGGCACTTTTTAGCGTCCGTCCACTGTTAGCGCATCGCCCGCCCCACCACCCCACCGACCGCTGATCAGCGTTGTACCGCTGATCAGCAAGTTTTAACTTTTTTTTTTTCTAACACTTGCCCATTTTTTTGCCTGGACTTTTTAGTACGCGAACACCCGTTGCCCCCACACACACGCACATATAATAAAGTTTGCCACACACGCACACCTACACGCACACACACCCATGGCCCACCGGATGTTCTCGGCCGAGGAGGCATACGCCCAGATTGCCTCCGACTCTGAGAGCCCCAGTGAGGATGAGGATGACCCCACATTCCTTTTGTCATCCGCATCCTCCTCATCATCATCTGATGACGATGAGCCACCAAGGCGGCGGAGACGCCGCCAGGCGGAGCCAGGGGCCCCACATGCTAGGGATCCTGTGGCCCACCCTAGTACGAGCCGCCCTGGGGTTCGTACTGGTTTCCCGGCCCACCAAATAAGTCCACCGGAGCCCCCTGCCGATGAACTTAGCTGGTGTCCCCCAGTGGACTTTGAGCCTGAGATTCCGGATTTTGCTGGCAATCCTGGAATCCAGATTCCCACAGTGGGGTTTACTGAAATAGACTATTTTAGTTTTTTTTTCAGTAACTCACTGGTGAATTTGATGGTGGAGCAGACGAAT
Organism: Bufo bufo; assembly: GCF_905171765.1. Taxonomy (NCBI): domain Eukaryota; kingdom Metazoa; phylum Chordata; class Amphibia; order Anura; family Bufonidae; genus Bufo; species Bufo bufo. The sequence goes on from NC_053394.1 coordinate 406,313,493, forward strand.
CTGTACGCCCAACAGTTCGTCGCTCAAAACCCAGGCTCAGTTTTGGCTAGACCCGGTGGCTGGACGCCGGTCAGTGCAGCCGAAATGAGGACATTTTGGGGCCTCGTGCTGCATATGGGTCTAGTCCAAAAACCCAGTGTCAGGCAATACTGGAGTGGGGACATACTCTACCAGACCCCACTGTACAGTATGGTCATGATACGTCACCGGTTTGAGGCCATCCGGAAATGTCTGCATTATTCCGATAATGCAGCATGTCCCCCCCGAAGTGATCCTGCCTATGACCGGCTGTATAAGATACGGCCGGTCATCGATCACTTTGGGGCCACATTTCAGCAGGCCTACGTACCTGGAAGGGAGGTCGCGGTTGATGAGTCTCTCGTTGCGTTCAAGGGGAGACTCAGTTTCCGCCAATACATTCCCACAAAGCGGGCGAGGTATGGCGTGAAGCTATACAAAATTTGTGAGAGTGCCTCAGGGTACACTTACAAATTTCGTGTGTACGAGGGGCGAGATTCCCGTATTGAACCCCCAGAATGTCCCCCCACTCTGGGTGTTAGCGGGAAACTCGTGTGGGACCTTATGTACCCACTGCTGGATAATGGTTACCACTTGTACGTGGATAACTTTTATACCAGCATTCCCTTGTTCAGGTCCCTTGCCGCCAGATCCACGTTCGCTTGTGGGACCGTGCGGAAAAATCAACGCGGCCTCCCTGCCTACCCCCTCCAGGTACCTATCCCCAGGGGTGAGACCCGTGCCCTTACCAGTGGAAACCTGTTGCTGGTCAGGTATAAGGACAAGAGGGATGTCCTTATGCTGTCCACAATCCACGGTAACGGCACCACCCCTGTCCCTGTGCGAGGTACCGCGGCAACGGTCCTCAAGCCCGATTGTATCGTCGACTACAATCGGTATATGGGAGGAGTTGATCTCTCTGATCAAGTCCTCACGCCATATAACGCCATGCGCAAAACCCGGGCATGGTACAAAAAAGTTGCGGTCTACTTGGTACAGGTTGCCATGTACAACTCTTTTGTACTATCCCGAAGCGCTGGCAGCACAGGGACATTCCTCCAGTTCTATGAGGCAGTCCTCAAAGACCTGATCTTTTCGGACCGGGAAAGAGCAGGCCGGAGTACCTCGGGAATTGGAGGCGCCCGGATCGTCCCTGGCCAACACTTTCCAGGTGTGGTCCCCCATACTGGAAAGAAGGGACGAACCCAAAAAAAGTGCAGAGTGTGTCACAAGAGGGGGATACGGAAGGACACCACTACTCAATGTGACACTTGCCCCGATCATCCGGGCCTCTGCATTATCAATTGCTTCAGGGAGTATCACACTTCCATGGAGTACTAAATTTTTATAATCCTCAACAGTCCACTAGAGAACATAAAACACTATGGCTCTCAGACTTTGGAGACACGGAAACAATTTTTCTTTCCCCAAAAAATATGAGTTTTAGAGCAAGCATCCTCAAACTGCGGCCCTCCAGATGTTGTAAAACTATAACTCCCAGCATGCCCAGACAACCTACAGCCATCAGCAGGGCATGGTGGGAATTGTAGTTTTACAATATCTGGAGGGCCGCAGTTTTAGGATGCCTGCTTAGTGTCTCCAAAGTCTGAGAGCCATACATATTGGGCATCGTCGCGTGCGTAAAAGTCGTCGCTATAAAAATAACTTTTGACCAAACGCCTCGGATGAACGGTGTTAAAAATATAAAATAAAAACTGTGCCAAAACACCAATTTTTGGGCAAAATTTCAATTTGAATCCATTTTGCCGGTAATAAAGCAAGGGTTAACAGCCAAACAAAACTAAATATTTATTGCCCCGATTCTGTAGTTTGCAGAAACACCCCATATGTGGTCGTAAATGGCTATATAGCCGCACGGCAGGGCATAGAACGAAGGGAACTCCATATGGTTTCTGGAAGGCAGATTTTGATGGACAGTTTTTTTTTTGACACCATGTCCCATTAGAAGCCCCCCCTGATGTAGCCTAGACTAGAAACTCCAAAAAAGTGACCCCATCTAAGAAACTACACCCCTCAAGGTATTCAAAAGTTACTTTACAAACTATGTTAACCCTTTAGGTGTTCCACAAAACCAAATAGTGAATGTAGAAACAATTTTAGAATTACATTTTTTTGTTACATTGCCTCAAAAAAGACTAATATAGAGCAACCAAAAATCAAATTTACCCCAAAAATAGTCCCAAAACAACAACCACCTTATCCCGTAGTTTCCTAGATGGGGTCACTTTTATGGAGTTTCTACTCTAGGGGTGCATCAGGGGGCTTGAAAGGGTACATGGTGTCAATAAACCAGTCCAGCAAAATCTGCCTTCCAAAAATGACGTTCCCCTTCTTCTATGTCCTGCCGTTTAGCCAAATAGTAGTTTACGACCACATATGGGGTGTTTTTGCAAACTACAGAATCAGGGCAACCCATTTTGAGTGTTGTTTGGCAGTTAACCCTTGTTTTACTCCTGGAAAAAATTGATTATATTGGAAAATTTTCCAAAAAATAGAAATTTCAAAATTGTTTCTCCATCTGCCATTAACTCTTGTGGAACACCTAAAGGGTTAACAAAGTTTGTAAACCCAGTTTTGAATACCTTGAGGGGTGTACTTTCTTAGATGGAGTCACTTTTTTGAAATTTCTATTCTAGGGGTGCAACAGGGGGCTTCAAATGGGACATGGTATAAACAAAACCAGTCCTGCCAAATCTGCCTTCCAAAACCCATATGGTGTTCCCCTCCTTCTATGTGCTACCGTTCGGCCAAACAGTAGTTTACGACCACATATGGGGTGTTTTTGCAAACTACAGAATCAGGGCAACCCATTTTGAGTGTTGTTTGGCAGTTAACCCTTGTTTTACTCCTGGAAAAAATTGATTATATTGGAAAATTTTCCAAAAAATAGAAATTTCAAAATTGTTTCTCCATCTGCCATTAACTCTTGTGGAACACCTAAAGGGTTAACAAAGTTTGTAAACCCAGTTTTGAATACCTTGAGGGGTGTACTTTCTTAGATGGAGTCACTTTTTTGAAATTTCTATTCTAGGGGTGCAACAGGGGGCTTCAAATGGGACATGGTATAAACAAAACCAGTCCTGCCAAATCTGCCTTCCAAAACCCATATGGTGTTCCCCTCCTTCTATGTGCTACCGTTCGGCCAAACAGTAGTTTACGACCACATATGGGGTGTTTTTGCAAACTACAGAATCAGGGCAACCCATTTTGAGTGTTGTTTGGCAGTTAACCCTTGTTTTACTCCTGGAAAAAATTGATTATATTGGAAAATTTTCCAAAAAATAGAAATTTCAAAATTGTTTCTCCATCTGCCATTAACTCTTGTGGAACACCTAAAGGGTTAACAAAGTTTGTAAACCCAGTTTTGAATACCTTGAGGGGTGTACTTTCTTAGATGGAGTCACTTTTTTGAAATTTCTATTCTAGGGGTGCAACAGGGGGCTTCAAATGGGACATGGTATAAACAAAACCAGTCCTGCCAAATCTGCCTTCCAAAACCCATATGGTGTTCCCCTCCTTCTATGTGCTACCGTTCGGCCAAACAGTAGTTTACGACCACATATGGGGTGTTTTTGCAAACTACAGAATCAGGGCAACCCATTTTGAGTGTTGTTTGGCAGTTAACCCTTGTTTTACTCCTGGAAAAAATTGATTATATTGGAAAATTTTCCAAAAAATAGAAATTTCAAAATTGTTTCTCCATCTGCCATTAACTCTTGTGGAACACCTAAAGGGTTAACAAAGTTTGTAAACCCAGTTTTGAATACCTTGAGGGGTGTACTTTCTTAGATGGAGTCACTTTTTTGAAATTTCTATTCTAGGGGTGCAACAGGGGGCTTCAAATGGGACATGGTATAAACAAAACCAGTCCTGCCAAATCTGCCTTCCAAAACCCATATGGTGTTCCCCTCCTTCTATGTGCTACCGTTCGGCCAAACAGTAGTTTACGACCACATATGGGGTGTTTTTGCAAACTACAGAATCAGGGCAACCCATTTTGAGTGTTGTTTGGCAGTTAACCCTTGTTTTACTCCTGGAAAAAATTGATTATATTGGAAAATTTTCCAAAAAATAGAAATTTCAAAATTGTTTCTCCATCTGCCATTAACTCTTGTGGAACACCTAAAGGGTTAACAAAGTTTGTAAACCCAGTTTTGAATACCTTGAGGGGTGTACTTTCTTAGATGGAGTCACTTTTTTGAAATTTCTATTCTAGGGGTGCAACAGGGGGCTTCAAATGGGACATGGTATAAACAAAACCAGTCCTGCCAAATCTGCCTTCCAAAACCCATATGGTGTTCCCCTCCTTCTATGTGCTACCGTTCGGCCAAACAGTAGTTTACGACCACATATGGGGTGTTTTTGCAAACTACAGAATCAGGGCAACCCATTTTGAGTGTTGTTTGGCAGTTAACCCTTGTTTTACTCCTGGAGAAAATTGATTATATTGGAAAATTTTCCAAAAAATATAAATTTCAAAATTGTTTCTCCATCTGCCATTAACTCTTGTGGAACACCTAAAGGGTTAACAAAGTTTGAAAAAACAGTTTTGAATACCTTGAGGGGTGTAGTTTCTAGAATGGGGTCATTTTTGGGAGGTTTCTATTATCTAAGCCTCACAATATGACTTCAAACCTGAACTGGTCCATAAAAAGTGGGATTTTGAAGATTTCTGAAAATTTCAAAATTTGCTTCTAAACTTCTAAGCCATGTAACATCCCCAAAAAATAAAATATCATTCCCAAAACAATTCAAGCATGAAGTAGACATATGGGGAATGTAAAGTCATCACAATTTTTGGGGGTATTACTATGTATTACAGAGGTAGAGAAACTGAAAATTTGAAATTTGCTAATTTTTCAAAATTTACGGTAAAAATTGTATTTTTTTATGCAAAAAAATTAACTTTTTTGACCCAATTTTAGCAGTGTCATGAAGTACAATATGTGACGAAAAAACAATCTCAGAACGGCCTGGGTAAGTCAAAGCGTTTTAAAGTTATGAGCACTTAAAGTGACACTAGTCAGATTTGCAAAAAATGGCCTGGTCCTTAAGGTGAAAATGAGCCTGGTCCTTAAGGTGAAAATGAGCCCGGTCCTTAAGGGGTTAAAGGGACCACATCAATTGCAGCAACAAACACATCTAAGGCAATTAACTTCCATAGTCAGACCCATCCCTATAGTCACACCTGTTTTTCTAAAGAAGGAATAGCATCATAAGTGGATCGAAAGATTCCTGCCCTACATATAAAACCTATGTGTAACCAGAACAAGGAAAAGAGCCTCCAGGGGACGAAAGAAGAGAGATTCAACCAAACCCTACAGTAATTTCTAGTTCTCCACATTGTGAAATCCATCAGTGTTCAGTCATTGAAACCTCATTACCAGAATCTGAAGTGAAGTGTCAGCATGAGCATAGAGAGATCCTTCCTCTTCATATTATTATCCTGCGTCGTGTATATTATATCTAAATCATGATATAACTACTATAATACTGCCTCATATGTACAAGAATATATCTACTATAATACTGCTCCTATGTACAGGAATATAACTACTATAATACTGCTCCTATGTACAAGAATATAACTACTATAATACTGCCTCCTATGTACAAGAATATATCTACTATAATACTGCTCCTATGTACAGGAATATAACTACTATAATACTGCTCCTATGTACAAGAATATAACTACTATAATACTGACTCCTATGTACAAGAATATAACTACTATAATACTGCTCCTATGTACAAGAATATATCTACTATAATACTGCTCCTATGTACAGGAATATAACTACTATAATACTGCTCCTATGTACAGGAATATAACTACTATAATACTGCTCCTATGTACAAGAATATAACTACTATAATACTGCTCCTATGTACAAGAATATAACTACTATAATACTGCCTCCTATGTACAAGAATATAACTACTATAATACTGCTCCTATGTACAAGGATATAACTACTATAATACTGCCTCCTATGTACAAGGATATAACTACTATAATACTGTTCCTATGTACAAGAATATAACTGCTATAATACTGCCTCCTATGTACAAGAATATAACTGCTATAATACTGCTCCTATGTACAAGAATATAACTGCTATAATACTGCTCCTATGTACAAGAATATAACTACTATAATACTGCTCCTATGTACAAGAATATAACTACTATAATACTGCTCCTATGTACAAGAATATAACTGCTATAATACTGCCCCTATGTACAAGAATATAACTACTATAATACTGCTCCTATGTACAAGAATATAACTACTATAATACTGCTCCTATGTACAGGAATATAACTACTATAATACTGCTCCTATGTACAAGAATATAACTACTATAATACTGCCTCCTATGTACAAGAATATAACTACTATAATACTGCTCCTATGTACAAGAATATAACTACTGTAATACTGCTTCTATGTACAAGAATATAACTACTATAATACTGCCTCCTATCTACAAGAATATAACTACTATAATACTGCCTCCTATGTACAAGAATATAACTACTATAATACTGCTCCTATGTACAAGAATATAACTACTATAATACTGCTCCTATGTACAAGAATATAACTACTATAATACTGCTCCTATGTACAAGGATATAACTACTATAATACTGCTCCTATGTACAAGAATATAACTACTATAATACTGCTCCTATGTACAAGAATATAACTACTATAATACTGCTCCTATATACAAGAATATAACTACTATAATACTTCCCTCTATATACAAGAATATAACTACTATAATACTGCTACTATGTGTAAGAATATAACTACTATAATACTGCCTTCTAGGTACAAGAATATAACTACTATAATACTGCTGCTATGTACAAGAATATAACTACTATAATACTGCTCCTATATACAAGAATATAACTACTATAATACTGCTCCTATGTACAAGAATATAACTACTATAATACTGCTACTATGTGTAAGAATATAACTACTATAATACTGCCTTCTAGGTACAAGAATATAACTACTATAATACTGCCTCCTATGTACAAGAATATAACTACTATAATACTGCTCCTATGTACAAGAATATAACTACTATAATACTGCTCCTATGTACAAGAATATAACTACTATAATACTGCTCTGATGTATAAGAATATAACTACTATAATACTGCCTTCTAGGTACAAGAATATAACTACTATAATACTGCTCCTATGTGTAAGAATATAACCGCTATAATGCAGTAGTTGGGGGCTCTAGGCTGTTATGTCCAGTATATTATAAGTTATTGTCCTCCTTTCCTTCTCACAGATGAGATTATAAGTTATTACATTGCGCAGCTGCACAGTGCGGAGGAGATGACTCGCTGCGGCTTTTCCTTGTCTTTGGGGGCGCTGCCACAGTTCATGCTGCGGAACAAGCTTCAGCAGGTACATGTTTGGCCCCGGGCTCGGCGCTGCCTCGGGCGCCACGTGAGGCATAGTGTGCGCTATCCCTGTGATGACACATTTTTGAGATCTCCCGTTCTGACCCAGAAACCGTGACTCTGCAATTAGTGGGAAATGCAAATCACTCCAGACGTTTCCTGATATTTCATCAGCTGGCATCATCATGGCGGAGGGGGGGGCAGAGATCCACTGTATACCGACATATACCTGACAGGTGCTAATGTTACTGCTATGTGGGCAACTGCAAGGCTCAGTATTTTTTTTCTGTCAGCCAGAATAGACCTGCAATAGTGCCCCCATACCTCCACAGCAGTGCTCATAACAGCTACTCACAACTGTGCCCCGTAATGGAGCCAGCCCGCATCAACGCTCCGTAATGGAGCCAGCCCGCATCAACGCTCCGTAATGGAGCCAGTCCGCATCAAAATAGAGCCAGCCAACTTCAGTTCTTCACAATAGAGCCAGCCATTGCCCCATTATTGTAACCTCCCAAATTACCTCCATAATAAAGCCCCTCACAATAATGTACAAATATAGCTACCCACAACAGTGCTACGTAATGGTGCCACCTACAATAGTGTCCCCACAATAGAGCCACCTACAATAATGCTACTTACAGCACTGCCCCCATAATACAGCCCCCTCACTGTATTGCGTCCATAATAGAGCCTTCTACAACAGTGCTGCTTAAAACAGCCCCCATAGTGAAGCCCCTCCAAACAATCCTCTGTAGTAGTTCCTCCATAGTAGAGGCATTCTGCATCAGTGCCCCCATAATGGAGGCAACTCACAGCTATGTCCACACAGCAGACTGTGCCACTTGTTTGTCCTCTGAGCCAACAGTCAGCAGTGCCCCCTGACTATGCCAGCTGACATCATTGTCCGTATAGATCCAGCAGTTCCCCCATAACAGGGGAGCTCACAGCAATGTGAAGGAGTAGGTTACATACACCCCAGAATCTATGGACTAGAGGGCTCACGTGATGCCAGTGCCCCCCCCCCCCCCCCCCAATAACAGTTGTGGGGGCACAGCTGTATACATGCCCCGATATACAGTTGCTCCATATGTATCACATAAATATGGGGATCGTCGTCATCATCTTCTTTCTCATCTTTAAGGTTCTGGAGGGACTGAGGAAGGCCACCACCACCTCCAGGAAGGACCTCAGCTTTGCCGAGTCCAGAAGTGACGCCCTGAAGGCCATGTCCCAGTACGTAGACCTCCTCCTGTGCTGGTCATGCAGACGGCTGCCGTGGACCCCCACATTGGTGGCAATGGCGCTGTATTTTATTTTATTTTTTTGTCTTCTGTCATGCAGGGTGTGTCAGAGCGTAGGAGTGGATGCGGCCGGTTCCCCATCAGAGGTCCTGTGCCGGGAGAACGTGCCCCTGGTCTATAACACTCTGCTAAACTGCATGAATGACTACACCACAGACAGCCGGGGCGACGTCGGGTCCTGGTAAGGGGCGCTGTGCCCGCCTTTTTACACCCCCGCATTGCATTCATCTATAGACCATTCCATGGTCATTAAGGGGCTGCTGAGAGTGCTTTACGCCTGCATTTCTGCTGTTTGCCCATCTGGTGGCGCTGTGGCTCAGTCACTGATGGCATGTGTATTCACAAGTGGTGGTTTAGAGGCATTCCTCCTAGTATTTACCCATTTGTGCCAGGCCGTGATGATTATTTGATGCCATTGCTCTCTGCTATCAGCCCCTACAGGCAGGGAAAGGCTGAATGTTTCTTTAGGAGGACTAGACATGAAACTTCCCTACTTCTCTCCACAAGAGGCTGCATGGTGAAGACTCCCCACTAGATGGCAGCATTGTACACACAGCATTCCCAGAATCCTTACCCGCTGTATGTTGGAGATACAGAAATGACTGCATGGCTAGGAAGATGTGGAAGGATCCCGTCTGTCCTCCTGCCCATTCTACCTGTTCCGTAGTGTCTAGACCCCTGCCCGTTTTCCTGCCCATTCTATAGTACTGAGCCCTTCACCCTTCACCCATCCTCCTGCCCATTCTATAGCACCCAGCCCCTCATCTATCCTCCTGCCCATTCTATAGCACCCAGCCCTTCTCCTCTCCTCTCCTCCTGCCCATTCTATAGCACCCAGCCCTTCTCCTCTCCTATCCTCCTGCCCATTCATTCTATAGTACCCAGCCCCTCATCTATCCTCCTGCCCATTCTATAGCACCCAGCCCCTCATCTATCCTCCTGCCCATTCTATAGCACCTAGCCCCTCATCTATCCTCCTGCCCATTCTATAGCACCCAGCCCCTCATCTATCCTCCTGCCCATTCTATAGCACCTAGCCCCTCATCTATCCTCCTGCCCATTCTATAGCACCCAGCCCCTCATCTATCCTCCTGCCCATTCTATAGCACCCATCCCCTCTCCTATCCTCCTGCCCATTCTATAGCACCCAGCCCCTCACCCATCCTCCTGCCCATTCTATAGCACCCAGCCCCTCATCTATCCTCCTGCCCATTCTATAGCACCCATCATCCTGCCCATTCTATAGCACCCAGCCCCTCATCTATCCTCCTGCCCATTCTATAGCACCCATCATAGTGCCCATTCTATAGCACCCAGCCCCTCATCTATCCTCCTGCCCATTCTATAGCACCCAGCCCCTCATCTATCCTCCTGCCCATTCTATAGCACCCAGCCCCTCTCCTCTCCTATCCTCCTGCCCATTCTATAGCACCTAGCCCCTCATCTATCCTCCTGCCCATTCTATAGCACCCATCATAGTGCCCATTCTATAGCACCCAGCCCCTCATCTATCCTCCTGCCCATTCTATAGCACCCAGCCCCTCACCCATCCTCCTGCCCATTCTATAGCACCCAGCCCCTCATCTATCCTCCTGCCCATTCTATAGCACCCATCATCCTGCCCATTCTATAGCACCCAGCCCCTCATCTATCCTCCTGCCCATTCTATAGCACCCATCATAGTGCCCATTCTATAGCACCCAGCCCCTCATCTATCCTCCTGCCCATTCTATAGCACCCAGCCCCTCATCTATCCTCCTGCCCATTCTATAGCACCCAGCCCCTCTCCTCTCCTATCCTCCTGCCCATTCTATAGCACCCAGCCCCTCATCCATCCTCCTGCCCATTCTATAGCACCTAGCCCCTCATCTATCCTCCTGCCCATTCTATAGCACCCATCATAGTGCCCATTCTATAGCACCCAGCCCCTCATCTATCCTCCTGCCCATTCTATAGCACCCAGCCCCTCACCCATCCTCCTGCCCATTCTATAGCACCCAGCCCCTCATCTATCCTCCTGCCCATTCTATAGCACCCATCATCCTGCCCATTCTATAGCACCCAGCCCCTCATCTATCCTCCTGCCCATTCTATAGCACCCATCATAGTGCCCATTCTATAGCACCCAGCCCCTCATCTATCCTCCTGCCCATTCTATAGCACCCAGCCCCTCATCTATCCTCCTGCCCATTCTATAGCACCCAGCCCCTCTCCTCTCCTATCCTCCTGCCCATTCTATAGCACCCAGCCCCTCATCCATCCTCCTGCCCATTCTATAGCACCTAGCCCCTCATCTATCCTCCTGCCCATTCTATAGCACCCAGCCCCTCTCCTCTCCTATCCTCCTGCCCATTCTATAGCACCCAGCCCCTCATCTATCCTCCTGCCCATTCTATAGCACCCAGCCCTTCTCCTCTCCTATCCTCCTGCCCATTCTATAGCACCCAGCCCTTCTCCTCTCCTATCCTCCTGCCCATTCTATAGCACCCAGCCCCTCATCCATCCTCCTGCCCATTCTATAGCACCTAGCCCCTCATCTATCCTCCTGCCCATTCTATAGCACCCAGCCCCTCTCCTATCTTCCTGCCCATTCTATAGCACCCAGCCCTTCTCCTATCCTCCTGCCCATTCTATAGCACCCAGCCCCTCTCCTCTCCTATCCTCCTGCCCATTCTATAGCACCCAGCCCCTCATCTATCCTCCTGCCCATTCTATAGCACCTAGCCCTTCTCCTATCTTCCTGCCCATTCTATAGCACCCAGCCCTTCTCCTATCCTCCTGCCCATTCTATAGCACCTAGCCCCTCATCTATCCTCCTGCCCATTCTATAGCACCCAGCCCCTCATCTATCCTCCTGCCCATTCTATAGCACCTAGCCCCTCATCTATCCTCCTGCCCATTCTATAGCACCCAGCCCCTCATCTATCCTCCTGCCCATTCTATAGCACCCAGCCCCTCTCCTATCCTCCTGTCCATTCTATAGCACCCAGCCCCTCATCTATCCTCCTGCCCATTCTATAGCACCCAGCCCCTCACCCATCCTCCTGCCCATTCTATAGCACCCAGCCCCTCATCTATCCTCCTGCCCATTCTATAGCACCCAGCCCCTCTCCTCCTGCCCATTCTATAGCACCCAGCCCCTCTCCTATCCTCCTGCCCATTCTATAGCACCTAGCCCCTCATCTATCCTCCTGCCCATTCTATAGCACCCATCATCCTGCCCATTCTATAGCACCCAGCCCCTCATCTATCCTCCTGCCCATTCTATAGCACCCATCATAGTGCCCATTCTATAGCACCCAGCCCCTCATCTATCCTCCTGCCCATTCTATAGCACCCAGCCCCTCATCTATCCTCCTGCCCATTCTATAGCACCCAGCCCCTCTCCTCTCCTATCCTCCTGCCCATTCTATAGCACCCAGCCCCTCATCCATCCTCCTGCCCATTCTATAGCACCTAGCCCCTCATCTATCCTCCTGCCCATTCTATAGCACCCAGCCCCTCTCCTATCTTCCTGCCCATTCTATAGCACCCAGCCCTTCTCCTATCCTCCTGCCCATTCTATAGCACCCAGCCCCTCTCCTCTCCTATCCTCCTGCCCATTCTATAGCACCCAGCCCCTCATCCATCCTCCTGCCCATTCTATAGCACCTAGCCCCTCATCTATCCTCCTGCCCATTCTATAGCACCCAGCCCCTCTCCTATCTTCCTGCCCATTCTATAGCACCCAGCCCTTCTCCTATCCTCCTGCCCATTCTATAGCACCCAGCCCCTCTCCTCTCCTATCCTCCTGCCCATTCTATAGCACCCAGCCCCTCATCCATCCTCCTGCCCATTCTATAGCACCCAGCCCTTCTCCTATCCTCCTGCCCATTCTATAGCACCCAGCCCCTCATCTATCCTCCTGCCCATTCTATAGCACCCATCCTCCTGCCCATTCTATAGCACCCAGCCCTTCTCCTATCCTCCTGCCCATTCTATAGCACCCAGCCCCTCATCTATCCTCCTGCCCATTCTATAGCACCCAGCCCTTCTCCTATCCTCCTGCCCATTCTATAGCACCCAGCCCCTCATCTATCCTCCTGCCCATTCTATAGCACCCAGCCCCTCACCCATCCTCCTGCCCATTCTATAGCACCCAGCCCCTCATCTATCCTCCTGCCCATTCTATAGCACCCATCCTCCTGCCCATTCTATAGCACCCAGCCCTTCTCCTATCCTCCTGCCCATTCTATAGCACCCAGCCCCTCACCCATCCTCCTGCCCATTCTATAGCACCCAGCCCCTCATCTATCCTCCTGCCCATTCTATAGCACCCAGCCCCTCTCCTCCTGCCCATTCTATAGCACCCAGCCCCTCTCCTATCCTCCTGCCCATTCTATAGCACCTAGCCCCTCATCTATCCTCCTGCCCATTCTATAGCACCCAGCCCCTCATCTATCCTCCTGCCCATTCTATCGCACCCAGCCCCTCATCCATCCTCCTGCCCATTCTATAGCACCCAGCCCCTCACCCATCCTCCTGCCCATTCTATAGCACCCAGCCCTTCTCCTATCCTCCTGCCCATTCTATAGCACCCAGCCCCTCTCCTATCCTCCTGCCCATTCTATAGCACCCAGCCCCTCACCCATCCTCCTGCCCATTCTATCGCACCCAGCCCCTCACCTATCCTCCTGCCCATTCTATAGCACCCAGCCCCTCACCTATCCTCCTGCCCATTCTATAGCACCCAGCCCCTCACCCATCCTCCTGCCCATTCTATAGCACCCAGCCCCTCATCTATCCTCCTGCCCATTCTATAGCACCCAGCCCCTCACCCATCCTCCTGCCCATTCTATAGCACCCAGCCCCTCACCCATCCTCCTGCCCATTCTATCGCACCCAGCCCCTCATCTATCCTCCTGCCCATTCTATAGCACCCAGCCCCTCACCCATCCTCCTGCCCATTCTATCGCACCCAGCCCCTCATCTATCCTCCTGCCCATTCTATAGCACCCAGCCCTTCCCCTATCCTCCTGCCCATTCTAAAGCACCCAGCCCCTCATCCATCCTCCTGCCCATTCTATAGCACCTAGCCCTTCTCCTATCCTCCTGCCCATTCTATAGCACCCAGCCCTTCTCCTATCCTCCTGCCCATTCTATAGCACCCAGCCCCTCATCCATCCTCCTGCCCATTCTATAGCACCCAGCCCCTCATCTATCCTCCTGCCCATTCTATAGCACCCAGCCCTTCTCCTATCCTCCTGCCCATTCTATAGCACCCAGCCCCTCATCTATCCTCCTGCCCATTCTATAGCACCCAGCCCTTCCCCTATCCTCCTGCCCATTCTAAAGCACCCAGCCCCTCATCCATCCTCCTGCCCATTCTATAGCACCTAGCCCTTCTCCTATCCTCCTGCCCATTCTATAGCACCCAGCCCTTCTCCTATCCTCCTGCCCATTCATAGCACCCAGCCCTTCTCCTATCCTCCTGCCCATTCTATAGCACCCAGCCCCTCATCCATCCTCCTGCCCATTCTATAGCACCCAGCCCTTCCCCTATCCTCCTGCCCATTCTATAGCACCCATCATCCTGCCCATTCTATAGCACCCAGCCCCTCATCTATCCTCCTGCCCATTCTATAGCACCCAGCCCTTCCCCTATCCTCCTGCCCATTCTATAGCAGCACCCAGCCCTTCTCCGGCCCATACTGTAGTACCAAGTTCCCCACCCATCCTCCTGACCCTTAGGCTCCATTCACACGTCCGCAAAATGTGTCCGCATCCTTTCCGCAATTTTGCGGAAAGGGTGCGGACCCATTCATTCTCTACGGGGACGGAATGTGCTGTCCGCATCCACATTTGCGGATCCGCACTTCCGCATCCGTTCTTCCGTTTCCGCAAAAAAATAGAACATGTCCTATTCTTGTCCGCAATTGCAGACAAGAACAGGCATATTCTATTATGTCGGCAATGTGCGGTCCGCAAAATGCGGAACGCACATTGCCGCTTTCCGTGTTTTGCGGATCCGTGACTCCGTGTTTCCGCAAAACACATTGCGGACGTGTGAATGTAGCAGCTTTCCATGATATTCACTTTACTATATTGGTCTCCCGGTCTTCTGCTCGGTCTAAAAGCCTTTGTGATTACGGCAGTTTGGTCCCGGGGTCTTCTCCCTCCTCTTCATCTTCTATTGGTTGCTGTAATAAAGACATGGAGGGAATCGGAGCCCAAACTGTGGTGGAATATCCAGACCGCACGTGAGCAGACACGGCAATGTCAGCTCTGCTATCACTGAGGAGGAAGGTCCTGGCAGGGCACTAGAGAGAGAAGCCCTATTTACAATAAACCTATCCTGAGGTCCCTCCTGTATCCCGCTCCCCCGTCACTGCTGATGTCATAAGTGATGATAATTAATGTCTAGTGTTATTTCTAGGGTGAGAGAAGCGGCGATGGCCAGTCTCCTGGAGATCACACTGTTACTGGTGAAAACGGCGCCGGATCTAATAGGAGAAGACATGTACGTTACAGAGGCACCCAGGAACTCATTTAAGGCGGCTGATGGTATCTTGTAGAGATCACAGGCTGAAGGTTACTCCCAGCAGCACAGAGGATTTCAGAGGAGGAGTGTGCTGATCTTGTGGAGGTCACAGGCTGAGAGTTACATAGTGGAAGGAGCAGGGTCCTCCCAGCAGCACAGAGGATTTCAGGAGAGGAGTGTGCTGATCTTGTGGAGGTCACAGGCTGAGGGTTACATAGTGGAAGGAGCAGGGTCCTCCCAGCAGCACAGAGGATTTCAGAGGAGGAGTGTGCTGATCTTGTGGAGGTCACAGGCTGAGAGTTACATAGTGGAAGAAGCAGGATCCTCCCAGCAGCACAGAGGATTTCAGGAGAGGGGTGTGCTGATCTTGAGGAGGTCACAGGATGAGAGTTACATAGTGGAAGGAGCAGGGTCCTCCCAGCAGCACAGAGGATGTCAGGAGAGGAGTGTTCTGATCTTGTGGAGGTCACAGGCTGAGAGTTACATAGTGGAAGAAGCAGGATCCTCCCAGCAGCACAGAGGATTTCAGGAGAGAAGTGTGCTGATCTTGTGGAGGTCACAGGATGAGAGTTACATAGTAGAAGGAGCAGGGTCCTCCCAGCAGCACAGAGGATTTCAGGAGAGGAGTGTGCTGATCTTGTGGAGGTCACAGGATGAGGGTTACATAGAGGAAGGAGCAGGGTCCTCCCAGCAGCACAGAGGATTTCAGGAGAGGACTTTGCTGATCTTGTGGAGGTCACAGGACGACTGTTACATAGAGGAAGGAGCAGGGTCCTCCCAGCAGTACAGAGGATTTCAGGAGAGGAGTGTGCTGATCTTGTGGAGGTCACAGGATGAGGGTTACATAGTGGAAGGAGCAGGGTCCTCCCAGCAGCACAGAGGATTTCAGGAGAGGACTTTGCTGATCTTGTGGAGGTCATAGGCTGAGAGTTACATAGTGGAAGGAGCAGGGTCCTCCCAGCAGCACAGAGGATTTCAGGAGAGCAGTGTGCTGATCTTGTGGAGTTCACAGGCTGATAGTTACATAGAGGAAGGAGCAGGGTCCTCCCAGCAGCACAGAGGATGTCAGGAGAGGAGTGTGCTGATCTTGTGGAGGTCACAGGATGAGGGTTACATAGTGGAAGGAGCAGGGTCCTCCCAGCAGCACAGAGGATTTCAGGGGAGGAGATCACAGTCTTATTTGCTTGTTTTTTTCGTCCTCTGCAGCTGTCGGAGGATGATGTGCTCGGTGGCACAGCAGGCGGCAGAGAAGATCGATCGTTTCCGAGCGCACGCTGGTTCCGTCTTCCTCAAACTCCTGCACCAAGATAACCCCCCTGTCCCTAACATTCCACATCGAGAGGAGCTGGAGAGCATATTTGACAGGTATATATCTAGCTAGTAGTTGTGGCATGCTGAAGCTCAGGAAAGCTGGGTGGCAGCTCCTAATGGTAACCCTACTCACCCAGCTGCTCCACACATGACATATCAATGGAGTTTTACGAGGCAGAATTTTAGGGGGCCACACTCGGCTCCTAGGGTTATGAGATTATATAGTATAATGTATAGTATATTATCCCCTTTTTTCCCCTCCCCAGGTCACAGGTAGATTCTCTGAACTGGAACGCACCTTCACAAGCCTTCCCCCGGATCACACAGCTCCTGGCCTTACCAGCCTACAGATACTACGTCCTGATGGGGCTGACAGTCTCTGTTGGGGGATTAACTGAATCAACGGTGAGAAACTCATTGTAACTGCTCCATCCAGACACTTCTTGCTCCCTACCATTCCTACTGTGACTCTTGATTGATCCTGACCTTGGCTTTGTTCCTGACCTCGCTCCTTGGCCTGCATGGTACTTGACTGACAGCATTCCCATCCTGTCACATCCCGACTGCTCCCCCATCGTCCCTGACAACACATCTGTGTATCAGTACTGCTTCAATTCCATGGTTATGGTGGGAGCCATGAATCGGGGGTGGGAGTGAAGTCCCGGGGACCCCCTAGATTTTAGCGTCCACAATCCAGTACGTGATCAGAGCCGTGCACTCCGACCTATTGTCTGACTGTGCAGACCTGGCGGCGTGCTGTGTACCTCTGACCCCTGTTGGTGGAGTCTTCATTGCTTTGTGTGGGTCCTGCGTACCCTTGCTGGACCTGACCCCTGTCTGTGTCCGTATTTCCATCAAGCCCATGGAGAGTGAATATGGCTTGAGGTCTGTGGACGGCTGCCGTGTAGCCTTCACCCTCCTTTAGGTCCTTCTGAACCCTTCTAATATCGGGGTCCCTTGCTGATTTCTGTCAGTCTCCTCTCCAGGTGAGATACTCGGCTCAGAGCCTCTTTGAGTACCTACGGTCCATCCAGCGTGACACTCAAGCCATGGACACCTTCTCCAAGACGCTGCTCCAAGTCTTCAAGGACAACCAGCACAACGACCGGTAGGCATTGAATCTTGCAGAGGGAGCAGAGCTTAGTATAGCTCGCCTACATAAGACACTAAACCAGGGGTCAGCACGCTGCACCTGTCCAACTACAACTCCCATAGATGTGAATAGAGCATGCTGAGAGTTGTGGTTGCTGTCCTCTGCACTAAACCTTATTATAAGTGTCTTGCCATAAAGCCTACTCCATCAGTACCTGTCTCCGATAGGAAGCGTCAGAGCTTCAGCTGGCCACAAGGGGCGCTCTTCTATTGCTCTATGAATGCCGTCCTGCAGGCGAAGTGACTGCGGGGCCTGCCCCCTGTGACGGCCCCCTCACTGTGCGCTCCTCTCTCTGTATACAGGGTGTCCATCCCTCTGCTGAAGACGTTGGATCAGATGTTGGCCAACAGCTGCTTCGAGCTCTTCACACAGGAAGAAAGGTAAGAACTTGTGTCACACCCCAAGGTATCGTACGGGGCATAGGTCGGGGGGAGCGGGGGGTTGTTGCACTGGCTCTGTTTCTCCTGATTTCAGGTAGACAGAATTTATTGACATCTTCCTGTATCATGAATACAATGCCAGCATGGCAGTGCAAACTGGTATGCTGGCTGTGAAGTAAAAAACAGCTGGCGGAAGGATACAAATCTGGATTAGGGTCCACTCACCTGGCCGGCACCCACGTAGAACTGCCTATTCTTGTCTTTTTTTTTTCGGAAGCCGCGGACAGCACACTGTGTGCTGTCCGAATCTCTTCCGGCCCCATAGAGAATGAATGGGTCCGGATTCGTTGCGGAACAAATTCGGACCCATTTTTACAGACGTGTGAATGGACCCTTACAGTGTGGAGTTATGGTACTCTGCGTCTGTGAATAGCTGGGTGACCGCACCTATAGGCGGTGTAAAGGGGGCTTGGGCTGGTGACCAGTGGAGCAGGGGGTCTCTGGAGTAGGGTGTCCTGTTCATGTCCAGTTGCCCCTAGCTAATGGTAGAGTAGTTGTCAGATTTAGTACTACCTTATTTACAGGCTGACACCCCCCCCCATTATAATACACAGGAAGGGAGCCCTGCAGATAACATGGCTAGAAGACCCCCTCACCCCAGAAGTCACATGGACCCCAAAGGTCACAGGCCCTCAGTGTGGGGAGGGGGTACCATGGACATCATAGGCCCTTAATATGGGGGGGGGGGTGTTAAATTGGACCTCATAGGCACTTAATGTGGGGAGGGGGGCACCATGGACCTCATAGGCCTTCAATGTGGGGGGGGGGGGGGGGCACCATGGACCTCATAGGCCCTCAATGTGGGGAGGGGGGCACCATGGACCTCATAGGCCCTCAGTGTGGGGAGGGGGGCACCATAAACCTCATAGAATCTAAATGTGGGGAGGGGGGCACCATGGACCTCATAGGCCCTCAATGTGGGGAGGTGGGCACTAACTTTTGCAGTCTCTATATGGGTGACCACCTAGAGCTCATCATCCTTCCATAAAGTAGTAGAACTGCCTGTATATCCACCCATGAACCAGGAAGATCAGGATGAGCGGTGTTATATGCCCTATCCCATATGCTGTGTGAGCAGGATGTGGTAAGGGCAGGTATTTATCCTCTAAATCGGTGATCTCCAACCTGTGAATCTCCAGGTGTTGCAGAACTACAACTCCCATCATGCCTTGATAGCCACAGTCTAGTTGCAATTTTGGAACAACTGGAAAATTTCAGGATGGAGAACATTACTCCTGCTGTGAGTGCCCATTTTGTGTTGCTGTCATGACAGTGGCAGGACATGCTGGGAGTTGTAGTTCCTCAGTAGTTGGTAACCCGGTGCTTTTGTCTCCCGCAGTCACCCGTTTGCCTCTGAATTACTTGCACTTTGTAAAGAGGAGATTAAGAGGTCCAAGGACATCCAGAAGCTGCGATCCAGCACGGCCGTGTGAGTCTGCCTCTGTTATCAGCCTCTTCAGTCTGGGAGCGGCTGAAGGTGTGAGATGATGGGTGCATTCATCCTCCACACCTCATATTATCTGCACAATGTGGTGAGAAGAGCTGGAGCTCTGGTACACTGGCAGCTGCTTTCAGGTGCCGATACTTGTCAGAACAGCACCGCCCGCCACTTCCTCCGCTCCTTTACAGCGAGGATCGGGGCACTGGACGCTGTGTGTAATATATAAACCACAGGGTGACAGCGGCTGCATGCCCTCCTCCAGAGCATGCCTTCACCCAGAGCCTGTTCTCCACCGCATTGTGGCTTATTTACATTCCCTTGGCCCTGGCTTGTGGGCAGTGATTGCCCTGGACCTACTGACACGCGGGCAGTGATTGCCCTGGACCTACCGACACACGGGCAGTGATTGCCCTGGACCTACCGACACGCGGGCAGTGATTGCCCTGGACCTACCGACACGCGGGCAGTGATTGCCCTGGACCTACCGACACGCGGGCAGTGATTGCCCTGGACCTACCGACACGCGGGCAGTGATTGCCCTGGACCTACCGACACGCGGGCAGTGATTGCCCTGGACCTTCCGACACGCGGGCAGTGATTGCCCTGGACCTACCGACACACGGGCAGTGATTGCCCTGGACCTACCGACACGCGGGCAGTGATTGCCCTGAACCTTCCAACACGCGGGCAGTGATTGCCCTGGACCTACCGACACGCGGGCAGTGATTGCCCTGGACCTACCGACACGCGGGCAGTGATTGCCCTGGACCTACCGACACGCGGGCAGTGATTGCCCTGGACCTACCGACACGCGGGCAGTGATTGCCCTGGCAGTGACACGACAGCCTCTCTCTCTAGGTGCATGGGTTGTGCCCACTTGAATTAATCTTCCTCCCTTTTCTCCGCAGGTTCTGCGGTCTGATCCAGTTTCCTGGAGAGATCCGAAAGAAGGTTTTATTTCACCTGCTTCTCATGGTTTGCCATCCGTTCCCCGTGGTAAGTGACGGCCTCGTCGTTCCAGATGTTGAGGAACTATAACCCCCAGCACGCCTTGGCAGCCTGCAGACCCTGGATTATGATGGAGGACTCGGGGATTTAGTCAGCAGTGATATAATGTCACCTGCAGGGGGCTCACCCATTACAGAGCTGAGCCAGGCACACAGGTCACACGTGGAGGTGCTGCAGAGCTGCGCTCCCTTCATTCTACTGTCAAATGTTCTGCAACTTCACAACAGACTTTTTCTCTTCCTTTTCTGAATCTCTGCTTGCTGTCAGTGAATGTAGGGCTGAAACAATTACTTGATTTAGGCTACTTTCGGCACTGACCTCCGGCAGGCTGTTCCGTCGGGTGAACAGCCTGTCGGATCCGTCCTGCCGCTAGTGACCATGTGCCCCCTGACTGCCGCTCCGTCCCCATCGACTATAATGGGGGCGGAGTTACGGCGAGAGGCTGCTGGAATAAATGTTGGACATGTCGTAGTTTTATTCCGGCAGCCTCTTGCCGTGCCTCCGCCCCCATTATAGTCAATGGGGATGGAGCGGCAGTCTGGGGGCACACGGTCACTAGCGGCAGGACGGATCCGAGAGGCTGTTCACCCGACGGAGCAGCCTGCCGGAGGTCCGTGCCGCTAGTGTGAAAGTAGCCTTAATCGAGTAATTAGACACAAAAAAAATTGTTCGTCTCGTGACCATGGAGCGGGAGTGAATCGCTTGCTATTACTTACCGCTCCGTGGTCACCCGCCGGCCCGCACTGCGCTGCACTTTTTTCCTGACACATCATAGTGCACGGGGGGCAGTTGGTGGCACTGAAGGGCAGTTGGGGGGGCAAGCTGGTGGCGCTGGGGGGGCAAGCTGGTGGCGCTGGGGGAGCAAGCTGGTGGCGCTGGGGGAGCAAGCTGGTGGCGCTGGGGGGCAAGCTGGTGGCACTGGGGGGCAAGCTGATGGCACTGGGGTGAGGAAGAGCTGAAGGCACTGGGGGAACGGAGCTAATGGCACGGGGGGAACTGATGCACTTGGGCTGATCGCACAGGGGGGAACGAAGGGTGTTGGTGTCTGATTTCTTATAAAGGAAAACAGTCAATTTTTTTTTTCTTATTAGATTACTCGATTACTAAAATAATTGTTTACTGCAGCCCTAAATGTGAGCATTTATCTTTACACCCAGAGGCTGATAACCCATCTTATTCCGGTCTATACATTCTGAACTGACACACTGTTACAAACTGTCAGAGCAGCAGATAGAATGGATCAAGTTGCTGTGAAATATGCTGTGGCGTGTCCAAGGGTCATACTCCGGGTACTGGAAGCGTTAGATGCTTCTCTAGCTAGAAGCAGTGGAGCTCGTGGGTAATGGGTATCGTCTCATACATCTATGTGCAATAAACTAGATATTACAACGCTCCCTACTGGCAGAATGAGGGTAGTGCACCTGTCATATAGTGATGTTACAGGCTGTAGTTCTTTATTGCGCACACGTGTAATACAGCTCCTCCTGCTAGCAGAGTTCTGGTACTGCACCTCTCATATAGTGATGTTACAGGCTGTAGTTATTTATTGCACACACACACACACACACGTGTATTACAGCTCCTCCTGCTAGCAGAGTTCAGGTACTGCACCTCTTATATAGTGATGGTACAGGCTGTAGTTATTTATTGCACACACACGTGTATTACAGCTCCTCCTGCTGGCAGAGTTCAGGTACTGCACCTCTCATATAGTGATGTTACAGGCTGTAGTTATTTATTGTAGAAGTTGTTTGGACGGCACTCCTTTAACAGTGGTCCGGTGCTCAGCGGTAGACAGTCAGTATATAAAGAATATTAAACCGCGGCACTCGAATTAAGTAGTTAAGTATTTATTAATCCATCCACAAAAATAGGACTTAAGGCCAACGTTTCGGTCTCATCCCGAGACCTTGTTCACGGCCTGGAAGCAAGAAACGTCTGGTGTGGAGGTGAGCTATTAGCCATCCTCCACACCAGACGTTTCTTGCTTCCAGGCCGTGAACAAGGTCTCGGGATGAGACCGAAACGTTGGCCTTAAGTCCTATTTTTGTGGATGGATTAATAAGTAGTTATTTATTGCACACACACGTGTAATACAGCTCCTCCTGCTAGCAGAGTTCAGGTACTGCACCTCTCATATAGTGATGTTACAGGCTGTAGTTCTTTATTGCACACACACGTGTAATACAGCTCCTCCTGCTAGCAGAGTTCAGGTACTGCACCTCTCATATAGTGATGTTACAGGCTGTAGTTCTTTATTGCACACACACATGTAATACAGCTCCTCCTGCTAGCAGAGTTCAGGTACTGCACCTCTCATATAGTGATGTTACAGGCTGTAGTTATATATTGCACACACACGTGTAATACAGATCCTCCTGCTGGCAGAGTTCAGGTACTGCACCTCTTGTATAGTGATGGTACAGGCTGTAGTTATTTATTGCACACACACACGCGTGTATTACAGCTCCTCCTGCTAGCAGATTTCAGGTACTGCACCTCTCATATAGTGTTGTTACAGGCTGTAGTTATTTATTGCACACGCGTGTAATACAGCTCCTCCTGCTAGCAGATTTCAGGTACTGCACCTCTTATATAGTGATGTTACAGGCTGTAGTTATATATTGCGCACACGTGTAATACAGCTCCTCCTGCTGGCAGAGTTCAGGTACTGCACCTCTCATATAGTGATGGTACAGGCTGTAGTTATCTATTGCACACACATGTGTAATACAGCTCCTCCTGCTGGCAGAGTTCAGGTACTGCACCTCTTATATAGTGATGGTACAGGCTGTAGTTATTTATTGCACACACACGTGTAATACAGCTCCTCCTGCTAGCAGAGTTCAGGTACTGCACCTCTTATATAGTGATGTTACAGGCTTTAGTTATTTATTGCACACACGCGTGTATGCACCCATATATGATATCTGTTTGTCACGTCCCGGCAGGTGAGAAAATCCACTGCCAATGATGTGTATGAAATGCTGATTACATACGATGACGTCATAGATCCAGAGGTCCTGGAGGAAGTGATGACCGTGCTGAGCGACACCAGCTGGTGAGTACCAAGGAACGTGTTAATTAATATGTATGATCAGGAGAGCCCGGCGGCAGGGGTCATTCATATACAGCAAGTACAGCAAGCAGAGGAACCTAACAGCCAGAAATATCCTCTGCGGGAGCAGTTCCCCTTGGGGTGGGAGGTAATGGCGGAAACATTTAGCGCCTCTGGTGTGATATAGGATATTAGATACAGGTCGCGGGCGGTATCACCAGCCATCTGTCTGATCCTGGCCGGACCATCCGCAGCCCTGAGATCAGGAGCGGGACCACAGAGCACCACGCGTTTCGCATCTCTGTAACAATGGATGTAACACTCATACACTTCACAGCTGAGGGTTTGTTACAGTTGTATCCAGTCAGCTGTGATATGAACTGACTCCTGAGCAATCCTTTTTACCTGCCCTGATACATTGTACCAAACTACTGGGACAGGAGACAGATTTCTGCTGCTCGTGCAGTTGTCTAGTCTGGATACAACTGTACCAAACCCTCAGCTGTGAGAAGTATTGTGTATGGTAGGAGGATACACAGTACGTAAGCCTTTCCACGTGTTTCTGATCTGGCCTTTAATAGGCAGAAATGACCAGGACAGCGAACACTTACATGCAGGTCACCTACCTCCCATATACTGTTCTGTACTGATAGTACCTGTGTTTAACCCTGCGTCTTCCTCTGTGCAGGGATACTGACCTGACGTACGTCCGTGAGCAGCGCAACCTCCTGTGTGACCTGCTGAAGGTGCCTAAACCCACCCTGCTGTCCAAGGTAAGAGGAGCCGGACCCCCCAGGATCCACAGCTGTACGTGTGTCAGGCCTGAGGAGAGCAGGGGTTAATAATCCAGCCTCCTGCCAGGAAAGAGACCCTCGCAGACCCCCGGAGCAGTGACAGTGTGTGACCTTACCCATGTCTCAGTATTTCGCTTCTCTGAATGGAAACCTCTGGGTTTACACCCAGAGGTTGCACGCTCCTCAAGACCTAATACAGCTGAGGGTTTGTTACAGTTGCATCCCGTCTAGACATTCACCTGGGAAGTCAATACAGCTGCCTAGTTCGTTACAGTGTATCAGTCCAGGAGGTTACCTCACAGAGGATTGTCTAGACTGGATACAGTGGATCTTCAGAAGTATTCGGTCTGTAAAGGTGCCTAAAATAATATGTTCCTATTCACTGACCGCAAGCAGAGCTAATGAAAATGAAGAGCAGTTGACAGAAATGATATTAAAAAGTTGCAGCACTGTTGATGATACGGATTACACTTGGACATAAAACTTGACGACAAGTGAGGTCGCATTCACCCAACCATATCCGCCAAATACGTATGCGCATGTGCATCCCGCACTTACCACGGGCGCCACTGAAAGAATGCTTATTCTTCTAGAATAGGACACGTTCTTTAATTTGTGTCCCAGCTGCAGGGATAGAAATGAATGGGTCCGGGTGCAGTACACCAAAAATGCGGACCGGACCGAAAATACGGTGGTGTGCGAGCACCGTAAACGTGTATACACTGAGCTCCCCCAGAACTGTGTCACTAGAGCTCAGATCATTAAAGGGATGCATAGAAATCAGGAATGTCTGTTAAAGGGGCTACCCGTAGTGGTGTGTCCTCTATGCCTGCCGTCGCCCTCTATCACATTTCCCGGATACCACCATGACGCCTGCAGTACACATGGAATAATCTGTGATATTAACGGTATATACGTCCTTGACCCGCAGGCTTCACAGCCCTGACAACTCGGAAGAAACTGCGAGGAGACGGAAGGATGTTTACAAGAAATGTCAGCGCTGCCTGTGGGGACCTGAGGAAGGAGCCGTCGGCGCAGTCCTGCTGGTGGCCAGCAGGTGGCACTGTACGCTCATCGTGTCTGCTCTGTACATCACATGCCTAAATGTAATAAAAACCTGCTTGTCGTATTGCAGTGAATTACTACCACAACACAGGAGCACGGGGCTGGGCATGCTGGGATGTGTAGTTCTAGGGAGGACGTAGAGATGGCAACTGGTAACATCATTCATCTAGTGCAGGGGTGGTGAACCTCCGGTCTGGGGGCCACATTCGGCCCACGGCATCATTTCATGTGGCCCCCGGCTCCCTGCTAGAGGATATAGTATGAATGCGGTCATTAGCATGCGGGTGGCGGTGAGGACAGCGCTGCACTGGCTGTACTTTCCTTCCCTGGTCTCCTTCTGGCCCCACGTACAGTGTCAGGACGTTTTGCAGGTAATCGCGCACTATGTGCGCCATCAGGTCACAGTGCAGTGTCGTGGGAAGACAACCAGGGAGGGTGAGTGAATCTGCCGAGTAGCAGTGCTGTCCGGAGCTAGAGAGGCAAGTATAAAATCTGATTGGGGTCTGATCTAAGGCTAATGGAGGCTGGAAAGGATCTGAGGCTGATGGGTCTGATAGAAGGCCGATCTGAGGCTGAGGGGTCTGATAGAAGGCCGATCTGAGGCTGATGAGGGCTGAGGGGTCTGATAGAAGGCCGATCTGAGGCTGAGGGGTCTGATAGAAGGCCGATCTGAGGCTGATGAGGGCTGAGGGGTCTGATAGAAGGCCGATCTGAGGCTGATGAGGGCTGAGGGGTCTGATAGAAGGCCGATCTGAGGCTGATGAGGGCTGAGGGGTCTGATAGAAGGCCGATCTGAGGCTGATGAGGGCTGAGGGGTCTGATAGAAGGCCGATCTGAGGCTGATGAGGGCTGAGGGGTCTGATAGAAGGCCGATCTGAGGCTGATGAGGGCTGAGGGGTCTGATAGAAGGCCGATCTAAGGCTAATCTGCGGCTGGGTAGTCTGATTATCTGATCTGAAGCAGATATAGGCTGGGGAGGCTGAGAAAGAGACAAAGGCAGGGGCCGTTGCGAAGAAAGAGGCAGGCAGAGTGGCAGCTGGATGAACCCCTCTCTGGACCCCCTGGGATTTGCTTGGCTGCCATTAATGCCAAAGCAAGAACTAAGTACATAACCTTCTGAAATAAAAAATGAGACTGCTATGTTTTGTCAAAATGGCGCCTGTACTATATGTAATCTATATAGTGCAGGCGCCATTTTGTGCTGCAAGAATACAGCGCTCCTGGATTTTTCAAAATTGAAGCCCAATTTCTGTACCTTACCCCTGAGTTAGTTATATGTTTGACCAATTATAGCAGTCACATTTTTATAGGGTAAGTGAACATTAGTATTAATTTTTGTTAACCTGTCCCAAATACCCTAATTACAGTTTTTGTAATGTAGTTTGATTTTATTTATTTTTTACAAAATACATTAATAAGGTATATTACAAAAAACGGTTATTAGGGATTAGAGTTGAGCGAACCCGAACTGTAAAGTTCGGGTTCGTACTGAACTTTCGGTTTTTCGGCACCCGAACATTTACGTAAAAGTTCGGTGTTCGGCGCTTTCTTGGCGCTTTTTGAAAGGCTGCACAGCAGCCAATCAACAAGCGTCATACTACTTGCCCCAAAAGGCCGTCAGAGCCATGCCTACTATTGGCATGGCTGTGATTGGCCAGTGCACCATGTGACCCAGGCTCTATTTAGGCTGGAGTCACGTAGCGCCGCCCATCACTCTGCTCTGATCAGTGTAGGGAGAGGCTGCAGCTGCTGTGAGGGAGAGATCAGGGAGAAATCTTATGAAGAACTGCTTCTTTACTCAGCGATCTTCAGCAAATGTGTTTTGTGGGTGCAGTGCACAATTTTTTTTAGGCCTGCCCTGAGCCAACTACTGCCGAAAACTAACTTTTTTTTCTTCAGTTAGTCAATATCAATACATAATCGGCAGCCATTTTATGCAACGATAGTGCACCAGCACAGGCTATCTGCAAGTCCAGAAAATGATGATTACACTTACCGGTAATCGGATTTTCCTGACCCCACGACAGCACCACTGAGAGATGGCTCCTCCTCCATGGACAGGAAACCTGTAGCATAAAAAGGTGGAGCCACTCTCCCACCTCAGTGGGTTTACAGAGTATGAGAGGGACTCCCCTTTTGGTTAATACAATATCCATATAATTTTATTTTTTTTTTTTTTTTTTTTGCATCTCACCACGTGAAATTTAACACCAACCACCACCTTAGGGAGGGAATTAGACGGGTGGGGTCAGGAAAATCCGATTACCGGTAAGTGTAATCATCAGTTTTCCCCTCCCCACGACAGCACCACTGAGAGAGATTACATAGAAATCAAGGGTGGGTGACAACCTCTAATACTTTAGTACCAAAAAGTAGGTCAGAGATGGAGTCAAGTTGAAGCCTATAGTGTTTATAGAAGGTAGACGGAGAAGCCCATGTGGCCGCCCTGCAGATTTGGTCAATAGAAACACTAGACCTTTCTGCCCAAGAGGTAGACACCGCCCTAGTAGAGTGCGCCTTCAACGATAGTGGAGGAGACAGACCAGAACAGGAGTAGGCTAAAGAAATTAGCTCCCTAATCCACCGGGCGATGGTACTTTTTGAGGCCGCATTACCTTTCCTGGCCCCCGCGTACAAGACTAACAAGGATGAGGATTTTCTCCAGTCCTTGGATCTCCCTAGGTACTGGATGAGGCACCTTCTTACGTCTAATAAGTGCCATCTTTCTTCATCCTCGGATTTTGGCTCTGGAAAAAAGACTGGGAGAAATATCTCCTGCAACCTGTTAGTTTTAGAAGGTACTTTAGGGATGAACTTTGAATCTGGTCTTAGTATCACCCTATCCTCGCGTATGATCATAAACGGGGGATTAATAGATAGGGCCTGGAGCTCGCTAACTCTACGTGCTGAAATGAGCGCTATCAACATAACCAACTTTAGTGTTAGATATTTAATTGAGCAATCTTCAATGGGCTCAAATGGACGAGTAGTCAAGGCTTTTAAAACCAAGTTCAAGTCCCAGGGGGGAAATCTGGGTCCCTTGACTGGTGCAACCCTAGCCACTGCCTTGAAGAACCTAACTATCCAGGGATCCATGGCCAGGCTCCTACCGCTTAAACCTGAGAGTGCCGAAACTTGAACCTTCAGGGTACTTTCTGCTAATCCTAGAGATAGCCCTCTCTGCAGGTCTTGACACCAGTATTTGGCCAGAGAGGATTTCCACCAGACAGGTCTTAGAATTTCTACAAAGGACAGAAATCTCTTCCATATTCTGGCATAAATAGTATTAGTTACTTTTTTCCTGCTTTTAAGAATAGTAGAAACTAGTGCTTCCGAGAATCCTTCCTTAATTAAGTGTGCCCTCTCAATCTCCATGCCGTAAGATGTAAAGATTCTACCTCTGGGTGCATTACTGGGCCCTGCCTCAGGAGATTCGGACTCTCGGTAAGAACCCATGGTTCTGCTACCGACATGGACCTGAGAAGGGAGAACCATGCCCTTCTGGGCCAGAAGGGGGCTATCACTATCATGTCCGACTTTTCTTCCCTTATTTTTTTGAGGACTCTGGGAAGGAGTTGAAGAGGGGGAAAGGCATATCCCAGATGAAATTTCCATTCTAGGAGGAAGGCATCCACTCCAAATGGGGATTCGTAAGGGCTGAGGGAGCAAAACCTTGCTACCTGTCTGTTCTCCCTGGTGGCAAAAAGATCTATATCTGGTATCCCCCATAGATCCACGATCTTTGCAAATACTGATGGGTCCAGGGACCACTCTCCCTGTTTCAACCGATGACTGCTTAAAAAGTCGGCCTGAACATTCTCCTCCCCCTTTAAATGCAGAGCGGATATGTGAGCTAAATCCCCTTTTATCACTGAGAATATCATCTCTGTCTCCCTCATCAAAGATCGGGATTTGGTACCTCCCTGACGGTTTAGGTATGACACCACCGTCCTGTTGTCCGACATGATCCTGACATGCTGGTGCTGTAGTTCTGGAAGGGCTGTCCTTAAGGCTAATAGTACTGCTCTCAATTCTTTCCTGTTGGAAGAGAACTGTTTTTGTAACGGGGACCATATTCCCTGCCTCAACTGACCCCTGAAATGTGCGCCCCACCCCCATGGGCTGGCGTCCGTTGTAATCACTATTGGATCGGGGTAATTCCACTGAATACCCTGGTCTAAGTTTTCGACCTCCAACCACCAGTTGAGGGAGACAAGGGTCTTCTGGCTGAGACACATCTGGGAGTCCAAGGTCAATTCCCTTCATCTTGTTGTAGTCAATATTTCCCACTGTAACATCCTTGAATGGAACTGTGCCCATCGTACTGCTGGAATACAGGCAGTCATCAAACCCAGTATGGACATTGCTTTCCGGACTGACATACTCGGATTCTCCTGAGCTCTCCGGGCCTCGTTCTGGATTCTGGTTATCTTTTCTGATGGAAGAAACGTTTTTTGTTGCACCGAGTCCAGCTGCAATCCCAGGAATGTCTGACTTGTGCTGGGCTCTAACTTGGATTTCTTTAAGTTGATTATCCAGCCCAGATGCTCCAGGATCTGAATTACTTTCTGGACCGAATTCTGGAATTTTTCTCGTGTTTTTGCTATAATCAAGAAGTCGTCTAGATAGGGAAGAAACAGAATATCTTCCTTCCGGATAAAGGATGCCACCTCCGCCATCACCTTGGTAAAGGTTCTCGGAGCCGTTGATAGGCCGAAGGGCATGGCCTGAAACTGTAGGTGTCTGGTTCCCTGGTCCTCTACAACTGCTACCCTCAGAAATTTCTGGGCGCGGGGATGCATCCGGATATGTAGATATGCGTCTTTCAAATCTAGCACCGCCATGAAACATCTCTGAAAAACTAAATGGATTGCCGACTTTATGGTTTCCATCTTGAATCTTTTTATTACCAGATGTTTGTTTAGTTGTTTTAAATTTATAATTGTTCGGTAGGAGCAGTCCGGTTTTTTGACTAAGAACAGAGTAGAGTAGAAGCCCTCCCCCTGTTCTGCCCTTGGTACTGGTACTAATACTTTTTTCTCTATCAGCAGATCTACCTCTCTTGACAATTTTTTGGATTTTTTTCTAACCACGAATCTCTGAGGAAATTGTCCTCTGAACTGTAGTTTTAACCCCTCTGTCACAACTCCAGTCACCCATTTTCCTGCAACTTCTCTCCAGGCGGAGTGAAATTTTTTTAGTCTCCCTCCTACCTGTAGTCTGGTGTCATTTTTTTGACAGCTTGTCCTTCTGGGAGGAGGAGGAACTTCCAAACATGAAGCCCCTACCGCCTGACCCTCTTGGTCTGGGAAACTGATCTCTATCCCCCGGCTGTCTCTTTCCCTGAAACCTGGAAGTATTCTGAAAAGGACGTCTATAAGGCCTAAACTGAGAAAAGGAAGATTCCTGAGGCATTCTCTTTTTTCTATCGGCTGCCTTTTCTAAGAGACCATCCAGCTCTGGGCCAAACAAAAACTGCCCCTGACAGGGGATACTACATAGCCGCTGCTTAGAGGCCATGTCGCCTCCCCTCCAGTTCTTAAGCCATAGGGCTCTACGCGCAGAATTTGAAGTTGACGCAGATCTGGCTGCCAACCGAACCGCCTCAACGGAAGCGTCCGATAGGAAATCCGCCGCCTTCTGCAGGGTTGGCAATGAATTTAAAATCTGATCCCTAGGACACTTATCTCTTAACTGTCTCTCCAGCCACAAGGCTAAGGACCTGGCCGTAACTTTAGCTGCAATGTTAGGTCTAAACGAAGCTGTGGATGCTTCCCAAGTATTCTTGAGGCAAGAGTCTATCTTCTTGTCTAGCGGGTCCTTTAAAAATCCCATATCATCGAATGGTAAAGAAGATCTCCTGGAAACCTTAGAAATGGCCACGTCTAATTTAGGTGCTTTATTCCATGAAGTTGTAGCCTCTTCCTCAAAGGGGTATTTCCTCTTAATTTTTACTAACAAAGACTTTTTTGTCCGGCCTCTTCCATTCCTTTTCAATTAAAGCCGATATGCTCTTATGTAAAGGAAAACACCTTCTTTTCTTTTCCCGCAATCCTTCAAAGACTGTATCCGCCATAGACCTGTCTTCTCCGTATCAGTTACTGGGAATAAAAAAAAAAAATTCTCTTGTTCTTCTTCCTCTAAGGATGAATCTTCCGATCTCTCATCCCTATCCTCCTCGCTAATACCTGTAGACTCTATGTCTGAATCCGTCCTTTCTACTGTTTTTTTTAGACTTTTTAGAAGATTTAAGGGTTTCCTTGACTTCCGTTTTAATTAACTCTCTAATGCCCTTCATGAAGTTTGGGGATTCTTCTGCCAGAGTCTTTTCAATACAATCCTGGCATAATTTTTTGGTATAAGAAGAAGACAAGGGGCATTTACACAATGCACATTCCTTATATTTCTTTTTTGATATTGCTTTTTTAGGTGCCATCTAAAAAACCAAGTGATAGATACGAAAGACATACATTAGTATCTTCATAAGTATCCTGTATCTTACCCCCTTAGAAGTCTTCTATACCGGCTTCTTCTGGTCTCTTATCCTCTTCCATCCTGGAGGCATAGAGGATAATAGTAAATATGTTGCAGGGAACAGCACCTCTCCTCTGAGAGTTCCACATGTTCCCTGGGAGCGCCTGCAACCGAGGTGTCTGCTTCTCACCCTTCTGCCGCTTGCACCAACTCTGCTGAGGAGGAGAAAAAACTGGCCAAAGTTTTAAGTGAGGTCCGCCGACCTCCATGCACCTCTGAGTACTGCCGGCAGAGAGAAATCCTTTTATTTCCGGTCACCTGACCGGAACTCCACTGTGGAACACACGTCTTACCTGACGTCATTCCTGCGACTTCCGGTTTGGCGCTCCGGCGTGTTCCACTGCTCCGGCTTCCGCCTGCAGTCCCTCCTGGGTGCACGCCTGGGACAGCCGCCCTCTGGCGCGTCCTCTATCAGCCGCTCTGCACCGCGGTCACACTCCTTTGAGGGACCGGTGTCCTCAGTCTCAGGATGAAACAGCTGGCCTGGACCAACCTCCACCCCTCAGGTAACTCCGCACCTGGAAGACTGGCATGACCCATGGCTCTCTAGGATTTCCAAGCCATGGGTCCCTAGAAGAAAAAACTTACTACAAGTCTCCTGCTCCAGGACAGGAAACCTCACTGAGTTGGGAGAGTGTCTCCACCTTTTTTATGCTACAGGTTTCCTGTCCATGGAGGAGGAGCCATCTCTCAGTGGTGCTGTCGTGGGGGAGGGGAAAATACAGCTTTGAGACACTGGGGTTAAAAAAAACCTTTTTTTCATATAGTTCACATCTAGGATTAGACGTGCATAAGTGAGTGTCACATTTAGGCCACAAATACGGCTTTTTGGTTACTGGGGTTAAAAAACCCTCTGATATACTGCACATCTGGGATTACACGTGCATGAGTGACTGTCACATTTAGGCCACAAATACCGCTGTCATATAGAGTTAATAATAATAATTTAGTGCAATACCCTACATCAGGGTTTTTATTGGCGGTTAATTATTT
Organism: Bufo bufo; assembly: GCF_905171765.1. Lineage (NCBI taxonomy): Eukaryota > Metazoa > Chordata > Amphibia > Anura > Bufonidae > Bufo > Bufo bufo. The sequence goes on from NC_053394.1 coordinate 406,346,592, forward strand.
TTAACAGACTTAACCACTTTTTACTTTGCTTTGTGAACGCTAACTATGAGGCAAACATCTCATAAGGGACGTGGTGGAGCCTCTGGTGCAGGGAGAGGACGTGGCCGTTCTGCCACAGCTACACGTCCTACTGAACCTACTACCTCAGGTCCCAGTAACAGCCAGAATCTACAGCAATATTTGGTGTGGCCTAATGCCGTTCTAAGGATGGTAAGGCCTGAGCAAGTACAGGCGCTAGTCAATTGGGTGGCAGACAGTGGATCCAGCACGTTCACATTATCTCCCACCCAGTCGTCTGCAGAAAGCGAACAGGTGGCGCCTGAAACCCATGCCCATCAGTCTGTCACATCACCCCCGTGCATATCGGGGAACCTGTCTGAGCCTCAAGTCATGCAGCAGTCTCTTATGCTGTTTGAAGACTCTGCTGGCAGGGCTTCCCAAGGGCATCCACCTAGCCCTTCCCCAGGGGTGGAAGACATAGAATGCACTGACGCACAACCACTTATGTTTCCTGATGAGGACATGGGAATACCACCACAGCATGTCTCTGATGATGACGAAACACAGGTGCCAACTGCTGCGTCTTTCTGCAGTGTGCAGACTGAACAGGAGGTCAGGGAGGAAGACTGGGTGGAAGACGATGCAGGGGTCGATGAGGTCCTAGACCCCACATGGAATGAAGGTCGTGCCACTGACTTTCAGAATTAGGAGGAAGAGGCAGTGGTGAGACCGAGCCAACAGCGTAGCAAAAGAGGGAGCAGGGTGCAAAAGCAGAGCAGCCGTCGCCAAAACAGTTTGTCTGCTACTGGCCACCGTCACCTGGGACAGAGCACCCCAAAGGCAGCTTCAAGGAGTTCCCTGGCATGGCACTTCTTCACACAATGTGCTGACGACAAGACCCGAGTGGTTTGCACGCTGTGCCATCAGAGCCTGAAGCGAGGCATTAACGTTCTGAACCTTAGCACAACCTACATGACCAGGCATCTACATGCGAGACACGGGCTGCAGTGGAGTAAACACCTTCAAAACCAAGAAAGGGCTCAGGCCCCTCCTGCTCCCTCTTCTGCTGCTGCCTTGGCCTCTTCCTCCGCCTCTAGAGGAACGTTGGCACCTGCCACTCCTAGATGTGACTGCTGTGGACATAGCACATGTGTTTCGCACATGCGCAGCATCTAGATTTCAGTCGGAGTAGGAGACCATAGAGTCCCTGTTGTTTACACTGGGGAGAGCTCCAGAGCATAGGACACCATATCTCCCATCACACACTGTACTGGGCACAGATGGTGGACTATAGTTTGACTTCCTGCAGAATTGGTCATGTCTAAATGATTGACGTGCGTTCATCCTGCGTAAGAATAGTGTCCCTCGTCTCACATGGGATGGGCAGCCTCAGCTGAAGTCATAGTAATCTGCCTTCTCCATTTGGTTCAGAAAGTGAAGATTGTCCTCAAATCCTCCTCCTGTCAGCACCTGAGGAGCAAACCTAGTCAGTTCATCAATCACAGTGTTACCAGAACTGATACCATGTGACAGACCCTCTCCTGTCCAAAGAGCGCAGTACAGATCTGTAAAAAATGATGGAATCATCACAATTAAGAACCTTAATCACACCTCATCCAACTACAGGGTAGGCCATGAAAACCAGGCCTCTGTTTCCCATGATAATGCTCATCAAGCTTTATTCGTCAGAACTGTTACCCATAGCAACCAATCAGAGCTCAGCTTTCACTTTACCAGAGGAATGTAAGAAATGACCGATCAGAGCTCAGCTTTCACTTTACCACAGCAGTGTAAGAAATGACCAATCAGAGCTCAGCTTTCACTTTACCACAGCAGTGTAAGAAATGACCAATCAGAGCTCAGCTTTCACTTTACCACAGCAGTGTAAGAAATGACCAATCAGAGCTCAGCTTTTATTTTACCAGAGGAATGTAAGAAATGCCCAATCAGAGCTCAGCTTTCACTTTACCAGAGGAATGTAAGAAATGACCAATCAGAGCTCAGCTTTCACTTTACCACAGCAGTGTAAGAAATGACCAATCAGAGCTCAGCTTTCACTTTACCACAGCAGTGTAAGAAATGACCAATCAGAGCTCAGCTTTTATTTTACCAGAGGAATGTAAGAAATGCCCAATCAGAGCTCAGCTTTCACTTTACCAGAGGAATGTAAGAAATGACCAATCAGAGCTCAGCTTTCACTTTACCACAGCAGTGTAAGAAATGACCAATCAGAGCTCAGCTTTCACTTTACCACAGCAGTGTAAGAAATGACCAATCAGAGCTCAGCTTTTATTTTACCAGAGGAATGTAAGAAATGCCCAATCAGAGCTCAGCTTTCACTTTACCAGAGGAATGTAAGAAATGACCAATCAGAGCTCAGCTTTCACTTTACCACAGCAGTGTAAGAAATGACCAATCAGAGCTCAGCTTTCACTTTACCACAGCAGTGTAAGAAATGACCAATCAGAGCTCAGCTTTTATTTTACCAGAGGAATGTAAGAAATGAATCCAATCCTCTCCTTCCCTCCAGTCGGTGCTCCTCTTTGTGGAGGGTCAGTAGTGTTGTGTGTGAGTGCGTACAACATGTTTGATAATGGAGGCCAATGTATGCTGGACTCATTCACACAGGACTGTTCTGTGGGATGAAGTGGTGTAGTACAGGATTGCGGCTAATGCCAACAGATAGTGATGTGTCCAGACCTCCACTGTTGTCGCAGGCATCCAGGAGAACATTATGAGAAGCCTGAGAAAAGAAAAGCGAAAATGATCTTGGCGGGTGCATGTCAGCAGAACATGTCGCCTTAGGCTACTTTCACACTTGCGGCAGTGTGATCCGGCGGGCAGTTTCGTCGCCGGAACTGCCCGCCGGATCCGCCGATTTGGATGTGACTGAAAGCATTTGTGAGACGGATCCGGATTCGGATCCGTCTCACAAATGCATTGCAAGAACGGATCCGTCTCTCCGCTTGTCATGCGGACAGACGGATCTGTCTTGTATTTTTTTTTCACATTTTTACCGGTCTGCGCATGCGCAGGCCGGATCCGGTATTTTGAATGCCGGATCCGGCACTAATACATTCCTATGGGGAAAATGCCGGATCCGGCATTCAGGCAAGTCTTCAGTTTTTTTCGCCGGAGATAAAACCGTAGCATGCTGCGGTTTTATAGTTTGCCTGATCAGTCAAAACGACTGAACTGAAGATATCCTGATGCATCCTGAACGGATTGCTCTCCATTCAGAATGCATGGGGATATGCCTGATCAGTTCTTTTCCGGTATAGAGCCCCTGTGACGGAACTCAGTGCCGGAAAAGAAAAACGCTAGTGTGAAAGTACCCTTACCCGAGGCCATACTGAGTGTCAGCAATGCAAGGGTTAAAGAAGAGGGCAACCAGACGCGTGCGGTGTACTGTGATCGGCTCCTGGGTATGACAGCAGACATTTGGCCCTGTTAGCTGCCGATCCGCAGAACACTAGGTCCCAGCACACAGAAACTAACAGGAGCTGCACCAACAGGTAGGTCATGATCCCAAAATCACGTGCAATATTCTGCTCTGGCAATGTGAACATGACCGTGTACATGGATGTCTTCACCTCCAGCATCTCCAGTAACAGTTAGGTACATCATACTTCCAATATCCTGTACAAACCACTCAAAGAAACCTTCACTGCTGAGCCGTCTTGTCCTGCACTGGTCACATGATGACCAGGTCCTTTTCAGCTACTGCATTTAGAACTGATCACATGGACTGTGATGTCATCACAGGTCCTTCAGCTCTTGCAAGGCATTAGATTCAATTGTATTGCCGTCCTGAGGATGGGAATACAGTTATATCTATCTGGCAGGCAGTACATTCAGGGCCTGGGACAAAACATCAGGGGCCCAGGTCCCGAATGTTTTAACCTAGCAACGCCCCTGATGAGGGACACAGGCCCCAAATGTTTTAACCTAGCAGCGCCCCTGATCAGCAGGCCTCAGAGCAAGGACCAGCAGACCTATCAGCAGATCTCAGAACAAGCACCAGTAGAGCACGATGTTAGGTCACCAGGCTGATCTCTTGCAGTTTTCCACTTATGTGTCTTAATAATTTATGGCGTTTAAGGCGGATGACTGCGGCAGGTATCTCTTTTTAGATGAAGTGGTATGGGATGCGGCGAAGGCCTTCTTAAGAGGAATATTGTATAAGAAAGTAAGTAATTGGAAAAAAAAAAGTAAATAATAAGACCCAGAGTACAGAACAGAAATTAAGGGAAGCAAAAAAACTTTGTGCAAATGATCCTTCACCAGAAAATTTGAGAAATTGGGAAGAGGATCAAGAAAAAGTAAATAAAATATATATTGAAAAATACCAAACATTACTATTTTTAAGGGGACTAAGTTTTATGCAGAGGGTGAAAGAGTGGGTAGGTTATTAGCTAATATAGTTTAAAAATCAACAACAACAAAAAAAAAGTGGATAGGTGCAATAAGGGACAAATGATAATAAAAAAACGGAACAGATTGTAATGTATTTACGACATTATCAAGAATTATATAAATCAAAAATACTTTATAAAAAGGAGGAATTAAGTCAATATTTAAATGGTATTTATTTTAAAAAGTTGCCTGTAACCCAAAAAGATCAATTAGAGAAGAATATCCAACTGGAAGGGTTAGTGATGACTTTGACTTCTGTAAGGGATAAGAAGGCGCCGGGAGGAGATGGGTTACCATTTGATATATATGAGGAACTTAGTCAAACACTTCTTCCAAAATTAATGGAGACCCTGAGTGAGGCTATGAGGACTCAATGGAAGAAGCTATTATTGTATTGATCCCAAATACCGAAAAGGATTTATTAAAACCAGAATCATATAGACCTATATCATTGTTGAACACTGATATTAAATTATTAGCAGAAAGGTTAGCGAAAGTAATAAAAACAATAATAAATGAAGATCAAACAGGGTTTATTCCTGGGCGAATTATATATTCTAATATTAGCAGGGTGTTCATGAATATAGAGGAAAATAAAAATAGTAAAAAAGGGTCATTGGATGCAACTAAATCATTCAATTGCATAGAGTGGGAATACCTATGGCAGGTCCTTAAAGTGGTTGTCCGGGATTGGGGACATTGGTGTAATTGTTTAACTAGCACACAAATATTACATACAAGACTGTCCTACCTTTGCCAGACTTCTCTGATGCCCCGTATTAATTGCACAAATTCTCAGCCAGAAGTGAGTCTTTTCTCAGATTCAGTGACATACCGGGTCCCTTTCTGTAGAGTGAAGCCGCTTCTTCTGCTTCGCAGGGAGCCCGGTGACATCACCATCAGCCGCAGTGATTATGAAGAGCGCTCGGAGGGGCAGTAACTAGGCGGCTACAGATCGCGCTAAGCCACGCACCTCCGGCCCGGTGACGTCACTGGGCAGGGCGATTTCTTCTCAATGAAGGAGGTGGGATATGATTTGGGAGGGGGTGGAGTCATGGCGGAGATGATAGTCATCTGAAGCTCCTTAGGAGCTACCATCTGCTCCAGTCTGCAGCGGACATCATTCAGATTGCTTGTCTTGTGAGTATATTGTCACTGAATACGGCAGCCTGGTATGTAAATTGCCTTCAATCCTCTTGCACTAATGCCCGTGTATCGTGATGGGTTACCAGTACAACTTTCTTTTTACCTTGTATTGGTGATATAAGATGTTTTGAGACCTGCACTATCATTGTTTGTTTCTCTATATACATACTCTGCATCATCTGCTTCCGCTGCAATTGTTTTATACGGTGCATACTGTTGCACGTACACTACTACTGTTTATAGTATATTTGTCCCCTGAGGAACCCCCATAATTATCCTCCAATAATAAAGGGGGAGGAAACGCGTTGGGATACACCATAGCTAGCCTTCTCCCAGTTAGGTTAAGGACAGTATAGTCCTAGGTACGAGAACAGGGAACACCTACCATCAAGGTGTGTGCCTGGGTTGAGAAGTGTAAGGGATCAGTTAAGGGATAGCTCTCATTCCCCGTATATGACTGATTGTGCCTTGGCACCTCACTTCCTCAGCCCTTTTGTAGTTGATAGCTCGTTATTTTGTCAAAGGATCTATAGGATCCATGGGTGCCATTATTTTATTTATATATAATTAAAAGTTATGTTTTAGGATACTTGCTTTCAGTGATAGTTGTCTTTTCTTGCAAGTCCTCTCATTAATATAAATCAATTTTAGTTTTAAAAGGTAGTTTAAATCCCTGGGAGCCCGAAGAGTCTGGGAAGACAAATTGATGACCTTTGACACATTCAGAACAGGAATGAATGTGCCGCATTGATTTATGTTCTTCTACATAACTTAAGGAATGTGTCCCACAGACCTGGTAGGAGCATCACAACAATGGATCAGATCTCAATCAGAGGATGATAAAACTTTCACACTTTTATCTCCATCTATGAACTGCTCCAATATTTACTTCTACAACTGTTTACTTATCTCCCCATATGGATAATTCTGTTTTATATCACGTATCTCATTTACCACACTATTCCTATGTCTTTTAGTGTATTAATATGTAACTCTTCAGATATTGTGCTCTACCGTTCCCAATGAAGAAACCTAAGTAGTCTAGGAAGCTTGCTATTTGTTATCTATTCAGTTAGCCATTAAAAGGTATCAATGAAGAGGCGGCGCATGTGTGCAGATTATAGGAGGGTCATGTTTCTGTGAACTCCGCACCACCCGCCGGATTAATCCTGCTTTAGCGCCGATTTAAAGGCTCCACCAGCATTTCATATCTATACTAAGGTGCCAAAGAATGACCCACACCAAGGGCAAGACAAAAGTTGCCAGTACACCAAACCTGTCGCAGACGCTGCCGAAGTTATTCAGACTCACCTCGCAATCCATCATGGCGGAACCGGTGGTTTCCCCTGCCAGCCCTGCCTCGTCCACAGGCAGTGGTCCGCCAGCTGTCCATGCGACTCAAGATCAAGGCATGGGGGACCTCTACAAGAATATCGCATCACTGTTCTGCTCCGATTTCTCGCAGGCAGTAGCAGAATTTTCCTGCCAGATACAGGATATTGGAAACAGAGTGTCAGACCTTGAAACCCGAGCTGACGAGATATCTGATGCCCTAGGCGCAGACAGGGAAGACATAAAGTCCCACATGGCCCAATTAGCCGCACTTGAGCTAAAAATCGAGGACCTAGAAAACAGGTCACGGAGGGGAAATTTAAGAGTACGGGGCCTACCGGAATCTTTTTCTGACTTACCAACAACCCTGCTCACTTTATTCAAGGCCTTGTTGCCTCAGGCTGCAGCAGATCAGTTGCGAATGGACAGGGTCCATAGGGCCCTAGGTAAACCTCGCTCTCCAGACCTGCTGAGGGACGTGGTCCTCAAATTTCATTACCCGGAGGTGAGAGACCAGATCTTAACAGCGGCCCGGAATACTTCCAACTTACTGGGACTCCCGTCACCTGTCCACCTATACGCAGACCTGGCTCCCTCCACACTCCGTAAACGCAGAGAAATGCGGCCAGTAACACAGGCCTTACAGAAGGCCCAGATCCGCTACAGATGGGGTTTCCCGTTTGCCCTAACATTTCAGCTGAACTCTCGCACCCATACGGTGCACTCACCTACAGAAGGATGTGATGTTCTTCAATGTGCAGGAATCCCACTAAAACATCCACCACCACCTACTGCGCCGCCTAGGCCTCAACGCCCAGCCAGGGTCTGGACCAAAATACCAGCTAACACCTCATCTCCTAGCTCCCCAGCTTCCTGAGAAGTGCCTTCTGAAATCCACCATTCCATAGGTCCACGGAGAAGCAGAGCGGACTGTAGCTATGATGCTTGATGCAAGTTTGCCCTTTTCCCTATTACCTCTGGGGGCCTAGCCTCTCTTTGTTTATATATACCACTAACCTTTCTTCCCACAGGGATTTGGTGGGTTGGACTATCATGTTGCCCTTGAGACCCTCTGGAGGAGTGCGGACGGCTATATTGGGCGCAGGCCTCCATTCATTTGGCTCACCTTTCTGTGACGTCCGCACGACTGTTTACCCCGTTCTTTAATGTTTTTGTATTTTATGTTTTCCTTTTACTGTAGGATTGTACTTCTGGGGATCAATCTGCTCTCTCTTTTAAATAATTGCAGGTCATGGGCAGTTAGTGGATGCAGGTGGGCTCCTGCTGGTGGAGTAGTCGGGCGTCTCATCGAACATCAGCTTCCTTACCTACCATTTTGTTATGTGTAAAATACTAACTCACAATGTGAGGGACTTTAATTCCCCATAAAAACGCAAAACGGCCTTTCTTAATTACAAGAGGCATGCGCCCGACGTTCTCTGCATGCAGGAGTCGCACTTTACTGCTATCTCACACCCAAAATATTTTCACCCACATTATACCAGGTTCTTTTCCTCCACATACCACTCTAAAAGTAGAGGAGTGATTACTTTGCTTAAAAACTCATTTTCATTCTCTGTAACACAATCCATCATAGACCCTGAGGGTCGTTATGTGATTTTGGTAGGCACTTATAGGGATGAAACATAGTGTATATAGCTAATGTGTATGCCCCGACCGAAGACCCCATCACCTTCTTCTGCCACATTGGGAGGGTCATTGAACCCCTCACCTATCATAAACTTTTATGGTGCAGGGACTTCAATTTTGTCCACAACCCGGTCTTGGACCGCTCATCTCATCATGAATTGCTTTTAACCCACTCGGCCATTCATGATCAGCTCCACACTAAACTGCAGAATTTCTTTGCTGAGAACACCAATCCTGAGACCAACCCTATGTTAGTATGGCTCACTCACAAAGCTTTCATTAGGGGCAAGCTAGTTGGAGTGGCTTCTAGGTTGAAAAAGGAAAGGGACTCTACACAACTTGCACTGGAAGATAAGCTTAAGTAGATTAATTAGAGCTCATCAAAAACACCCCTCTCTACATCTGCTTAAAGCAGTGAAAGATACCAAGCTACAATTGAATATGATACTGTCTAACAACACAGAGAAAGCTCTCCGCTGGATGGCCTCCTATTACTATAAATATGCTAATAAACCCAATGGGATGCTGGCCCGCCAACTGAAGGCCAGGCAGAAGATTATTCAAGTTTACTCAATCCGCACCCAAAATGGCTGTACTACTTCCAATCCCGATACCATTTATGATACCTTCCAGACGTATTATCAGCACTTGTATTCCAGACCCCAGACGGGTCCTGGGGCTGCGGAGGATGATTTCCTAACAGCAACCCCTCTCCCTAGGATTTCTAATGAGGCATTGACTGACTTATGTGGTGACATCACTCCGGAGGAGGTGGAGTACACCGTCAAAACTTTAAAACTGGGAAAAGCCCCAGGGCCGGATGGGTTCTTAGCACTTTATTACAAAAAATGTGCCTCTCTGTTGATCCCCTGTATTACTCAGTATTTTAATTATTTATTACAAGCTGCCACACCCCCTTCGGAGTTCCTCTCTGCCAGAATCACTGTCATATCTAAACCGAACAAAGACCCCTTACTGCCCTCTAATCAGGGCCTGGATTGCTGTGCAGTGACCTGCATCTAGCATATTTTTACCCAAATAAAGCTACTATCAATACAACAAATGGTGAGTGCCGCTTTTCCTTCATCTCTTTATGTTCGTTATTACCTGACATCATCCATAAAGACCAAATGGGATTTATCCCAGGTAGGGAAGCCCCGGATAATATTCGAAAAATTCTGAATATAATCCAAGAGGATAACAAGACCCATACACCTTTAGCCATTTTAGCTCTGGATATAGAAAAAGCTTTTAATACTCTAGATTGGGATTATCTCTCCAGAGTTATGACTGCCATGGGTATTGGGGGCTCATTCCTGCGGGCCATTCACTCCTTATATTCTACCCCTGAAGCCTATCTAAACTTGCTGCGTCCCATTTTTCACCCATCAAGATTCAAAGGGGAACATGTCAGGGGTGCCCGTTGTCACCTGCTCTATTCGCTCTTGCTATGGAACCCATGGCTATCTGTATCACATTACATCCCGATATAACAGGACTTCCTATAGGTGGCCATGAAAACAAACTAAGCCTATTTGCCGATGACCTTATCCTCACCATTACCAATCCTGTAATCTCCTTCCCGTCCCTGATGAGGGTGTTGGGCTCCTTCTCCGCGGCCTTGGGACTCTCTATCAACCACTCTAAATCCGAACTTCTCCCTTGTAATTTAACATCCCAGATCCGGTCCCTTTTACTACAAAACTTCCCGTTCCAAATTAGACATAACTTTACCCCCATCTGGGAATATCCCTACCTAACAGGGTTGATATGGTCTACAAAACTAATTATCCCTCTTTTTATCGTAAAATTAGAGAGGACCTTAGAGGCTGGCGATCTTTTCCAGTCTCTTAGTGGGGAGAATTCATATCATCAGGATGGTGGTTCTCCCCAGACTGTTGTACCTCTTTAGAACCCTCCCTGTGCCGGTGCCCACTTCAGATTTAAAACGGCTACAAACTGATATTCTAAAATTTATATGGGCAGATAAATGCCCGCGTATAGCTATGCGCAGTGTGTCGCCATAAATCCCAGGGAGGCCTTTCAGTTCCTGACCTTCGTAAATACTATAAAGCTGCTAGACTAGCACAAATGTTCCTAACGCATCTTAATCCCAGGGAGCAACCGTTGTGGATTGCATTGGAGCAAACTTTATTTACTCCATATTCGTGGAAGGCCCTGATCTGGTCATAACTTCCGTTGTCGTCTACTGTTCGGCCCAACTCTCTGTTATCCCACTACTCGTTGTTGCTCTGGAGGTCAGTCAGCTTTAAATCATCTCTACAGTCCACTATCTCACCATTGATGCATATTTTGGGAAATCCTTTGTTTCTGCCTGGCCATGCATTTGATTGGTGGAATTCTAATACCTTCTGCACCTTGCACAGGTTCCTAGTGACTTCACTTTTCCTTGGCTGACTTCAGGGAAAGGTTTAACCATCCAGTGAGAGAATTATACAATGCCAACCAGATCTTCTTATTCCTACATTCTATTCAGACGCCTACTGGCACTTTTGACTATACTCCCTTTGAACGTTCTATAGCCTACTCTTTATATAAACGAGGTCTACTGTTCAGGATACATGGAATACTTAATGGTGTAGCCGAGGGTTCCAAGTTACCATGCATGGGAGGAGGATTTGACGGTAGAATACTCGACTTCTCGATGGTTCTAGCGCTCCCAGACTCTCACTAAGGGCTCTTGGCAAACCACCTTAGCTGAAACATCCCAAAAAATACTTCATAGGACCTACATGGTTCCAGCTAGACTACATCGACTACATCGAATATATCCTGAGGTTTCTCCCAGATGCTTCCGCGGTTGTACTGCTGAGGGCACTATGTTACACATATGGTGGACCTGTCCACTAGTTAAGAGCTTCTGGGGAAGAATCTGCTCCCTTGTGTCAGCTGTATTGGGTAGCCAATATCCCGTCTCCTTACCTCTTTGCCTCCTAGGGGACAAATCGTCCTGGTTAACGTTCGCTAAATTTAAGCTGTCACAATTCATTCTTTTGGCTGCCAGAATTCATATAGCCTTTAAATGGCGCTCGGCCTCACTTAGTTTTCGAGCTGTACTAGATAGAATCAATAAAATACTTTTATTTGAACGGCTTAACGCCATACGTACAGACACTTATGCAGCCTTTGAGAAGCTCTGGGAGCCCTGGCTATCCTCTCCTCATTCTACCGATCTCCATTACTGTATTACTTTATAGCATACTCCCACTGTCACAATGCCATCTTATTCTATGCTTTCAAGGAGTTTATTTGATGGCTTGCAATCCCCATTGTACTTCAGTGTTAATTTATCTGTACCATTTTTGAAATGTTCTTGCCCTTTTTTTTTGTTATTTTATACAATGACTAATGTACTACGTTTTCTTACTCAGTCATTTACTTCATGATTCAAAAACCCCAATAAATGACTTTTAAAACAAAAAGGTATCAATGACTGAGGACTTTATTTATTTTTCTTCTTAGGGTGCTGGTGATTACTTGCGCCAGGATATCTTTATTGACAGGCAGACAGGGGTGGTGCTTTTTTTTATATTAACTCTTTAGTCTGCCCTTATGGTGGCACTGTTATTGGACTCCTTTTACAGTGAGGGTAAAAAATATGGCTATCCAGTAGTCATCACTTTGCTTGATGCTAGCATGTAAGAAACCAAGCATGCAGATAGCCAGCATGCCTGACGACCCAGTTATTTCATTCTCTGCCCCGCACTGTGATGATTGGTCCTGGGCGGCGTCATCGTCATCATGTTAGCTAAAATGAGTGTCAGCCTTGTCCCCTAGCTGTGTCTATGAAAACTTTATGACCTCCTTCACATCCTTCTGAAGATGTGGAAACTTTTTCTTCCATCAGGCCTTGTTGCATCAGTGTTAGCATCTTCTCTGATATAAATATCAAAGGGATGACATCATTGAAGCCATCATTGTCCCTGCTTACATATCTGGTGGCCTTTTCTAAAAACTTGAGTAGGTGACAATCATCCCTGATAACCTTCCACTGCCTGAGCTCAAAATAGCACATGCTGTGGTGGTTTGGGGCATGATTTAATCATTCACTGCTTTACATTGCGAGTTGGAACGTTGCAGATCAAACAGTGCAAACGCAGACTGTTCTGTCACTGGGAGTCCAGGAGGGCATTTGTAGCCACATAAGAATGGTTGAAACATGCACACACTCTTCTGGATATGGTCAGCACCTTCTACAGGCCACAATATATTTGTAAAAAGTGCTGCACCACCAAATTTATCATATATGCCATGCAGGGAGCATGTGTTATATTCCCCAAATGCAGTGCAGCCACAATGTTCCTGCCAATGTCACTGACTCTGTTGCCCAATTGTATTTGGCAGGTAGACATCCAGGGGGAAAATAGCAGTAACTGTGTGGCTTTTCTTGCCCAGGCTCATCGGTAAGACAGCATGGCAACCCATCAGCTTATAAAAGGAGGCATGCGAGTGGAATCAACATGCTTTCATGTTCTTGCTCGGGATGGGAAGATGTCCATAGACAAGAATGTGGAAGAGGTGGATAAGTGCCTGGTGTGGGAACCAGACATGTGCGATCGTAGAGGTATCAGTAACAGCTGGCCTCATTGCGATGGTCCAGTGAACCATCAGACATATACTGTCCATGGCAGTAATTGCTGCTCCATGTGTCGATGTTGGCATTCAACTTGCTGCACAATGACAATTCCAAAGAGTTGCCCATGTTTTCCGCCATGTGAGAATACAATGCAGGAAATACTTTTCTGAAAATAATGTTGACTAGGTATGCTCCACCAAAGCTAAATCTATCCCATCAGTTGCCTAAAGGCAGTGGAATACACTAAGTACTACAACACCAACTTGGCCAGGTGGAAGTTCTGTTGCTATGAATGCGGATTGCTGGGCGCATACTGTTTGTTCCTGCTTTCATATACTGTTATGGATGACAGATGAAGCGGAGGAGTAGGATAAGCAGTAGCTGATGATGTGCCCTCAGAGCTTTTATCCAGATGCCTGCACAAAGAGGAACTTTACTCTCTCGTCATGCTCATACCGGCACATGGACGATCTCGGAAGTGAAGTAAGCCAGGAAGGGTCGCTCTTATTGCTTGAACAGACATTTCTGAAGATAAAAGTGTATGAACTAATACTGGGATCCATGGTGTAATGCTATTGTAATGACCGGCGTCACGCACAGGGAGGAAAAAGGGAAAGCCCTGCCCAAGGGAGAGGGAAAGGTGGTGACCCCTAACTCACCTTGCGGCTGGCACCTGACTGCCCTGACGTCCCTAGACGGGTTCCTCACCCATGCGGCGATCACGTGCCTGAACCCTGGCTTTCCCTAAAATGAGCCCTAGATAGTGAACGGGCCAGTGGGATCGCTAGTCCGCACCACTGTCACTAAGAGGGAAACACCAGGGAGAGGACAGACAAAACAGACAAACACATTCACCCAGGTGGGCAACCACAAAGGTCCACCAGGGATCCGGAGGGTAGCGTTCTGGACCAACTATCAGAGAACGCAGCAACACAGCTCCAGAAGGTCAGAATAGATGTCCAGGCAGGAAGCTCTATATCTGGCAACCAGAGAAGTGTGAGAGGGGAATATAAGGAGGTCTGGGAGTGCTGGACAAGGAACAGCTGAGGAGAAGGAGCTACGGATCCCTGAGTGAGCCAAAAGGGTTTGCAAAGCAAACCCAGAAAGCTACCATAAGGAAACAGTCCTATCTACATAGAGCGTGCAGCCAACCGCTGCGACTTCCTGACCCCGAGTATAAAGGAGTCAGGAGTGGTTCTTGACACCCTCGTGACAGTACCCCCCTCTCTACGAGGGGCCTCCGGACACTCAGGACCAGGTCTCTCAGGATGAGAGGCATGAAAAACCCGAACTAGCCTGTCGGCGTTTACCTCAGACGCAGGAACCCACATTCTTTCCTCGGGACCGTAACCTTTCCAATGCACCAGATATTGAAGAGAGCGGCGGACCCGACGAGAATTAACAATTTTGGATATCTGAAATTCTAGATTACCATCCACGACAACAGGAGGGGGTGGCAGCGGTGACGGTTCTAGAGGTGGAACATATTTTTTGAGTAACGACTTATGAAAAACATTATGGATTTTAAAAGTCTGAGGTAACTCCAGGCGAAAAGCCACAGGGTTGATGATGGCTACAATTTTGTAAGAGCCAATAAACCTAGGACCCAGTTTCCAAGAGGGAACCTTCAATTTAATATTCCTAGTAGACAACCACACATAGTCATTCACTCCTAGGTCCGGACCTGGCGACCGTCTCTTATCAGCCATGCATTTGTATTTACCTCCCATATTTTTCAAGTTAGCTTGCACCTTCTGCCATACCGATGAAAGAGATGACGAAAACCGTTCCTCTTCGGGAACCCCAGAAGACCCCCCCTCTTTGAAAGTACAGAATTGGGGATGAAAACCATATGCACCAAGAAATGGTGACTTGCCAGTGGATTCCTGACGACGATTATTTATGGCAAACTCAGCTAACGGTAAATAAGATGACCACAACTCTTGGTTTTCAGACACAAAACATCTTAGATATGTCTCCAGGTTTTGGTTGGTACGCTCAGTCTGTCCATTCGACTGAGGATGGAAAGCTGAGGAAAAGGACAAGTGTACCCCCAAACGGGAACAAAAAGCTTTCCAAAATTTAGAAATAAACTGGGTACCCCGATCCGAAACAACATCGGAGGGGACCCCGTGAAGCTTCACGATTTCACTGACGAATACCTGAGCAAGAGTCTTAGCATTAGGTAGTGCGGGTAACGCAATGAAGTGTACCATTTTGCTAAACCTGTCCACTACTACCAAAATAACAGTTTTACCCTCAGACAAAGGTAAGTCAGTGATAAAATCCATTGACAGATGTGTCCATGGTCTATTGGGAATGACGAGTGGTAATAGAGACCCTGCAGGACGTGTATGTGAAACTTTTGCACGCGCACAGGTAGAACAAGAAGACATAAAATCCAATACATCCTTGGCCACCAAAAACGACGAGACAATAGCTCCAAGGTTGCTTTACTACCCGGGTGCCCAGCAAGTGCCGAATTATGATGTTCCTTTAATAATTCGAAACGTAGGTTCAACGGTACAAACAATTTCTCTGAAGGGGGCAAGAGACCGGGGCGTCCCCCTGGGCCTCTAACACCTTCCCCTCCAGAACAGAGTGTACCGCAGAAACAACCACTCCTCTTTGAAGAATGGGCACCGGATCACTCACATTACCCCCTCCAGGGAAACAACGAGATAGCGCATCAGCCTTGGTATTCTTTGCCCCAGGACTATAGGTAATCACAAAGTTAAACCTGGTAAAAAATAGCGACCACCTAGCCTGTCTAGGGGTGAGACGCTTAGCTGATTCGAGGTACAGAAGATTTTTGTGGTCCGTAATCACAGTGACGGGGTGGACTGCCCCATCTAAAAAGTGACACCACTCCTCAAACGCAAGTTTAATAGCTAATAGTTCCCTATTGCCAATATCGTAGTTCTTTTCTGCTGCAGATAGTTTTTTAGAAAAGAAAGCACAAGGACGCCATTTGCCAGGAGACGGACCCTGAGACAGCACCGCCCCCACTCCCACCTCTGACGCATCGACTTTAACAATAAAAGGCTGAGAGACATCAGGTTGGACTAGTACAGGTGCTGAGGTAAACCTCTCTTTTAGAGAGGAAAAAGCAACTTTAGCGGCGTCAGACCATTTAGAAAAATCTGTCCCCTTCCTAGTCATGTCAGTAAGTGGTTTTACAATAAATGAATAATTTTTAATGAATTTCCTATAGAAATTCGCGAAGCCCAAGAACCGTTGTAGTGCTTTGAGGTTCTCAGGAAGATCCCAATCTAAAATTGCCTTGGCCTTCCTAGGATCCATACGGAAACCTGAAGCAGATAAAAAATAACCTAGGAATTGTATCTCCTGAACGGCGAAGACACATTTTTCAATTTTAGCATATAATTTATTCGTCCGTAGGACCTGCAGTACTTGTCTGACATGCACCTCATGTGTTCTCAGATCAGACGAATAAATTAAAATATCATCTAGGTATATTACCACAAACCTGCCGATTAGATGACTAAAAATGTCATTAACGAAATGTTGAAAGACGGCAGGAGCATTGGTCAGACCGAAAGGCATAACTAGATTTTCATAATGCCCCTCAGGGGTGTTAAAAGCTGTCTTCCACTCATCCCCCTCCTTAATACGAATCAGATTGTAAGCCCCCCTAAGATCAAGTTTGGAGAACCACCTAGCACCCGCAATGTGGTTAAACACCAGGAATGAGAGGAAGGGGGTAAGGGTCTCGGATGGTTATCCGATTCAATTTGCGAAAATCTAGGCAAGGACGCAGGCCCCCATCTTTCTTTTTAACGAAGAAAAACCCTGCAGCCACGGGTGAAGAAGAAGGTCTGATGTGTCCCTTAGCCAAGCTCTCGGAGATATAATCTTTCATGGCTTGTCTCTCCGGACCTGAAAGATTATATAACCTGGTCTTGGGTAATTTTGCGCCGGCAATAAGGTTAACCGGGCAATCATAAGGATGATGAGGTGGTAACTTCTGACAACCCTTTTCAGAAAAAACATCCTCAAAATCCGAAATAAATGTAGGTAGGGTAGTTATGGAGGCGACTAAGCAATTGCTATTTAAGCAATTTTCTCTGCACTGCTCACTCCAATATCTCCCTGGCCTGCCAATCCACCACTGGATTGTGCGCTACCAACCAGGGAAGACCCAGCACTACCGGAGTGGGAAGCCCCTCCAGAACATAACATGAAAGCATCTCGTTATGGTGGTCCCCTACCCGAAGGTGTAAATTATGAACAATGTGGGTGAGGTTTCTCTGAGACAGAGGAGCAGAATCAATAGCGAATATGGGAATAGGTCTCTGTAGCGTACAGAGAGACAAACCCATAGTGCGGGCAAAATGGGCATCTATCAAATTTACCCCTGCTCCACTGTCTAGAAAGAAAGAAATAGTCTCCGTCTTATCACCAAAAATAATAACCGCTGGCAACACAAATTGCGATGTACGTATGGAGGAAACATATACCCCCCGGCTGACATCCTCCACACAGCCTGGGGTTAGTAGTTTTCCGACGGTCTTTTGTTTCTGAGGAAAGAAGGACAGACATTAATGAAATGACCCCTCTCCCCACAAAAAAAACAAACCCCACGCCTACGGCAAGCCTCAGGAGGACGGACCTGACGAGTAGTTCCTCCTAGCTGCATAGGCTCGTCTAAGTCCGTACAGACTAACTGCTGCTTGGGAGGGGTTACCAATTGCTCCGGTTTTTTCAACCTGTCCCTAAGGCGTCTATCTATTCGGATAGAAAGGGACATAACCGCATCAAGGGAAAAGGGGGTCTCATATAATGCAAGCGCATCCTTAACCCTTTCGGATAACCCAGAGCAGAACTGACTCCTGAGAGCCGGGTCGTTCCATTGGGTATCCGTAGCCCACCTACGGAATTCAGAGCAATACTCCTCTACCGGCCGCTCTCCTTGTAAGAGTCTCCGTAATCTTGATTCAGCCAGTGCGACTCGGTCAGGGTCGTCATATATGAGACCCAAGGCCCCGAAAAAATCATCCACTGACCGAAAAGCCTGGGAATCAGTAGGTAAAGAGAACGCCCAGGATTGCGGGTCCCCCTGCAGCAGGGAAATAACAACCCCCACCCGCTGTTCTTCATTACCAGAGGAGTAAGGGCGCAGTTTAAAATATAATTTACAGGCCTCACGGAATGTCAAAAACTTGTCCCTTCCCCCAGAAAATCTGTCAGGGAGAGGGACCTTGGGTTCCGCAACAACCTGGTTACCAGTAGCAACCGCTGGGCTTGCAGTCAGTTGCAATCGCTGCTGTTGCTGGAGGATCGACGCCTTCAATCCTGCCACCTCCAAAGACAGGCCATGAAATTGTTTGGACAGAGCAGCAATTTGATCCATACTGGATTCTAAGTAGGTAAAAAAATTTTTTTTTTTTTTTTTTTTTACCTACACAAAATAAGGGCCAGATATAATGTAATGACCGGCGTCACGCACAGGGAGGAAAAAGGGAAAGCCCTGCCCACCTTGCGGCTGGCACCTGACTGCCCTGACGTCCCTAGACGGGTTCCTCACCCGTGCGGCGATCACGTGCCTGAACCCTGGCTTTCCCTAAAATGAGCCCTAGATAGTGAACGGGCCAGTGGGATCGCTAGTCCGCACCACTGTCACTAAGAGGGAAACACCAGGGAGAGGACAGACAAAACAGACAAACACATTCACCCAGGTGGGCGACCACAAAGGTCCAACAGGGATCCGGAGGGTAGCGTTCTGGACCAACTACCAGAGAACGCAGCAACACAGCTCCAGAAGGTCAGAATAGATGTCCAGGCAGGAAGCTCTATATCTGGCAACCAGAGAAGTGTGAGAGGGGAATATAAGGAGGTTGGGAGTGCTGGACAAGGAACAGCTGAGGAGAAGGAGCTACGGATCCCTGAGTGAGCCAAAAGGGTTTGCAAAGCAAACCCAGAAAGCTACCATAAGGAAACAGTCCTATCTACATAGAGCGCGTAGCCAACTGCTGCGACTTCCTGACCCCGGGTATAACGGAGTCAGGCGTGGTTCTTGACACCCTCGTGACAGCTATATCTTAACATCTGAGGAATTACGAAAGATAGGCCCAAATACACAAGGATGTAACTTTTAACAGAAAATGTTTATTAATGATTGGTTTTGAGATGGAAGAAAAGACAGTTTCCTACCTGTGTCTCATGTTTTTTTATTTTATTTTTACAAGGGTGTATCTAAAAAACAAAAACAGTTCCTGTAGGGTCCCAGATAAACATACTATATGTCCTTTCATAGAAGAATTTAATCCACTGGTAGTATATTCCACAAAATTAGTGTCCAGAAAAGGTCTGTTCTGATGTGGATGTTCCTCAGTCGAAGCACTCCATGTGTAGCAACTCACTTGTCAAGAGGTCCAGCGAGCAATTGGACCCAAGTCCATCTAACAAGTTTTGGAGAACAAATACAGTTTCCTTCCTCAGGGATGCTTGACATGATGATCACTGCCTGTACATACTTTTCTGACACTAGAGCTGTCTCCCATTATGCAGCCTTGTGGCTGAGACCCATTGCAATCCTGTTTTGCTTCACTGACAAATTTATTTTCAAATATTAATTCACTGCTTGAAATAACGTTAAAGGGGCTTTTCAGCCTACTGATAATGATGATCTATCCTCAGGATAGGCCATCTATATCTGATTAGTTAAGGTCCAACACTCAGCACGCCAACCGATAAGCTGGTAGTGTCAGCCTCCGTTGGCAGAAATAGCACTTTGAATGGAGTCGAAAGCACAACTCCATTTTATCCTTTCCGGACCTCGGCTATACATTAAAGTTCAGTCTTCAAAGATGGCACCTGTTCACAAACGCAGTGACCACAGCATCTGAGAGTGCTCAAACTGGAAGCGGCATGTTTCTCGGTCTGCCTTCCCCAGGATGAGATCGGGGAAGGTGATACATACTAGTAATAGGCCTGAGCCTGTAAAAGGCTTCCAGGCCAATTACTAGTATATCCCAGGGGGATGCAGGTGGCAGCACTGCATTGGAATACACTAAATCCTGTCTTCTGTAATGGATAGATATCCATATATATATATACAGTTGCAAGAAAAAGTATGTGAACCCTTTGGAATGATATGGATTTCTTCACAAATTGGTCATAAAATGTGATCTGATCTTCATCTAAGTCACAACAATAGACAATCACAGTCTTCTTAAACTAATAACACACAAATAATTAAATGTTACCATGTTTTTATTGAACACACCATGTACACATTCACAGTGCAGGTGGAAAAAGTATGTGAACCCCTAGACTAATGACATCTCCAAGAGCTAATTGGAACGAGGTGTCAGCCAACTGGAGTCCAATCAATGAGATGCGATTGGAGGTGTTGGTTACTGCTGCCCTATAAAAAACACACACCAGTTCTGGGTTTGCTTTTCACAAGAAGCATTGCCTGATGTGAATAATGCCTCGCACAAAAGAGCTCTCAGAAGACCTACGATTAAGAGTTGTTGACTTGCATAAAGCTGGAAAAGGTTATAAAAGTATCTCCAAAAGCCATGCTGTTCATCAGTCCACGGTAAGACAAATTGTCTATAAATGG
The DNA here is from genome assembly GCF_905171765.1 of Bufo bufo. Taxonomy (NCBI): domain Eukaryota; kingdom Metazoa; phylum Chordata; class Amphibia; order Anura; family Bufonidae; genus Bufo; species Bufo bufo. The sequence goes on from NC_053394.1 coordinate 406,367,324, forward strand.
AGAAAGTTCAGCACTGCTGCTACTCTCCCTAGGAGTGGCCGTCCTGTAAAGATGACTGCAAGAGCACAGCGCAGACTGCTCAATGAGGTGAAGAAGAATCCTAGAGTGTCAGCTAAAGACTTACAAAAGTCTCTGGCATATGCTAACTTCCCTGTTAGCGAATCTACGATACGTAAAACACTAAACAAGAATGGATTTCATGGGAGGATACCACAGAGGAAGCCACTGGTGTCCTAAAAAAAAACATTGCTGCACGTTTACAGTTTGCACAAGAGCACCTGGATGTTCCACAGCAGTACTGGCAAAATATTCTGTGGACAGATGAAACCAAAGTTGAGTTGTTTGGAAGAAACACACAACACTATGTGTGGAGAAAAAGAGGCACAGCACACCAACCTCAAAACCTCATCCCAACTGTGAAGTATGGTGGTGGGGGCATCATGGTTTGGGGCTGCTTTGCTGCGTCAGGGCCTGGACGGATTGCTATCATCGAAGGAAAAATGAATTCCCAAGTTTATCAAGACGTTTTGCAGGAGAACTTAAGGCCATCTGTCCACCAGCTGAAGCTCAACAGAAGATGGGTGTTGCAACAGGACAACGACCCAAGGCATAGAAGTAAATCAACAACATAATGGCTTAAACAGAAGAAAATCCGCCTTCTGGAGTGACCCAGTCAGAGTCCTGACCTCAACCCGATTGAGATGCTGTGGCATGACCTCAAGAAAGAGATTTACATCAGACATCTCAAGAATATTGCTGAACTGAAACAGTTCTGTAAAGAGGAATGGTCAAGAATTACTCCTGACCGTTGTGCACGTCTGATCTGCAACTACAGGAAACATTTGGTTGAAGTTATTGCTGCCAAAGGAGGTTCAACCAGTTATTAAATCCAAGGGTTCACATACTTTTTCCACCTGCACTGTGAATGTTTACATGGTGTGTTCAATAAAAACATAGTAACGTTTAATTCTTTGTGTGTTATTAGTTTAGGCAGACTGTGATTGTCTATTGTTGTGATTTAGATGAAGATCAGATCACATTTTTTGACCAATTTGTGCAGAAATCCATATCATTCCAAAGGGTTCACATATTTTTTCTTGCAAATGTATATATCCAGAATACAAGTGGCAATCTCAGGATTGCATCTTATAGTCACCTAGAGTGACTTAAAAAAAAGTAAAAAAAAATAATATATATATATATATATATATATATATATATATATATAGTTAAAATCCCCTTTCCCTAGATCATGGTCATCTCCACATCCGAAATGGCCATACTATTACAATATAAAAATCTAATTCCTATACAGTGAATAGTGTAACAAAAAAAAATCTAAATGGTCAATTCACAATTTTTTTTTCACTTCACCTTCCAAAAAAAAAGGAATACAAAGTGATCAAAAAGTCATACACATTCCAAAATGGTATCAGTAAAAACTATAGATCGTCCTCCAAAAAATGAGTACATACAGTTCCGTGGACATAACAAAAAAAAAATGAAATGGGGATCAGAATATGGTGATGAAGATAAAAAAATATTTTTTTTCCAAGTTTTTATTTTTTTTTCAGCATTAAAACACAAGAAAACTACACAAATGTGCTATTGTTCTAATCATACTGACCCAGAGAATGAAGGGCACAGGTCAGTTTTACTGCATAGGGAACACCATAAAAAGATTGTGGGGGTTTTTTCAATTCCACCCCATTTTGAATATTTTTCCAGTTTTCTTCCCAGTATCCCGTTAAATCATATGCCATTAAAAAGTACAACTTTTCTGGCAAAAAACAAGCCCTTATATAGCGATGTGAATGGAAAAATAAAAAAGTTATGGCTTCGGGAAGGCAGAGAGTAAAAAATAAAAACACAAAATCACAAGGTCTCGAAAGGGTTAAAGTGCAGTGTTCTTTCCAGGTTTCGTCAACTCAGTTCTCATTCAAGTGAATGTAGCCCAACACAGCCAAAATACTTTGAACAGAGGTGTGCTTACAGCTACAGTATGTTCAAGGTGACAGTGCTGGAGACTACAAGGAATAGATGATTGGTGAGAGTGTTGAGTGTTGGACTCTCACCGAGGATAAGTCATCAATATGTGAAGACTGGAAAACACCTTTATCTACTGTATAATGTTAGAGCTTTAAGACACAGTAATACTGCAGTGTGTTAGGGTACTTTCACACTTGCGTTGCTGGATTCCGGCAGGCAGTTCCGTCGCCAATCGGCAATCTGTATGCAAACGGATACCATTTGTAGACGGATCCGGATCTGTCTCTCCGGTTGTCATATGGAAAAACGGATCCGGTATTTATCTTTTTCACATTTTTAAAGGTCTGCGCATGCAGGTTCTATTTTTCCGGAACACTTGGGGCTGGATCCAGCATTAATCCGGAATTTTGGACAGAGAAAAACAAAAACTGAACTGAAGACATCCTGATGCATACTGAACGGATTGCTCTCCATTCAGAATGCATTAGGATAAAGCTGATCAGTTTTTTCCCGGTATTGAGCCCCTAGGATGGAACTCAATACCGGAAACGTTTAACGCAAGTGTGAAAGTAGCCTTATCTGGATTCAATTTGCTTTTGGATAACACGTTTTTTCGGGTAATAACATACATTTTTTGTGATTATGTATTCTTGCAAATTGCATTCCCATCCTCTTGTATGACATGCGATTTCCTTTTACTGGAACATATGCTTTTTTTCTTGTACATGCCAATAAAACAAGGGCTACTTCCATGTATGAGTTTTCTCATATTTCCAAGTAAAATATTGCCCACCTTCTGACCATAAAAATGGCTTCTCTCTTGAGTGAATTTTCTGATGTGTAACAAGAGTTGATTTCTGCCTAAAACATTTCCTACATTCTGAACAGGAAAATGGCTTCTCTCCTGTGTGAATTTTCCGATGGTCAGCAAGGGTTGCTTTCCGAGTAAAACCTTTCCCACATTCTGAACAGGAAAATGGCTTCTCCCCTGTGTGAATTTTCTGATGCTTAACAAGATCTGGTTTTTGGTTAAAACATTTCCCACATTCTGAACAGGAAAATGGCTTCTCTCCTGTGTGAATTCTTTGATGTCTAACAAGTTCTGAGTTAGCTCTAAAACATTTCCCACATTCTGAACAGGAAAACAGCTTCTCCCCTGTGTGAATTCTCCGATGGTCAACATAAGTTGATTTCTGAGTAAAACACTTGGCAAGTTCTGAACAGGAAAATGGCTTCTCCCTTGTGTGAGTTTTCAGATGTCTAACAAAAGTTGGTTTCTGGTTAAAACATTGCCCACGTTCTGAAGATGAAAATGGCTTCTCTCTTGAATGAGTTTTGTGATGCATAAAAAGAGACGATCTCTGTGTAAAACATTTCCCACATTCTGAACAGAAAAACGGTTTCTCCCCCGTGTGAATTTTCTGATGGTCAACAAGACCTGATTTTCGAGTAAACCATTTCCCACATTCTGAACAGGAAAATGGTTTCTCCCCTGTGTGAGTTTTCTGATGTCTAACAAGAGCTGATTTCTGGTTAAAACACTTTCCACATTCTGAACATGAAAATGGCTTCTCCCCTGTATGAATTCGTTGATGTATGACAAGAGAGGTTTTGACAGCAAAACATTTGCCACATTCTGAACATGAAAATGGCTCCTCCACTGTGTGAGCTCTTTGATGTTCAAAAACCCTTACAGGACTTTCATTTTGCGGTACAGTCTGTGATGAACCAGAAGATTCGACCTGTTTAAAAGGATCTGATGATAGATTTTTGCCATGAATGGCTGAGGGTATATGTTCTTCATATGTATCTCTTCTGACATCTACTTTAAAATCTGAAGATATCAGATGTCTCCCTGAACTCCTGGTGCATTCATCTGCCAAGAATAAAACAGATTTTATTGCATTTGAATAATATATATATATAACAATTCCAAGTCTCAACAAGGGGACTATTAAACAGAGCTTCCATGATATATTTCAGGAAAGAGTTGAGGATCTAGTGTCAGATTCCATAGCAGGATGTGGTGAACAGAATGCCAAATATGGAGCACAGTTCTCACTGACCACTCAACACTCCTTAAAGTGTTTTCCCAAGGTATAATTAATATGGAAAACATGCAGAGTGCCAGAGAATCATGCCTCTGGTCGCCACCTATCGTCTACATCTGGAGATGCTCAGGAGAGCTACAAATAGCTTACAAACACACACAGTTGAAAAAAAAAAAAACATTTAAAACCTGTATTTCCAGTCTTGTGTGTTATAGGCAGCCCCCTAATCTGAAAAGTATCATTGGCAGAAGCTCAATGTCCTCTACAGGAACATTTCCAGGCAACAAAGATGTGTCCAAATATAATGACCATAGACAAGATAAATATTCCCAACATACATCAGGATTAGAAGATCCTGGGTACCTCAACCTGCACCACACCAAATGTAGTCTACGTAATGTTATGCACAAAGATATCCTATATAGGTGAAACAGGGCAGAAGCTAAGGATAGAAATTAATTCTCATCATAGAATAAAAGAAAAAAAAAAGGCGGATGTACCTGTGCCAACAGGAATGAATGTGTCGCATGGATTTATGTTTCTCTACATAACTTAAGGATTGCATCCCTCAGATCTGAAAGTGTTCCTTCCTGATAATTGCCTGCTCATAAATCTAGGTCAAGAGCTGCATGTAAATGTATGAGGTAAGTGAAGACTACTGCTATTGCTTGTCCTCATACAAATTCATTGTTTACACGCATGATCTGCTACCCAGAAACAATAATTGAGGTGTCTACATGAAAAATTATTTCATACGATGAACGATTGTTTTACTCATTTTTCGGATGCTATGCAGCACCTTTACATGGACAGAGTATGGAAAACGAGTTTTCATAAAAAGTTTGTGTATTTAAAGGAAAGACCACAGCACTCTCTTTTTGCTGTTACGTCAAATGCTTATTTTTATTGACTTATTGTATCCATCAAAAAGGTTTTTTTAGCCACTGGCTATGCGATTTCACCACATAGCACCATGACTACGGCCGTGATCAAGGTCTATTGTTGACCGAAACGTTGGCCAGTGGCTCAAAAAAACTTTTCGATGGATACAATAAGTCAATAAAAATAAGCATTTGACATAACAGCAAAAAGAGAGTGCCGTGGTCTTTCCTTCAAATACATAAACTTTGTATACCACTGAGCACCTCCCTACACACGTTGAGGAGTGCCGTTCAACCTTCTTCACTTCATAAAAAGTTTGTTCCTGTCACCTAGCTGTGCCTGTGAAAACTTTACGTTCTCCTCCACTGCCAACTCCTCCTCATCCTTCTGAAGTCCTAGTCTCAACAGCCACATGGCAGAGAGCAAGATGTGGTAATTATTCTTCCATCATCCATTGTTGCACCAGTGTAAGCATTTTTACCAATATAAATTTTAGAGGGAAGACATCAATAATGCAGCTGTTGTCTCTACTCCCTAAAATCTGGCAGCCTCTTTGAAAAACCTGAATAGGAGAGAATCGTTCCTATGAATGGAGGGATGGGCAGCTATGCATTGACAAGGATGGGGAAGAGGTGGATAAGTGCCTGGTGTAGGAATCAGACCTGAGCAACTGTAGATGTATCAATAAAAGCTAGCTTTGTGGCAGTGGTGCACCATCTCCACTGCCACGCGAAACACTGACTCAGGGAACCATGAAAGACTGTCCCTCGCCATAATTGCTGCTCCATGTTTTAACATTGGTATTCGCATGAGGGATAAAGCAGGAACAGCTTTTTTGATAAATAATGTCGGCTGGGTATCCTCCATCGAGGCTGAGTACACTCCATCAGTTGCCTTAAAGCAGTGGAATACACTAACCACTACAGAAGCAACTTGGCCAGGTGTAAGTTGCCACACATGCGGTTTGTTGGGTGCATAGTTTTTTCTGCCCTCACATTCCATTACAGATGACTGATGATGAAGTGGAGGAGGAGAAGCAGTAGCTGATTACGTTGAATGATGATGACAACAATGACCATGTACTACTTCTGGATGTGGCCTGGCTACTGGAACGAAGATGTGGAGGAGGAGGGTGGTCTTGCTCACATTGCTTGCCAGTACAATTTTCCCACAGGAGCATGTGATTTCACTTAATTTGCTAAAGGAGAGCTGTAGTTTCTACATTTGTTCCTGAACTGCTGGATTTTATTCTCTGCCTGCAGAGCTTACATGCTATGATGGTTTTGTAGGCTGGCAAAAGAGAAAAGTACCCATGGTAGATGACACATAGAGCCACTACTAGCAGCACTGGCAACATTTGTGCAACCACCTCTCAAACTTGCCCTAGATCTGAGAACTGTTTGATGCTGTACCAACAGCAGCAGTGGCATCACCTGTTCCCGAGCTGACCATGGTGATGTTTTGACCATATGATAGTGCCACTCTTTTTTGTTGCTCCCACCAGCCTCCTTCTATCACCTCATTACTTTCTTGTCACCCTGATCCAGTTCTTAGGTCCTGTCCAACAGAAAATCATCGTCTTCATCCCCACCACGTTTTATCAGACAGGGATATGTAATGGGTTCCTTGCCCTCCTCATGATTCCCACCTCTAAATTTGCCGAGTGCCAATGCCATAATGTCTACCACCACCTGATACAATGCATTTCAGTCATGCCTGCCACCTTCGCCTGATCACCCTCCTTATTGCAGTCCAAACGCTGACTGTTCTCATACAACTCATCGACAGGAACACTATATTAAAATCTTCCTTAGTTCCTGATGTTCAGTCTCTGAAGAGAAAAGTTGCCCCACTAAAAGGGGTCAGTGAAGACAGAGAAGATGGAAAAGAAAAGCTTCTATTAGGCCTCAAATTAACTGGAAGAGCAGGAGGAATGCACCATCATTCTGCTGTGACTGGTATGATGAGCAAGTCATCCAGCACACTATGTCATCCTCCTCCTCCACAATAATACGCTCTCGTCTACAGGAAGTGCGGGAGATCTGTAGCCTACTACTACTGACTGGATGGCTGGCGCTGACTGTGCTGCTGCTGCTGCTACTTGTGCTAGAGCTACCCACACTAACTCAGGTGGCAAGGCATTTTATTTTTAAGCCTATTTATGAATAAAACAATCAGAAGTCACATGATCTATCCATTAAAAGTGCACTGCATTGCTATAAATCTGAGACACAGAATATCACGTCAGGCTTCTGAGCAGCAGAATTTATTAAATTACAAAAATGGTATTTTGGACAAAATCCAGTATAATTGCTATATAACTGTTGACGCAGAACAATACATCAGGCTGCTGAGCAACATCATTTATTAAATTAAATTTTTAAAAATTGGTAAATAAAAAAAATTGTCACTTTATACAGAGTCCAGTACAACTGCTACATAACTGTGAAGCAGAATATGTCATTCTAAGCAAAAATGGATTAAATTAAATTAGAAAAATGTAAAAGACGGTCTATTGGACAGAGTCTAGTACAAGTCAGGCTACTGAGCAACAGAACTTATTAAATTCGATAAAGTGAAGGAAAAATGGCCACTTGGACAGAGTCCAGTATAGATGCTGTCTAACTAACACAGAACAATATACCAGGCACCCTATCAGCACCAGGGTTCAGATATTACTGTAAAAGACTGTGAATGATGTGTGGGTCGATGCACATTAATAAGAAATTGAATTGTATAGCATTACCTGCAGCAGCGCTCAGCAATGGCTACCAGCCTGCCTAATCTGGCAGATAATCGCTAATAGGGATTATCTGGTGGTGTAAAGGTGCTGCAGCTAAGCACTTCATCGGGAAATATGCTCGTTTGTGCAGGCACATAAATCGTCGTTTGTTGGCAGCAGATCATGCGGACTGCACAACAAGCCTCGATGGGGATGAGTGATGGTATTAGCGATCGTTTCTCGATATACTGTGGAGGAGATCGCTGCATGTAAATGCTGCATTCTCCTTCTCTGACAAACAGGCGCTTGTTGGGAAGGAACTGTTCCTTCCCGACAATCATCTGCTAAATTGTCCCGTGATAAGGGACCTTAAGCAAAGGCTGTATTAGACTGGCCAATATTCTGCAGATCTTTGCTAACGAGCGTTCGTTGGAATGCTTGTCAGTGATTATCTGGCAGTGCAATGCCTTAGGCCTCATGCACACGGTGGTTGGGCTGCAATGTATGGGCACCGGCATTGTGAATGTGGACCCATTCACTACTTTTTTGCAGTGCGGACGGTCTGACACAGATCACGGCCCCCATTCAATTTGCAGCCCACAGTATGGGCAAGGAGGGCACACTGTTGTGTGCATGAGGCCTTATTCACACAGTGTTCGCTCCAGTGCTTTCTATCAGTGATTGTGAGCCAAAACCAAGAGCGGGTCTAAACACAGAACAGGTGCAGATCTTTCCCTTATACCTCATGTCTGTGGAGGCTCCATTCCTGGTTTTGGCTCAAATCACTGACGTGTGAATAAGGTTAATATTGCCACCGATTACAGGCTTAAAAACCATTGATTGCCGGATGGCAGATCGTGCTGTCTAATCACAATCTGCTGCCGGCAAACAAGTCAGTACGGGGACGAGCGATGGCATTAAGGATTGCTTCTCCCCATACTATGGAGGAGATGGCGCATATAATTAGCAGCGGTCTCTTCCACTAACGAGCAGGCGATTGCAGGGAAGAAACGCTTTGTTCCCAACCATCACCTGCTAAAACTTTTAATGTAATAGAGCCTTTACACAATGGCACACTTACTGCTATCTCTAAAATCTCTCAAATTGACTGTAAATCTAGCTACCTCTTGTCTTGTCTCCACTGTGAAATACACTCACTGACACTAAATTGTGATTTAAGATCTCTATCTACCCAGAAAACATATGCATTTCTTGGCTGGGACATTAGTGGCAATGACACGTCACTGAGTCTTCAGTGCATCACACCTACTGTCCCTCATGATTCGCTGAGGCTGCCCGCAAAAGAGTATGGGTGAGCCCGCTAAGCCAGGGAGCCACCTGAGGTCAGCGAGCCTTCTTCATCTTCTCTGTCTTCCGATTTGTAAAGCGATTTGTGCAGGACGTATCCTAAAAGATTGGGATTCACTGAAAACCGAAGCTTTTGAGAAATTCGTAAACAACCTGATCATGTAGAATTGATCCATTCATCTCTAAACCAAACTATTCAGAATATATTTCGCAAATTGTGCACATTCATGACACTGCTCGGGGACATGACTACAAACAGTATAAAAATACAAAGCTTACAATACGGAAACATCCAACATTATCCAAATATGAATATAAATGTGTCTGTAGCATCTGAGGTTCTATCCTGCTTATCGTACAGCTACACTGAAGGATATATACCTGTATATTCACCTTACTAGTTACTAATGCCAGTTATTAAATATGTTCTACAAAACACCAAAAAATGAAAACATGATTTTATTTTTCTTCATGACAGACACCTGAAAGAGAATCTGGCAGCAAACTGACTTTGTTATAGTCAAGTACCAGAAATGTGGATTGTCAGAATTTGTTTGGCACTCACTAGACTGTGGTGTAAAGTCAAAGTGTTCCCCTTAACCCCCAAGGAGGTACCGACTCAGGTTGAGATCCCTACAATAGGCATATATTGGTGGCAGCAGCATTGATGCAGTAGTAGTGTAATCTAAGCCAAGGATCGTCCCGATGAGAGCAATCAGAATGCAAAGGGCCAAAGGACAAGACAGGCATAGTCAGAAATGTATCCATGATTCAGAACCTGAAGGACAATAGGCAGCAGGCATACAGTTTATGTGGTCATGATCAGAGGTCAGGATCAAACACAGTAGCCGATAGCGATGCACAAGAGGAAGCAAGGAAATGAATGTACTCAATCACTAGGCAATGAGTTCCTGTATGATTCCTCAAGACCATACCCTTTAAAAAATCATTAAGATAAAAGAGGTTCATATGGACTTATTGGCAATCCAGAATATGACTATTGATGCACATTTAATGGCAGAGACAGAATGTGTTGATATTCGTAGAAAACTTATGGATGACCAAAAGGGTGGAGATAGGATCTATGAAAACTATTAGTGATCTAGAAGAAGGTAGCAATTCAACACAAACACAAAACTTGGCTCAAGCTTATAAAGACAAAACTTTAAAACTAATCGCTTTTTTCCAGTACCAATTTTGGGACTTGGATGTTGATGTGACATCACTCCTCTTAGTTCTAGCAGCAGTGGGCCAGTTGTCTTGGATATTTTCCTTTAATGGCTGAGACCCATTATAATCCATCACTGATGACAAGTTATGTTCCAAATGTTATTTCACTGCTTGAATGGCTCAAGGTAGATCATCGATATCCGATTAATCGGGGTCTGACACCCGGTAACCACACCCATCAGCTGTGTCTTGCAGCCTCCAGCACCGTAACTCGTCAGAAGCACAGCTCTGTTTAGTGGCCGTGCTGGGCTGCCGAAGTTCGGCGCCTGTTCAAATGAGAGCTTCAAAGAGGTCAGCTCTGAACCCGGATATATTCGCATTTTCACCCTGGCAGCCCCCCTGACTTGAGCATTAGAGCAGTTCATGCTCCGATGCTCTCCTTTGCCCTGCACTAAATTGAGCAGCGCAAAGGCATTTTGTGGAGTTCCAGTGACATACCGGACTCTCCATGGGGCTGCTAGGTGGAGGCTTCCGCCCAGCAGTGAGCCCGCTGACGTCACCGGCACTGATTGGCGGGCTTTAGCGCAGCCCTAGCCTGTATAACAGCAAGCGCAGTGCTAAAGCCCGCCTATCAGAGCCAGTGACGTCACCGCACACACTGCTGGGAGGAAGCCTGTGCCCTGCAGTGTGTTATTGTAAAAGAGCCCTTGCCCTGCGCGATCCAGCGCAGGGAAAGGGAGCGCATCGGAGCATGACATGCACCGATGCGAACATCAGGGGGGCTGCCTGGGTGAAATTATGGGTATGTCCGGGTTTTGCTCTGAACCCGGACAACCCCTTTAACAAGCAGTTATGGAAAATAATCTAAAATATTCTATTTGGGTGGCTGATATAGATATGTGTTATCTCAATTCTATTTGCTTTTGGATATCAGATGTTTTCTGGTAATTACATATGTTTTTAATAATTTTTTATCATTTAATGTTGCAATTTGCATTCCCTTTCTCTTGCATGACATGTGAGGCTACTTTCACACTAGCGTTAATATTTTCTAGTATTGAGATCCATCATAGGGTCTCAATACCGGAAAAAAAATGCTTCCGTTTTGTCCCCATTCATTGTCAATGGGGGACAAAATGTAACAGAACAAAACGGAATGCTCCAAAATACATTCCGTTCCATTCTCATACCCACAATGCAAGTCAATGGGGACGGATCCGTTTTCTCTGACACAATAAAAAATGGATCCGTCCCCCATTGACTTTCAATGGAGTTCATGACGGATCTGTCTTGGGTATGTTAAAGATAATACAACTGGATCGTTCATAACAGATGCAGACGGTTGTATTATTAGTAACGGAAGCGTTTTGCTGAACCCTGCCAGATCCAGCAAAACGGTAGTGTGAAAGTAGCCTGACTGGAATATATATATTTTCTTGTACCTACCAATAGAAACACGTTTAAAAAATATGAAAATGGCTACATCCCTGTATCAGTTTTCTCATATTTAGATTGCTCACTTTCTAAACATGAAAATGGATTCTCTCTTGAATGAGTTTTTTGGTGTGCAACAAGAGCTGATTTCTGAGTAAAACATTTCTCACACTCTGAACATGAAAACGGCTTCTCCCCTGTGTGAGTTTTCTGGTGGTCAATAAGACCTGATTTACGTGTAAAACATTTCCCACATTCTGAACAGGAAAACGGCTTCTCCCCTGTGTGAATTCTCTGATGTCTAACGAGAGCTGATTTCCGAGTAAAACATTTCTCGCATTCAGAACAGGAAAATGGCTTCACTCCCATGTGAATTTTCTGATGTCTAACAAGATCTGATTTATGCTTAAAGCATTTCCCACATTCTGAACAGGAAAACGGCTTCACTCCTGTGTGATTTCGTTGATGTATAACAAGATTGTTTTTGAGGGCAAAGCATTTCCCACATTCGGAACATGAGAATGGCTTCACCCCCGTGTGAGTTCTCGTATGCAGAACAAGAGTGTTTTTGAGGACAAAGCTTTTGCCACATTGTAAACATGAATATGGCCTCTCCCCTGTGTGAATTCTCTCATGATTAACAAGATCCGATTTAATGTTAAAACATTTCCCACATTCTGAACATGAAAATGGCTTCTTCCCTGTGTGAATTCTCTGATGTATGACCAGATAGGATTTATCTCTAAAACATTTCCCACATTCTGAGCAGGAAAATGGCTTCTCCCCTGTGTGATTCCTTTGATGTATAACAAGATTTTTTTTTAGGACAAAACATTTCCCACATTCTAGACATAAAAATGGCTTCTCCCGTGTGTGAGCTCTTTGATATTCAACACCCCTTATAGGGTTTTCGTTTTGCGTTACAGTCTGTAAGGAATCAGAAGATCGGAACTGTTTAAAATAATCAGATGATAGATTTTGGTTGTGAATGGATGAGGATATATCTGGGTTAATGGCATGTTCTTCGTACGTATTTCGTGTAATACCCCGATCATCTACTTTAAACTCTGTAGATATCAGATGTCCCTCTGAGCTCCTGATACAATCATCTGCCAAGAACAAAACAAATTTTATTGCTTGTAAGTAATATATACATATAACAATTCAGCGGCGTAACTACAAATGACAGGGCCCCACAGCAACTTTTTGAACAGACCCCTACCCCTTAGCAACTTCTTTGCAACCCCCTCTCCGTGTGTAACCTCCACTCCTGTGGCTAGTCGAGATCGCTCTCTCCGACCAGGCCCAACAGCCCCCCTGTCCGTTTAGTATATAATGTCATTGTACTAAACTGTTGAGGGGGCCCTGACAATAAAATCTTTTAGTCCCCCTCCTGTGTGGGTCCCTTCTGAGTTTGGGCCCCAAAACAGCCTTTTCCCCTATAGTTACTCTCCTGTAACAATTCCAAGGCTAAACAAGGAGATCATTAGACCGAGTTCCTTTGAGATATTTTGGGAAGGAGTGGAGGATTCCTTAACAGAGGGAGGTGAGCAGAATGGCAAGTAGGAAACTAAGAAAACTCCTTAAAGTGTTTTTCTCCAAGACATAATTAAAATGTGCTGAGTGCCAGAGAACCATCAGAAACTTTTGGTCGTCACCTACACCACAGTCCACATCTGGAGATGCTCAGGGGAGCTGCATGGAAATGACATCCACTATCACAAAAAGATGACCATTTGAAATCCATATTTCCAGACCCCCCTGTTGTCAGACGTTCACTGTCCTGGCAACATAAAAAAATTATGTCCAAACATGTCCACATATAATGACCATAGACCAGGTAAAGATTCCCACATCAGGATTACAAGATCCAAGAAATCCACATCTTAATCTGCACATAAAAATCCACACTTGTGTTTTTTCCAGCTGATATTTCCACCATGGATAAAGGCACCCTTATCTTTCTTTTCCTTTTGGAAGGAAAGCGAATTTGCATACATTTTTCCCAGAAACCCAGAGGAGTGTTGCCTGGTCCATAAGACTCCTCACGCCTATTAGGCGATTTACGTAAGGACAAATAGTACCTCTCACCTAGCTAAGCCAGTTCTCTCTGCTCTGCCCTGATGAGGGTCAATCCTGAAACAAGATTTTTGCTGATGAGGCTCACGTTATGCTTTAAAGCCTGGTTAAAATGTTGAGCACTGACTTTGCATATCTTTTTCCCATAAACCTAGAGGAGCATTGCCTGGCCTATAAGACTCTTCACCCCTACTAGGTGAAAATCCCTCCATTTAAAGTACTTTCGATTCGGGTACAATCTATTTGTACCTCTATCAAATTTGTTTGCCAACTCAGACGTAAACAAATTTGAAGAAATTAGTTTATCTTTAGAATAAATGTGTTGCATTGATATATGTCTTTACACATCACTTAAAGAGGACCTTTCATGGGTCCAGACATTATGAAATAAGTAGGGGGTTGTGTAGGGCATAGCATTTAGGGTTGTTTCGGGTATCAAACTTTTGATACCCAATCGATACTTTTAGCCCGGTATCGATACGATACCGGGATTTGTCTTTTTATCGACAGAGTGCGCCATGTTCCCTCAGTAGCACAGGGAAGAAGGAAGCAGTCTCTCCCTCCCCCCTGTGCTGCTGCCGCTGCCTCCAATGGTGCAGAGGGGCGGAGGAGGGGAGGAGCTGTGGCTGCGCCACCAATGATAACTAACGTTTAATACATAACAAATGCAGGCGGCGGCAGAAACACATTGCCGACACCCTGCCACTGACAGGGCGCTGCGATCCGCGGCAATTAACCCCTCAGGTATATTAAACGTTAATTATCATTGGTGGTGCAGTGCGCCCCCCCCCCTTCCACAGTATTAAAAACATTGGTGGCGCAGTGGCCACAGAGCCCCCTCACCTCCTCTCATTAGTGGTAGTTCTGATCGGAGCCCCAGCAGTGCAATCCTGGGGCTCTAATCGGTTACCATGGCAGCCCCAGGACGCTACTGAAGCCCTGGCTGCCATGGTAATCTCCCTGTTGCCCTGTGCATAGTGTAAGATCCTATTCACCCTAATAGAGCTCTATTAGGGTGAATGGGACAAGGGATTAAAATATCCCAGGTTCTAGCCCCTAAGAGGGGAAATAGTTATTAAATAAACTGTAAAAAAAAAAACTAAAAAAAAACACCAAAATATTAAGTATAAATCACCACTTTCCCAATTTTACATATAAAATATATAAACAATAAATAAATAAATAAAATATTTCATATCGCCATGTCTGAAAAGTCCAAACTATTCAAATAATAAAAAATATCTCCTATGCGGTGAACGCCGTAAAAGAAAAAAAAGAAAAGAAAAAAATGCGCGATTCGCAAAAAAATAGGTCCGTTCGATTATGGGCCGGACGTTCCATAAAATGCGGAATGCACGCGGCTTTTTTTGGCCTTTTATTTTTTTTGCGTGGTATGAATGGAATCGAGTATCGCAATACTTTTTATGGTATCGAAACCGAATCTAAATTTTTGTATCGAAACAACCCTACAGGCATGTAGAGCGTCACAGCCAGGAAGAAGGTGGGCGGCGCTACAGCCAAGAAGGAGACACGCATTGAGAAACAGGGAAGTCTCCTCCTCCCTGTACCGATGATATTCATTTCCATACCGGGCGGGAAAAGTAAAAGGGGGGCACAGCAGGGGAACGGAGCGCCAGACAGATAAGCTAGTAAGTGATCTTACATGTCTGCACTATGCCCTACACAACCCCCTACTTATTTCATAATGTGTGGACCCATGAAAGGTCCTCTTTAATGAATACAACCCTCAGACCAGGTGTAGTCATCATAACTATAGACCAGGTTTTAATCAGAGGAAAATAAAACGTGCACACTCTTTATCTTTGACCTGCTCCAATATTTACTGCTATAACTGTGTACTACTCTCCCCATATGGATAGATCTGTTTTACATCAATTGTCTCCTTTACCACACTATTCCTATGTCCTTTTGTGTATAAATACACTATATGGAGAATAGTATTGGCATCCACATCTCAATCGTTTATTTCAGGTGTTTCATTCAGTGCCACTACTACATGTGTATAACAGCCAGCCCCTAGGCATGCAGTCTGCCATTACCACAGGTGTATAACATCCAGCCTCGAGCCATGCAGTCTGCCATTACCACAGGTGTATAACATCCAGCTCCCGGTCATGCAGTCTAACTATACAAACTATATATTACACTTCATAAACACAAGATATACATCATTACAGGTGTATGACATCCAGCCCTGGCCATGCAGTTTGCTTTACAGACATGTGTAAAATAGTGGCTTGTTGTTAAGTGCTCAATGAATTCCAGCATGGTCATGTAACAGGAGCCACCGCTGACATAAGTCACTTCTTGACATGTCTTCCTTTCTAGATATTTCACCATCACCTGTAATTGGTATTATAGCAGAGTGGAATGAACCACAGCAACTCAGCCATGAAGTGGAGACCACATAAAGTTACAGAGCAGGGTTGCTGTCTGCTGAGGAGCACAGTGCAGAAAGGCGTGCCATGGATTTCCATGGGTGAACAGCTGCCTGCAAGCCTTCGATCACCAAGTACAATGCAAAGCGTCGGACTAGTGGTGTAAAGCATGCCGTTCCTGGAATCTGGAGCAATAGAAACGTCTACTGTTGACTGACCAATCACATTTCTCTATCTGGCAGTCTGATGGACAAGTTTGCATTTGCCGAATGCCATGAGACCATTACCTGCTTGACTGCCTTGTGCCAGCTGTAAATTTAGGTGGAGGAGGAATAATGATATGGGGTTGTTTTTGAGGGATTGCCCTATGCCCTTTAGTTCTAGTGCAGGGCAACTTACAGGAGTTATGTAACAGCGGAACACCAGCCTGCTTGACTGTTTTTGTAAACTCAGTCACCTAGGACTGGTGCTTAGTCCCATTTTAGTGTGGAAATGGCGAGATGGGACAACTCTTATCTACTCTATAATGTTAGAGTTTTTACAAGCAGTTATATAAATGAATGTGAAATGTTCTATTCACAAGGATATAGTGGTGTGTAATCTGGATTCTATTTGCTTTTTATTAGGGTCCATTTACACGTCCGCAACTTGCGGATCCACACAACATGGACACCGGCCATGTGCGTTCTGCATTTTGCGCACCGCACATGGCCGGCACTATGATACAAATGGAACATGTTCTATTTTTTTGCTGTCCGCATCTGCTGCGGCCCCATTGAAAATGAATGGGTCCGCACCCGTTCCGCAAAATTGCGGAACGGATGCGGATGTGTGAAAGGACCCTAAAAGACATTTTCTGGTAATTGCATACATTTTTTAATAATCATTTAGCTATAAATTGCATACCCTTCCTCGTGTACGGAATATGGATTTACTCGACTGGAACATATATTTTTCAAGTACATGTTAATAAAACAAGTTGAAAACAATGAAAATGGCTAATTCCCTTCCCCAGTGTTCTCATATTCCCAAGGAAAATATTGCCCACGTTCTGAACATGAAAATGGCTTCTCTCTCGAATGAATTTTCTGATGTGTAACAAGAGTTGATTTCTGAATAAAACGTTTTCCACATTCTAAGCATGAATATGGCCTCTCTCCTGTGTGAGTTTTCAGATGGTCAGCAAGGGTTGATTTCCGAGTAAAACATCTCCCACATTCTGAACATGAAAATGGCTTCTCTCCTGTGTGAATTCTTTGATGTCTAACAAAATCTGATTTATGTTTAAAACATTTCCCACATTCTGTACACGAAAATGGCTTCTCTTCCGTGTGATTTCGTTGATGTATAACAAGAGTGTTTTTGTGGACAAAACATTTGCCACATTGTGAGCATGAATACGGCTTCTCTCCTTTGTGAATTCTCTCATGTTTAACAACTTCTGATTTGAGGTTAAAACATTTCCCACATTCTGAACATGAAAATATCTTCTCCTCTGTATGAATTCTCTGATGAATGATCAGATATGATTTATCTGTAAAACATTTCCCACATACTGAACAGGAAAATGGCTTTTCCCTTATGTAAGTTCTTTGATGGTCAACACTCCATATGGGACTTTTATTTTGCAGTACAGTCTTTGATGACTCAGAACGTAGGACCTTTTTCAAAGCATCAGATGATGTTTTTTTGCTTTGAATGTCTGAAGGTATATCTGAGATAACGGCAAGTTCGTCATATGCATCTTGTGTGCCACCCTGATCATCTACTTTAAACTCTGAAGATATCAGATGTTCCTCTGAGCTCCTGGTACAGTCATCTGCCAAGAATAAAACAGTTTTATTAGACAGGGCTTCCGTGAAATATTTTGAGAAGGAGTGGGTAACAGTGTTGGAAGTAGAACCGATAATAAGGTGTCACTGACCACTGAGGAAGCTCTTTAAAGTGTTTTTCCACTGAATATAATTACTATTGATAATGTGCTGGTGATTACATACTTGGGTCAGTATATTTTTATTGACAGGCTGGTAGTAGGCGTGTTCAGGTGTGGACTTTTTCATACTAACTCTTTAGCCTGCCCTGATGGGGGCCCAGTCGTTACTCTTTTCCAAAAAAAAAAGTAAATGAATCCTCTAAATATTTGTTAATGAGGGTTCATAAAAGATTGAAAAACAGGTAACAATCTTAGTCTTCTTATCAATACTATCATTGAGTGGTAACAATCGTGTTTTATTAAGGCATTCCTAATCACTATGATGCAACTTTACCTTGAAACAATTACAAAAAAATATATTTAATCTATCACTTTCATTTTCAATCACCTGATAATCTTCGGAGAAACTAAATTAGTAACAAATATGTTTTCCGAGGACATGATTACAAACACTATAATAGTACAAAGCCTACAAAACGGAAAGATCCAACATTATCCAAACATAAGAATGTAATAGTTTCTGGAGGTTCTTTCCTGCTCATCCTATGGCTGCACAGAAAGACACGTAGAACAAGAACGTTAGAGGTTAGAAACGTGTCTGCAGAATCACTTGGCGCTGAAGATTTGTTCCAGTGCATTTTCATATTTTTGTTGGAATAAAGTGAAGCTAAGATCTTTTTTTACCTACTACTTGATTATTTTTTTCTTTATTTGCCTCTCTGTCGTAGTACTATATATGCACAAGGTAAAACTTGGACTGCTGGTCTTACTATTTATTATGGATAATAGTTCAAAGCCTACAAAACTGAAACATCCAACATTATAGAAACAGATGAATAAAATCTGTCTGAAGAGTCACAAAGGTTCTTTCTTGGTTATCATACAAATGCACAGAATTTTGTTTTATATTTCCCTTACTAGTAGGACTGAATAGACAGGTTAATTAGCAAAAAAAAGCACTATTAAATACATTAGCTCTTTAAAATGCCCAACATGAAAGAGGATCTCTGTTCCTGGCAGCAAATTGCTTTCTTATGGCCAGGTACCAGAATGTGGATTGTCACAATCCATCGGGCACATGGGTAGACAGGTGTGGGGTTTAAATGCTCCCATTAATCCCTCGGAGCAGTCACAGATTGGTGGCAGTGGAGTTGATGTAGTAGCTTTATAGAAAAGGAGGCATAACTAGGAGAGTGTCCAGAATGTGACAGGACAAATGACAAGACAAGCATGTTATCCAAGACAAGCAAGTCATCCATGGTTGAGAGCCAGGAGGACAACAAGTACCGGGCATAAATTTCAATGGACAAGGCAGGAGCATGGTCATGAAGAAAGCTTAAAAGGGGTTTCTGAGATAGGTCATCAGGATCTCATCGGTGGGGGTCCAACACTTCGAAACCCCACCGATAAACTGTTTTGATAAAAACAGTAAAAAAAAAATCTCGGAAAACCCCTTTAAGTCAGTCAAGGAAATACAGTAAATGCCCTCAATCACTAGGCAATAAGTTCCAGAATGACTCCTTAGGACCATGTCCTTTGTAATCTTTAAGATAACAGATTTTTAGAAGGATCTATTTTCAATCCAGAACGTGCCTAAAATTTCAAATCTGCTGCAGATTTGATGGCAGACAGAAGGAGTAAATTTTTGTACAAAACGTGTTAATGGCCAGTGGGTGGAGAAATATTATATAAAAAGCTACTAGGGATCTAGAGCTAAGGTGGCAATTGAACAATGAAAGTAACCAGGTTGTTCTTTTTCAGTAGCAGGAAAGCCCAGTGACATTTGGTGCATGCTTATAAAATGGAACTTTAAGACTGATCTTTTTCATAGAGCACAGAAATCTTTTTTGGGAGAAATTTGGAGACACAAATGTTGATGCCTGATAACACTCCTAGTCATCTTAGCAGCAGAAACTTCCAAATGATAGTAAACCTTTATCTAGATGTCTTGGATATTTCTACAATAACCAAAAACGGCAGAAACTAGAGGCCGAGTAGTTTACCAGAAAACACGAAGACCTGATTGTTGTGGGCAAACACTGTGAAAGGTAAGTGATCTGACCAATTATTCTGGTGATGTTCACAAATGTATGGAGATATTGCTCAACGACCGGACTGATCCCCTCTGCCTAGTTCTTGCTCTGTGGATAGTATCCAGAACAAAAGTCCAAGGCATCATTCAGGACTTTACATTATGCCCTCCAGAATTTGGAGATAAACTGCACCTGCAGATCCGAGACAATGTGTGCAGAGAGACCATGGGAGGCAGAATAGCTCCTTGAAAAAGTTCTCTGCTAGCTTACGATCAGATACTGACCTAGACAACTAGGGCCATATTTGAGAAATGATCCACCACCACCCAGAACATCAGCAGATATGTCAGTAGCAGCTAGGATATGGCTAGGATCAAAGACATGAAGGAGCCTCAGGAAGGGGATCAGATAGATCAAAGGACCTGAAAAGGGCATCTGCTCTGATTGTTCTCTGCTAGACAACATTTGAGAACAAAAACATAAAGGAGAAATAGACCCAATGTTCATTCTATAGATTTAGCCTGTGAACAGAGTGGATGTATTCCAGGTTTTTCTTATTAGTGACAATAATCACTGGAAAATGTAGCACCTTCCTAGAGGTGTTGCCATTCCTGGAAGGTAAGTTTCACCGCCAGCAGCTCACAAACTGCAATCAAGTTATTTTTCTTGTCATAAGAGAATATCTTGGGGAAGAGTCCACAACACTGCAGTATCCTCACTGACTGCTTGGAGAGTAGGGCATCCACTACCAATCAACAAAGCACTGACCTCCATAAAAAGGTATGCAATGCAGATGATAGACAACTGAAGCAGAATGAAAGCAGGACCTGAGATGGACAACTGCTTGTACTGCAGAATCTGGTCAGTCTCAAGTATTTACTCATTAACATGAGTTACTGCATTGGGAAGCAAAACAGCAAATTTCTGAATAATTTGGAAATAATAATTTGAGAAGCCGAGGAATCTCTCAAGAGGCATGAGACCTACAGGTTGTGACTAGTTCATGACATTGAAGACTTTGTCATGATATTATTCTTTTTGGAGACCTGCACTTCTACCAGGTATCAGCTAACAGGAAAGGTAGCTTGTGTTACTCAAAAAGGCACTTCTCCAACTAGGCATACACAAAGCATGTAGTGGATGGATCTTCAAATCCCTGGAAAAGATCAGGATATTGTTCAGGTAGATCAAGACATCGTACTGGTAGATGATATCCCAAAACAGTTCATTCATAACCTGGTAAAAAACAGCAGGAGAATTGCAAAAGTCAAATGGCATCAGCGGTTATTTGTAGTGATTTTCCCAAGCGATTTTCACTACTAAACAGGTGGTAGGCCGACTATTGGTCTAATTTTGTGAAGTAACAGGGTGTGTTAGTGTGATGGAACAGCTTGAAGGTAAGAGTAAGCAGGTACCGATTCTTCACTATGATCTTATTCAGGTCACAGTAGCCAACGCATGGCCTTAAAGATCCAACATCTTTTACAAAACAAATCTGCTTCTTGCAGCAGAAGATTCCCAGATAAAGCCTTGTTCAGATTTAAAGTTTAGGATGGCAATGCCTCCATTTTAGGTATGGTCAAGGCATGAAAGAAAAGGGATGTCACATCATAGGGACATGGTAGAGCGTCTGCTTTTTTTTTCTTATTGAAGCCACCTTCATAGTTCTGATATTGAGAAAGAATTTGCAGCATTTCAGGTCCAAAGTTCTATCCCTTCGGATGGATATTCTTGCTTACTCACTGCCATATTAATTTCACGTTTTCCTTATGTATCCTATCTAAATGGGGATTGCAGAAACCATTCTGGAAGACCCTGTTCGTACTTTGAGGTTGCCTCCCATAATCCCTCCTCAAACTGAAAGCAATTAGCAAAATTGTGGGTCTTGTACGACTAACATCAGACAGATAATCTCCTGTTGCTCCAGGGTTTTTAAACTTTTTTCTTCACGATTCAGATGGCAGTTTTGAAAGTTTTAGAAGACAGAAACCATCCAGAAAATATAGCACTAAGTAGTCTGTGATGTTCACTACCAAAATGGAGAAGATGATAACCTTCTTCTGTATGGTCTTTGTAAAAATTGTTCTTAGAAGTCTTCCATATTCAGTCAGCTTCTGTGTAAGATTGTCAGCAGGTGTTGTAGTTGGCATCACAGTAGATTCAAACTCCTGTCACAGGAGACTGAGAAACAGGTAGTCGACGGCCATACTGACCACAGACATACAAAGCACTTTGTGAGAGGGAGGATTCACAGGGACATTTATGCATATGATATACAAGTCATGGCCGCAAGTGAAATTTTTCCAGAAAATGAAGTATTTCTCCCAGAAAATGATTGCAATTACACATGTTTTGTTATATACATGTTTATTTCCCTTGTGTGTATTGGAACAACACAAAAACAGAGAAAAAAAAGCCCCAAAAAAAGATATACACTACTCACAAAACGTTAGGGATATTTGGCTTGTGGGTGAAATTTCAGGATGAACCTACAATGCCCTCTAACCTTTACAGGTGCACTTAATGTGACCTTCTCTAAACTTCTGAATTCACAACTGTTCAATGTTTAATTCCTTTTGCTACAACTTGCTGTTGTTCTCCAACAAGGAGCTTAATGGCAAAATACACAACAGGAGTTTCATCCATGAATTGCTCAATAAATTTCCTGGCTCAATTGGTATTTAAACAGTCCTCCTCATCATGCTGTTCACATTTTGACATCATGAGACCAAGACGTTACCTAACAATTGATCAACAGTGCCTTGCCATTGCGAGGCTTGAGTTCAGATGTTCTTAGAGAGAAGTGCCCACTGATCTTAGAGTGTCATCAGCAGGATGCAACAGAGATACAGAGAAAATGTGAGTCACAGAAAGGCATAGAAGTGGACGTGCATTGGCCACATCCCACACTGATGACCGCTTCATAGTGAACAATGCCCTGTAGAACCGGATGATTAATGCCACACAACTCCAGGCACATTTAATGGAGGCAAGAGAAACCCAAGTGTCAGGTCAGACCATTCAAAAAACGTTTACATCAGCGTAGTCTACGTGCTAGACAACCTGCAAGGGTACCTGATCACACCACCAGGCACAGCCATCATCGTCTTGCATGGGCCAGGGAAAGCATCTACACTGGACGAAGAACCTGTGGGCTTCAGTGCTGTTCACTGATGAAAGTCGATTCACGCTGAGCAGAAATGATGGCCGCCAACGATGTTGGAGACATCAAGGTGAGCGCTTCACATCAAGCCACTGAGCCTTTGGTGGTGGTTTTAAAGTGTGGGTAGGTGTGTCTAGTCAATACAGAACTGCCCTACACTTTGTGAATGGTCCAGTGACAAGCCCATTCTACTTAAAGAACATCATTAATCCAGTCATTGTGCCTCTGCATGAACACAGGCTTAATTTCATCTTCATGGACGACAATGCGCCAGCTCATAGAGGTCGCATCATTAGGGAACAGCTGCTGGAGACTGGGGGACCTCAAATGGAGTGGCCTGAACTTTCTCCAGACCTGAATCCCATTGAAAACCTATGTTATCAGCTTAGTCGCCGTGCAGAGGCTCGTAACTCTGTACCCCAGAACCTCAATGACCTTAAGGCCGGCCCTTCAAGAAAAGTGGGATGCCATGCCTCAGCAGACAATAAGTCGACTTGTGAACAGCATGAGACGTCATTGATACTTATGGCCACATGACAAGTTATTGAGACACTGACATTTTTGTGGGAGTGTACCCAGAACTGGGGTTGGCTTTTGTTTCAATAAATAGTTCGAGATGAGGAAATCACCACTGCTGCTTCTAATTAAATGCCCTACTTTCATGATATAATATCACTGTAGTGTGAACTTTTTACATTTTCCATAAATTTCACCCAAAAGCCAAATATCCCAAACTTTTTGTGAAAAGTGTAATTTCACGCAAAACTCCAAAAATGGGCCACACAAATTTACTGGCACCCTCAATTTAATATTTGGTTGCACAGCCTTTAGAAGAAATAACTGAAATCAATCATTCCTATAAGCATCAACAAGCTTCTTACACCTCTTGAGCGGAATTTTAGACGACTCTTCTTTTGCAAACTGCTCCAGGTCTCTCATATTTGAAGGGTGCCTTCTCCCAACAGCAATTTTGAGATCTCTCCAAAGGTGTTCAATGGGATTTAGATCCGGCATCGTTGCTGGCCACTTCAGAACTCTCCAGTCCTTTGTTCCCATACATTTCTGGGTGCTTCTTGACGTATGTTTGGGGTCATTGTCCTGCTGGAAGACCCATGACCTGGGATGCAAACCCAGCTTTCTGACACTGGGTCCTACATTGTGACCCAAAATCCTTTGGTAATCCTCACATTTCATGATGCCTTGCACACAGTCAAGGCACCCAGTGCCAACAAAACAAACCGAAAACATCTTTGAACCTCCACTATATTTGACTGTAGGTACTGTGTTCTTTTCTTTGTAGGCCTTATTCCATTTTCAATAAACAGTAGAATGATGTGCTTTACAAAAAAAACTCTAGCTTGGTCTCATCTGTCCACAAGACGTTTTACCGGAAGGATTTTTGCTTACTCATGTACATTTTGACAAACTGCGGTCTAGCTTTTTTATGTATCTGTGTCAGCAGTGGGGTCCTCCTGGGTCTCCTGCCATAGGATTTCATTTCATTCAAATGTCGAAAGATAGTTTGCGCTAACACAGATGCACTCTGTGCCTGCAGGACAAATTTAATTTCTTTGGAACTTGATTGGGGCTGCGTATCCACCATCCGGACTATCCTGTGTTGCAACCTTTCATAAATTTTTCTCTTCCGTCCACGTCCAGGGAGACTAGCTATAGTGCCATGGGTTGATTATGTTGCACACCATGGACAAACGAACATTAAGATTAGTGGTGGTAATAGCAAAATTGTGTTATGGATTCCGTTACCACGAACCATAATGCAATTCTATGACGGAATGCCTTTAGAGCCATTCCGTTATTCATGCCATCATAATATAAGTTTATGGCCTGCATAACGGATCTGTCCCGGTTCCGTTAGGCAGGAGAGGACTCCAATGCATAACGGAAACGGGACAGATCAGTTTTGCAGCCCATAGACTTGTATTATGACAGAATGAATAACGGAATGGCTCTAAAGGCATTCCGTTATGCATTCCGTCATAGAATGGTGTTATGGTCTGTGGTAATGGAATCCATAATGCAATTCTGCTTTTACCACCAAACGAAGCGTGAACGAATTTCAAAATATGAAATTCGCTCCTCTCTTATCAAGATATCTGGAAATGGTTTTGTAACCTTGAGATATTTTTCCACAATTTTGGTTCTCAAGTCCTCAGACAGTTATTTTCTCCTCTTTCTGTTCTCCATGCTTAGCGTGGCACACAATGCAAAGATTGAGTCAACTTCTCCCCTTTTTATCTGGTTTCAGATGTGACTTTTATATTGCCCACACCTGTTACTTGCTACAGGTGAGTTTGAACGAGCATCACATGCTGGAAAAAAAATAGTTTACCCACAATTTCGAAAAGGTGCAAACAATTCCGGACCATTTTTGGAGTTTTGTGTGAAATTATGTCCAATTTGCTTTTTTCCTCAGTTTTTTCAAAAATGTGTATAACAAAATATGTGTAATTGCAATAATTTTCTGGGAGAAATACTTCATTTTCTGGTAACATTTCAGGGGTGCCAACATTTGCGCCATGACTTGTATATACAGAAATTCCTGGGACCCCTACCTGCAGGAATAATAACTCTGCATAATTTACTTAAATGTAAGAATGTTGCCACCCCTGGCAGTGGCTATGACACTGCAGCCTCGCTAATCTAGAGATTGTTGAAGGTTCCTGAAGTGTTATCACATAGATTATAGAGTGATATCAGAGCCCGGTGATATCATGCAATAAGAAAACCACTTTATCACCACAAAAACTGCAATACCACCATACAGTGGCTGACTAACACTCTACACAAGTGTCCAGATTACCACCATACGGACAGTGTTTACAGCGATCATACACTGGTTAGATAACAAACAGGCAGTCTGCAGAGTATCGTCCCACTGCTGAATAGACAAATTAAAAAATACTGAGCAGATACAGTCAGAGCCTGAATAAACAAGTAAATCCAGCGACTCACATGTAATGTCTTCTCTGACTCGAGTCATTTGTTTCCCCCATCTTCTCATCTGGCCCAGGCCATCATGACAACTTCTTCCAGCGACCATACTCGCATCTGTAGAGTTTGTCCCACAGACATCTTTGGCTCCATTCTTTCCCAGCACATCCTCACACTTTTCACATCCCCCTAATGTGCTGCCTCCTTTAATAGTCTCATCCTGCCGTTACCCAGACTGTGCTGCTCAATGCCTCCAAATACTGTATTGCACTTTACTGAAAAAACTGTGCCTCGCAGTAAATAGGGCCAAACAAAGCGCATGTTCTGTACAAAGAAAGACAATACTGGGAAACATGTTATCCTTTTTCTTATTTTAATGTCCTGCACATCTACCTAGTGAGATTGCTTTAGAAGGACTATAATCTTGTACAGTGGCATGCAATGGTTTGGGCACCCCATTGTCAAAATTACTGTTACTGTGAACAGTTAAGCAAGTTGAAGATGAAATGATCTCCAAAAGGCATAAAGTTAAAGATGACATATTCCCTTTGTATTTTAAGAAAAAATAAATTTATTTTCATCTTAAATTTTCAAAATAACAAAAAAAGGAAAACTTTGGGAACCCTGCAGTTAGTACAAACTCTTTTTGTAGCCAGCCAAGAGTCTTTCAATTCTTGTTTGAGGGATTTTCATCCAGTCTTCCTTGCAAAAGTTTTCCAGTTCTGTGAGATTGCAATTTTGAGATTTCCAAAGATATTTAGATCATGGGTCTGTAAGGGCCATGTTAGAACATTCAGCGTGAGCCTTTTGAGGTAGTCTATTTTGGATTTTGAGGTGTGTTTAGGATAATTATCCTTTTGTAGAAGCCATCCTCTTTTCAGCTTCAGCTTTTTTTACAGCTGTATTATGTTATGTTTTCTTCCAGAATTTGGTGGAATTTCATTGAATCCATTCTTTCCTCTACCTGTGAAATGTTCCCCGTGCCACTGGCTGCAACACAACCGCAAAGCAAGATTGATCCACCCCTATGTTTAATGGTTGGAGAAGTGTTCTTTTCATGAAATTCTGTGCCCTTTTTCTACAAATATTCCTTTGCTCAGTGTGGCCATTCAGTTATTTTTTTTAACCTTGCTGGTCCACAGGACTTGTTTCTAAAATACATCAAGCTTGTTTAGATGTTCCTTTGCAAACTTCTGACACTGAATTTGGTGGTGAGGATGCAGGAGAGGTTTTCTTCTGATGACATTTCCATGAAGGCCATATTTGTGCAGGTGTTGCTGAACAGTAGAACAATGTACCACAACTCCAGGGTCTGCCAAATCTTCCTGATGGTCTTTTGCACTCAATCGGGGTTCTGGATTTGCCTTTAGAGGAATCCTACAAGCAGCTGTCTCTGAAATTTTCTAGGTCTTCCAGACCTTCTCTTGAACTCAACTGTTCCTGTTAACTGCCATTTCTTAATTACATTTTGAACTGAGGAAATAGCAACCTGAAAATGCTTTGCTATCTCATAGCCTTCTCCTGCTTTGTGGGACTCAACTTTTAGACTTAAGCAGCTGCTTAGAAGAACCCATGGCTGCTGTTTTTGGTACAAGGTTAGAGGAGTCTGGGTATTTATAATGCCTTGAGATTTGCATCACCTGGTCTTTTCTAATGATGATTGTGAACAAACCTTAAACCTAACAGGCAATTTAAGGTCTGAGACCTCGGTCTAAGTTATCTGAGGGCTCAAATCTCCTTGGATTCCCATATGTTTACAAGATACTCCTTTTCTTTTTTCACTCTAAAATTGTACAAAACTAAAATAATCCACTGATTTTGCTTAAAAGTGTGTTTCATCTTTAACGTTATGCCTTTTGGAGCTCATTTCATCTTCTACTTGCTTAACTGTTCACAGTAACAGTAATTTTGACCAGAGGTGCCCAAACTTTTGCATGCAACTGTAGATAACCCCCAACCAATTTTAGAATTAGATTGCTGGCACCCAGACATCCTCTCATGATACAACTTAATTTGGAAGATGATATTCATTTTTCAAGTTTGCCATGAGAATTACTGGGTATTAAAGATGATCTACCATCTAGGTCTCTTCCTCCTAGTTCCTGGTGACCATCATTCCTGGCACTCATAGCTCTGACCTTACCGACTACTTCTCTTATTTGGGTGTACGTCTCCATGTTCTGTATTCTGTTAGCACATGGAAACATAATATGACCCTAATAGAAGCTAATGGTTCCTCAGTCCCATAACAGGCCTTGTACACATAGGTATATTTTATGTCCACATTTCAGGTATATTTTTTACATCCATCCTATAAATATTTAGCGTGTGTCATCACCTCTAACGCGATCACATTTTCAGCTATAATTAATCAGCATTTTAGCAGAATGGATAAAGAACCTAAAAATATCAACGCAAAATTGTATTCAGTGAATAAGTAGAATCTGTGGGCTTTACTTAGTGGTCACTACTCACCTGGGAGGTTATCTATAGGAATGTCCTCTATACTCTGCTCATCGTCCTTCACATCTGTCTCTGTAACATATATAATGTTCAGATCTTCAACTGGATTCAGGAGCTGTGAAAGAAATATTGTAAAAGTCATCAGACGGTTGGAGAAATCATGAGACATGTCCTCAATAAGCAGAAAAGAATGATGACAAAAATAGTTATTTTACCTGAATATTTGGAGGTCACCTGTATTAAGCCAATCTGATAGGTTCCTACAAGTTCAACTAGCAATTTGTAAGGAGGGTAGTCCTTATATTCGCTCCATAACATTAAAGACAATCGCAAAAAGGTCTGTCACAGGGAGACCCCAGAGATCCACCATTTTGCTGAAAACAAATTGATTTATCACCCACTCCCCCTCGGAAATGGTATGCCGGTCCAGAAAATCTGCTTCCTTATTCTCTGTCCCCTTGATGTGAAGAGCCGAGAGGGATAAACACTGATCTTCAGCTAAACTCAGAAATCTGCCTGCCTCCATCATCAGACTTATATAATTAGGCGTAGAGTGACTGTAAAAATATACGAAAAAAAGCGCACCATAGGGTAGTGAAAATTAACTTAATCCCAAAAAAACCTTTCCACTGCATTTCATTGCTGTCATTAAAGGACCTGCTGAGATCATTTCAGTAATCGTCTTGTTAACTCAGGTGAGAATGTTGACGAGCACAAGGCTGGAGATCATTATGTCAGGCTGATTGGGTTAAAATGGCAGACTTGACATGTTAAAAGGAGGGTGATGCTTGAAATCATTGTTCTTCCATTGTTAACCATGGTGACCTGCAAAAAAACGCGTGCAGCCATCATTGCGTTGCATAAAAATGGCTTCACAGGCAAGGATATTGTGGCTACTAAGATTGCACCTCAATCAACAATTTATAGGGTCATCAAGAACTTCAAGGAAAGAGGTTAAATTCTTGTTAAGAAGGCTTCAGGGCGTCCAAGAAAGTCCAGCAAGCACCAGGATCGTCTCCTAAAGAGGATTCAGCTGCGGGATCGGAGTGCCACCAGTGCAGAGCTTGCTCAGGAATGGCAGCAGGCAGGTGTGAGCGCATCTGCACGCACAGTGAGGCGAAGACTTTTGGAAGATGGCCTGGTGTCAAGAAGGGCAGAAAAGAAGCCACTTCTCTCCAAAAAAAACATCAGGGACAGATTGATCTTCTGCAGAAAGTATGGTGAATGGACTGCTGAGGACTGGGGCAAAATGATATTCTCCGATGAAACCTCTTTCCGATTGTTTGAGGCATCTGGAAAAAGGCTTGTCCGGAGAAGAGAAGGTGAGCGCTACCATCAGTCCTGTGTCATGCCAACAGTAAAGCATCCTGAGACCATTCATGTGTGGGGTTGCTTCTCATCCAAGGGAGTGGGCTCACTCACATTTTTGCCCAAAAACACAGCCATGAATAAAGAATGGTACCAAAACACCCTCCAACATCAACTTCTTCCAACAATCCAACAACAGTTTGGTGAAGAACAATGCATTTTCCAGCACGATGGAGCACCGTGCCATAAGGCAAAAGTGATAACTAAGTGGCTCGGGGACCAAAACATTGACATTTTGGGTCCATGGCCTGGAAACTCCCCAGATCTTAATCCCATTGAGAACTTGTGGTCAATCCTCAAGAGGCGGGTGGACAAACAAAAACCCACTAATTCTGACAAACTCCAAGAAGTGATTATGAAAGAATGGGTTCAGTCAGTCAGGAATTGGCCCAGAAGTTGATTGAGAGCATGCCCAGTCGGATTGCAGAGGTCCTGAAAAAGAAGGGCCAACACTGCAAATACTGACTCTTTGCATAAATGTCATGTAATTGTCGATAAAAGCCTTTGAAACATATGAAGTGCGTGTAATTATTTTTCACTACATCACAGAAACAACTGAAACAAAGATCTAAAAGCAGTTTAGCAGCAAACTTTGTGAAAACTAATATTTTTGTCATTCTCAAAACTTTTGGCCACGGCTGTACAATCTTGTTTTCCAAGATCACTTTTGGGCCCCATTCACACGTCCGCATTTTGCGGAACGGAATTGCGGACCCATTCATTTCTGCTGCCCGGATACGGAATTGCGGAACGCACATTGCTGGTGTCCGTGTTTTGCGGATCCGTAAAACACGTTACGGACGTGTGAATGGAGCCTTAGCCTGACTGAAGACAACACCTTCAGGTTTCAAGATAACCGCCTCTGAATCATGTCCCAAAGGCCTTAAAAGAAACGGTCCTGCACAAGAGCACACACCTAGTCTAAAATTTTCTAAGGAACTCCCTGGGATAGATTCCAATCCTCTAGCCACCAGGACAACTGAATGGTCCCTGAACCAAAACTTTGCATCTCAGCCCCCCTCTTCCCTTGTCCCAGGCTGCTATAACCTATCTTGGGGAAAAAAAACACTCCTGGTGTCTGGAACCCAAAATCATCCCTATCAGCCAACCTAGGTTTTTCTGAATCACAGAAACTCTCTACTACTTCTACATAGGCCCTCTCCGAATTCGCTACTACCAGAAAGTTGTCTAGACAGGGAATAAAAATAATTTTTATAAAAAGAAGTTTCTATGATGTGGGCTGTCATCTCGGAAACTATTTTCGTAAAAACTCTTGGAGCCATATATACAGCCAGGTCCATAAATATTGGGACATGGACACAATTCTAACATTTTTGGCTCTATACACCACCACAATGGATCTGAAATGAAACTAACAAGCAGTCAGCTTTAATTTGAGGGAATTTACATCCAAATCAGGTGAACGGTGTAGGAATTACAACAGTTTGCATATGTGCCTCCCACTTGTTAAGGGACCAAAAGTAATGGGACAATTGTCTTCTCAGCTGTTCCATGGCCGGTGTGTGTTATCCCCTCATTATCCCAATTACAATGAGCAGATAAAAGGTCCAGAGGTCATTTCCAGTCTGCTATTTGCATTTGGAATCTGTTGCTGTCAACTCTCAAGATGAGATGCAAAGAGCTGTCACTATCAGTGAAGCAAGCCATCATTAGGCTGAAAAAACACAACAAATCCATCACAGAGATAGCAAAAACATTAGGCCTGGCCAAAACAACTGTTTGGAACATTCTTAAAAAGAAGGAACGCACCGGTGAGCTCAGCAACACCAAAGGACCCGGAAGACCATGGAAAACAACAGTGGTGGATGACCGAAGAATTCTTTCCCTGGTGAAGAAAACACCTTCACAACAGTTGTCCAGATCAAGAACACTCTCCAGGAGGTAGGTGTATGTGTGTCAAAGTCAACAATCAGGAGAAGACTTCACCAGCGTGAATACAGAGGGTTCACCACAAGAGGTAAACCATTGGTGAGCCTCAAAAACAGATAGGCCAGATTAGAGTTTGCCAAACGACATCTAAAAAAGCCTTCACAGTTCTGGAACAACATCCTATGGACAGATAAGACCAAGATCAACTTGTACCAGAGTGATGGGAAGAGCAGAGTATGGAGAAGGAAAGGAACTGCTCATGATCCTAAGCATGCCACCTCATCAGTGAAGCATGGTGGTGGTAGTGTCATGGCGTGGGCATGTATGGCTGACAATGGAACTGGTTCTCTTGTATTTATTGATTATGTCCCTGCTGACAAAAGCAGCAGGATGAATTCTGAAGTGTTTCAGACAATATTATCTGCTCATATTCAGCCAAATTTTCAGAACTCATTGGACGGCTCTTCACAGTGCAGATGGACAATGACCCAAAGCATACTGCAAAAGCAATCTAAGGGTTTAAGGGAAAGAAGTGGAATGTTATGCAATGGCCAAGTCAATCACCGGACCTGAATCCGATTGAGCATGCATTTCACTTGCTGAAGTCAAAACTGAAGGGAAAATGCCCTAAGAACAAGCAGGAACTGAAGACAGTTTGCAGTAGAGGCCTGGCAGACCATCACCAGGGATGAAACCCAGCGTCTGGTGATGTCTATGCGTTCCAGACTTCAGGCTGTAATTGACTGCAAAGGATTTGCAACAAAGTATTAAAAAGTGAAAGTTTGATTTATGATTATTATTCTGTCCCATTACTTTTGGTCCCTTAACAAGTGGGAGGCACATATGCAAACTGTTGTAATTCCTGCACCGTTCACCTGATTTGGATGTAAATGCCCTCAAATTACAGCTGACAGTCTGCAGGTAAAGCACATCTTGTCCGTTTCATTTAAAATCCATTGTGGTGGTGTATAGAGCCAAAAATGTTAGAATTGTGTCGGTGTCCAGATATTTGTGGACCTGACTGTATGCCAAAGGAAAGGGCTTGATACTAAAGATGGAGAAGCACGATTCCTGACTGATATATCATCAAACAATGGGGAGTTGCAAAGAAACCTCGCCAGTGGCTCAATAGCCAGATTAAATAATAATGGCGATAGGTTTCAGCCCTGGTGAGTTACCTTTTGAAGGGTTAGTTAGGAAATCTAGAGTGTATATATACGAGCCCAGGGAAATTCATACAGGCCTGACGGATAGGTCCGAAAAAGCCTCCTGGAAGCCCATCCTGTCCAAAACTTCCTCCAGCCAACTGTACCGGAACATTGTCAAAAGCTTTTTCAGCATCCAGGATGAGGAGGGCTAGAGATTCACCCATCAGCGGGTTAAGATGTACCCGATCAAGGACCGCCAGAACAGATCTTATGTTACTGACTACCAAACGTCCCTGAATGAAACAGGTCTATGATGGTAGGATTAGGTTGGGCAGGATAACCACCAGCCTGTCTGCTAGGATTTTTTACAATCAACATTAATCAGAGAGATCGGACAGTAGAATCCAGGGTGTAAGAGACCCTTCCCAGGCTTCGGGAACAGCTTAATATACAAGGTGTTAGTCCTATCTGGGGGCTCTTCTCCTTTAAGATCAGCGTTAACCACTTCCTCCAGAGCTTTGTAAAATACCCCTGAAAACCCATTGGTTCCAGGGGCTTTGGCATCACCAAGGGACAACTCCAATACTGTTATGTCAGCATATAAGGAGCCTAATTGGTCCGAAATGATACTAAGGAGGGAAACTTTATCGAGCAAGGTTTCAGTCGGAATTCGGGCACACGTATCCTGATAAAGCTTTTCATAAAATGAGGCTAATAAGGAGTTAATGCAGCTCGGGTTGTCTGTTATGGTTCCTTCGGATGCCCTCAGCTTTGCAATAAAGTGCATCAGAGCTTACCCCTGGCCAGGTTAGCCAAGGGCCTTCTGGATTTGTTGCCATATTTATGCAGCTGGGCCTCTAAGGCTGTTCTGTGAAAGGTCTCTCTTCCGCCCATCTATCAAATTCTCTTCTAGCCTCTTGCCACACAGACTTATGGAAGGGGGTAGGGTTCTGAAGGAAAGCTGCATAAGCTAGCCGAAACCCTGAGACTAGCTGAGTTAAGCTGCTTGCAGGTATCTCTCTTTTTGCTCGCCACATAAGCGAGTATACGACCCCTAAGAACCGCCTTAGCAGTCTCACATTAAGGTCCAGGCATGTGCCTATGACCTTCGTTATCACTGGCATATTCAAGACACCATCCCTAAAAGGGGTTTTCCAGGATTTTAATATTGATGACCCCCGCCGATCAGCTGGTTGAAAAGAAGGACGAGCTCCATGCAAGCACAGCCTTCCCTTTATTGTTTACCTGTTCGCTGTCGACATCGCAGCGGTGATCAGGTGTAATTACAAGAAGCTGTCCTATTCACTTTTTTAAAAGTGTATACTACAGAGAAGCCCCAATGAAGTCAATGTGATGGCTTTTTGTAATTACACCTGATCACCGCTGAGATGTCGACAGCAAGCCGGTAAACAATGAAGGGGAGGCTGCGTTCGCACAGAGTGCGTCCTTCTCTTCAACCACTTGATCGTCAAGGATCCCGGGTGTCGGTACCCGCCAATCTGATGATTTATCTTGAGGATAGGTCATCAATATTAAAATCCTGTAAAACTCCTTTAAGACGTCTAAAAGAAACCTGTCGTCAGTAGCCAAGTGTGAGGGGAACCTCCAAAGGTAGTCCGGGCCTCTAGAGTGTATGTCTCTTAAATCGATATAAACTGGGGCACGGTCAGCTGCGGCTGATTGTATCCTAGGCTGCAGGAGAGGAGCGAGGAATAGTCTATGCACAACCAGCAGGAATGTTGAGACTGAGAATAAAATGAAAAACTAAGTTCGTCAGGATGGAATAGGCGCCATGGATCTATTAACCCCGAAGACTCCAAAAATGGTTGCAAAACCTTATCGTATGCCCCCGAGCTCCTCCGGGAAGTACGACAGTGTCTCGCATCCTTTCCTGCATACACGACCATATTGAAGTCTCCCCTGTGCCGAATCAGCCGGAAGCATTCCCTCCAATTCACCCAAAAAAATAAGCTATTTCTCCCATTTGGCCCACACACATTATACAGACTAAAATGATCTCCCGGGGTATGTAAGTGTAACCAGCGGCCTGTGTGACCTGACATGGGAAATGTTTAGTAATCAGAACAAGGACCCCTGCTTTTCTTTTTTCCCCCGCAGATTAACCAAACACCCTCCACACGCATAATTTTTTCTTTCCATCGAAGTCCCCACTCATCAGATGTGTCTACAGAAGGAGTACAACGTCTGGTTTGAGTCTCTTAAGATAACGCAGTACTGACATCCTATTCTGTGGGAATCATAATACCTTAATGGTCCATGAAATTACCCTCGTAGTAAGAAATCCCACAATGATCTTGGCATCTGGATTACCATATTCCCCTCAGACAAGGGTTCAAAAGATATGAAGTCTTGGAAAGCGAGAGAGACCAAGGCCTCAAAATCCCATAACCTAACTATCTCCCCAATCCACGACAGTAAACAACACAAATATAAGGGCAACTGGCAAAATATACCACCATATTCACATTATGGACCTCACTTTTTTTCTGGGAATATACTGTCCCATACCCTCTATACAGGTAAGTAGAGAAAATAAATTCCATAGGAAAATCTCCAGTAAAACAGAGAATACTAGACCTCTTATAGCGCAGACAAACAAGCCTACCATCCCTCAAATAGTGACAATCCTGATCATCAGCAAGAAAGTCTGGGGGCTGCTGAAAAGTCTGCAAGAAGGAGCAGCAGGCCCCTGAGCGGGAGCACAGATTTTCTGGCCCAAAATGCCCTCAAGATAGCCTCCCTATCTGTATAATCCAGGAAAGGCATGATCACTTGTCGAC
Organism: Bufo bufo; assembly: GCF_905171765.1. Classification (NCBI taxonomy): domain Eukaryota; kingdom Metazoa; phylum Chordata; class Amphibia; order Anura; family Bufonidae; genus Bufo; species Bufo bufo. The sequence goes on from NC_053394.1 coordinate 406,403,109, forward strand.
GGTGATTGGCATCTCTTGGTGAACCCAGGTGAGGAGCAGAGGCGCAAGGAAGTCCAATACAATGAACCCTTACAATCTTGCAAAGGCCCAGTTAGTTCAGCACTGCCGGTAGCTCCGATTCAAACAGCTTCCCCGACTCTTGCGGCCTAGTTTGTTCCAGCAGCACCACAAAGCAAACACTGTTGCACCGAGAGCGGTTCTACAAGTCCTTAATATGGTCCTTGAGGGTGACACTCTCCTAAGTAGATCCATCAGTTTAGCATTAACTTGGGAGTAAGCATCTTCCATACAGAAAACATGTTGCTCGAGTTCATCCAACCACGTATTATGTTGGACAATGTAATCTTGCATCCGTTGCAAAGAGGTTCTGACCGTGGTCATCAGGGTGTCTTATTAGTCTTTGGCCAGGCGCCGTGCTATGTCGATGCCTAGCTGTTTATCATCAATGGCCAGCTCTGTATTGCCAGCTTCTCCCTTTGATCGCTGTGTTCCACAGGGGCTAGATGGTCTGCTAATCACTGGAGAAGTGGAGCGGGAGGACACCATCCTGCTCAGCATGGCCGATGCAGCAGGAACTTTCCTTGTGGAATGGCTACCTTTGTGGAATGGCTACCACTTCTAAGAAGGTAAAGGTCCATGGACCAAAAATCTCCACTAATTCCCTTATGAAATAATAAATTGGAGCAGTGCCTAAAAAGCGAGAGGGGTCTGGAATTGAGCTCACTCTAGAGCTTCCTTACATCTCAGCACCGGTACCGGAAGTCCCCAGGCTCCTTTTATAAGCCCTCAGCTTTCTTTTCAAAGGGGATCTTTTAAAATCTCCATATCATCAAATGGAAGAGCAGTACACTCTTGTGGAGGATGCTTCACCCCTGCACGACATCCTGGGCCCCAGCGCCGGAAATTACGCACACTACGGGCACTGGCAGATAAAGGCCCATTCTCCAATATTTTCCAAGATCTTGAGCACTGGACGATCCTCACGGGGCAGAGTCCCAGTGTTTTCCTAAGTGATGCAGCCTGTCTCCCCTGTCTCCTGCTTATGATAGGTTTCCCCCTGATTGCTCCTACCAGAAGGTGGTAGAGTATAGCAGTGTGAAGCTGCATCTCATAGAAATGCACTGGAGATTTAGCACACCCAGATAGTATAGACAGCGAGTCAGGGGAGCTTTATAACTCTAATCATCAATGCATAGGGTGCACAGAGAGAAATAAGAAGGGTGAGCTGATGGGGAGGTGTCAGAGAGGGAGGGATTTGATAAATGATGATGCAATCCTACAGTTCACAGGAAGTCATACACACAGGAGAGACTGATATCCTTTGTTGTACAGGAAAGCAAGCTCTGACAAGACAGGTACTCATAATGAAAAGGTTCAACATGTATGGTTGAAACAATTATGACTGCTAAAATATCTCTGGAGAATTAGAATTACATGTTATAAAAATTGCCAAAGTGATTCTGTACCCATTATGAACTACATGGACTTCATCTACCTGATCATCCTGTCGGACATTGTGATGTTCCTCTGAACCATCCTGTGGAAGATGAGGACTGGGACATCTCTTCGATGTTCTTCTCTTCTTCTTTACTGTAGGAAACACATCCAGTGACTGAATTCATTCCTTACATACAGATAATGAGAGGACTTGTGTATTTAGTCATGTCTATTACCTGGTGGTGTGTGCGGCTGGTGATCCTCCATCATGATATCCTTATCTCCATCTACCTGATCATCCTGTGGGACATAGTGATGTTCTTCTGAATTATCCTGTGGAAGAAGAGGACTGGGACATCTCTCCTTTGTTCTTCTCTTCTTCTTTACTGTAGGAAACACATCCAGTGACTGAATTCATTTCTTACATACAGATAATGAGAGGACGTGTGTATTTAGTCATGTCTATTACCTGGTGATGTGAGGGGCCGGTGATCCTCCATCATGATGTCCTTGTACAGATCTTTGTGTCCTTCTAAATACTCCCACTCCTCCATGGAGAAATAGATGGTGACGTCCTGACACCTTATAGGAACCTGACAACACAATGATACAGTCATCACCCAGATCCCTTCATAGCGTTCCTGTATAATGTCCCAGCATTCCCAGCAGTGTCACCTCTCCAGTCAGCAGCTCCATCATCTTGTTGGTGAGTTCTAGGATCTTCTCTCTATTAATTTCCTCATGTATCAGGGGGTGAGGTGGAGGCCCCATGATTGGGCTCAGGGTTCTTCCCCATCCTTCAGACACAGGGTCCTGACAGCGCTCACTAGAGGTCTTCTTCACTACTGTGTAGTCCTGGTTATGGAGAGACACAGTAATAAATATCACTCCATACATCTCCAGAGTCCCTCACCTCTCCAGTCATGTCCATCTGTTAGTAACATAGATAAGATGATGTAATGTGACATCATCAGAACCTCTCACCTCTCCAGTAAGCCGGAAGAGGATCTCTAGGGTGAGATTTATTATACTCTCCGCCATCTTGTCCCTGTCCCTGTCCATCCTTGACAGGTCAATCAGGAGAAGGACCTTATACAGAAGATATCCACTGAGCGGATCCTATATGGTAGGAACCTGAATGGAAAGAAGATGAGACGATGAAAAATCCTACAAAATCCCATGTAAAATACAATAACTGGAGATAATAAGAGGAGACATCGGAGGAGATAATAAAGTGTAGATGTTGTGTTCTCTCCGTTTATAGCCGAGGACCAGCACTATGATGGTGGAGGAGACAGGACACAGGAGGTCGGGGACCAGCACTATGATGGTGGAGGAGACAGGACACAGGAGTTCAGGGACCAGCACTATGATGGTGGAGGAGACAGGACACAGAAGGCCGGGGACCAGCACTATGATGGTGGAGGAGACAGGACACAGGAGGTCAGGGACCAGCACTATGATGGTGGAGGAGACAGGACACAGGAGGTCGGGGACCAGCACTATGATGGTGGAGGAGACAGGACACAGGAGGTCGGGGACCAGCACTGTGATGGTGGAGGAGGCAGGACACAGGAGGTCAGGGACCAGCACTATGATGGTGGAGGAGGCAAGACACAGGAGGTCAGGACCAGCTGGTGGAGAAGACAGGACACAGGAGCCTAAGGACTAGCACTATGATGGTGGAGGAGACAGGACACAGGAGGTCAGGGACCAGCACTATGATGGTGGAGGAGACAGGACACAGGAGGCCGGGGACCAGCACTATGATGGTGGAGGAGACAGGACACAGGAGGCCGGGGACCAGCACTATGATGGTGGAGGAGACAGGACACAGGAGGTCGGGGACCAGCACTATGATGGTGGAGGAGACAGGACACAGGAGGTGGGGGACCAGCACTATGATGGTGGAGGAGACAGGACACAGGAGGCCGGGGACCAGCACTATGATGGTGGAGGAGACAGGACACATGATGTCAGGGACCAGCACTATGATGGTGGAGGAGACAGGACACAGGAGGTCGGGGACCAGCACTATGATGGTGGAGGAGACAGGACACAGGAGGTCAGGGACCAGCACTATGATGGTGGAGGAGGCAGGACACAGGAGGTCGGGGACCAGCACTATGATGGTGGAGGAGACAGGACACAGGAGGCCGGGGACCAGCACTATGATGGTGGAGGAGACAGGACACAGGAGGCCGGGGACCAGCACTATGATAGTGGAGGAGACAGGACATAGAAGGTCGGGGACCAGCACTATGATGGTGGAGGAGGCAGGACACAGGAGGTCGGGGACCAGCACTATGATGGTGGAGGAGACAGGACACAGGAGGTCGGGGACCAGCACTATGATGGTGGAGGAGACAGGACACAGGATGTCAGGGACCAGCACTATGATGGTGGAGGAGACAGGACACAGGAGGTCAGGGACCAGCACTATGATGGTGGAGGAGGCAGGACAGGAGCAGGGGCCCCTTCTATCATGGTGGAGAAGGAAGGAGAGGAGCAGGGGCCCCTTCTATCATGGTGGAGGAGACAGGACAGGAGCAGGGGCCCCTTCTATGATAGTGGAGGAGGCAGGACTGGAGCAGGGGCCCCTTCTATCATGGTGGAGGAGGCAGGACTGGAGCAGGGGCCCCTTCTATGATGGTGGAGAGGACAGGAGCAGGGGCCCCTTCTATGATGGTGGAGGAGGCAGGAGCAGGGGCCCCTTCTATGATGGTGGAGGAGGCAGGACAGGAGCAGGGGCCCCTTCTATGATTCCATCACACAGGATAGAGTCCTTCTACTATACAGCAGATAAATAATGGCTGCAGAGCAGGAGAAAAGTCCTTCCAGTACCAGTCTCCAGCCTCCAGCCGCCGTCCCATCACTTACCACAGGAGCCTCCAGTGTCCTGCTCTGTCCTCTCACTCCTGATCCCGCCCCCTGCAGGTCACTGCTGATAGGTTGCTGGGGGGGAAGACTGAAGGGGAACTCTGATTGGTCACTAATGGCAGACTGACACATCACCTGACCAATGAGTGACGGCGAAATCCCAGTCCCAGTAATGGAAGGTTACTGAGCTCACTAGTCAGGAGAAGATGTCGCTGCCTCTTGTACAGATAAGACCGAAGCACGCAGGGAAAGGGTTAATGTCCCCTCTGCCCCAGTAATCCTGACAGATGATGGACACTCCATTTATGAGGGAGTGGGGAGACTACTGGGATAAAGGACCTTTCATGACGTCATGACCATGTGACTATGTGTGGGAGGAATCAGCCTCCAGGCTGTGCTGCTGGAGGAGGTAAAGGACCTGTGGTGATGTCATGACCATGTGATCATGTGTGGGAGGAGTCAGTCTTCAGGCTGTGGCTCTTTGTGATATGACAAAGATAAGACGCCATATTGGCTCTTACCCTCAGTATTATATCCTGGGGGTCGCTGCAGAGGATTGGAGCCCCTCCCCCCAATATCAGATAAGTTGAACAGAAAGACCATAGGCGTGCGCAGCCTATTGAATTGGGGTGTGCGCCCTAAAGCACAAACACGTGCACGCGTGTATGTATGTATGTATATATTATACACACACAAATACACTCTGCATACATACATACAGACCCGCACTATCAATATAATGAAGGGAGAAGAAATCATTTTTAAACTTACTCGTATTTTTCGCCATATAAGACCCGGCCCATAAGACGCACCTAGGTTTTAGAGGGGGACAAAAATAAAAAAATATTTTTCATTACACCTGAGGTCAGACCCCCAATGTTAATCAGACCTCAGCTGACAGCCCCAATAAGACCTCAGATCAGATCCCAATGTGAATAACCCCCCAATCAGACCTCAGATAAGAGCCCCAATGCCTCATATCAGCCCCCAGTTCCCCTCTTCAGCCCCCAATGCCCCTCTGCAGTCACCCAGTGCCTCATATCAGCTCCCAGTGCCTCATATCAGTCCCCAGTACCCCTCTTCAGCCCCCCAGCAGCCTCTCTTCAGCCCCCATTCCCTGTCAGCCCCAAGTGCCTCATATCAGCCCCGCAATGCCCCTCTTCAGCCACCCAGTGCCTCATATCAGCCCCCAGTGCCCCTCTCAGCCCCCCAGCAGCCTCTCTTCAGCCCCCATTCCCTGTCAGCCCCCAGTGCCTCATATCAGCCCCCCAGTGCCCCTCTTCAGCCCCCCAGTGCTTCATATCAGCCCCCAATGCCCCTCTTTAGCCCCCCAGCAGCCTCTCTTCAGCCCCCAGTAGCCTCTCTTCAGCCCCCCAGTGCCTCATATCATCCCTCAGTGCCCCTCTTCAGCCCTCCAGCAGCCTCTCTTCAGCCCCCAGTGCCTCATATCAGCCCCTCTTCAGCCCTCAGTTCCTCATATCAGCCCCCAAATAAAATAAAATAAACACTTACCGTTCCTGCTCCGGATGCTGCCGCTCCTCATCGCCCCTACTCGGTTATCCTCTTGTACAGTCTTGTCACGGCGGACGGGATCTCAGATACACAGATAAACCAACAAACCAGTTTCTAGGCGAGAAGCAGGGGAAGGGTCACCTCCTAGCAAATCCCTGACTTCTCTCCCTACACTGCTAAGCCCACATTCAGACCTTGATGGTAGGAATAATGTGTCCTCGTGCCTGGGCTAAAATATCCTAGAATCCCTGAGATGGTGAAAAGGGGAATAGGAGCAGCCTGCTCCCTCAGAACCTGGAGGGGACAGATGACACACAAACAACCTAGACAGCAAACAACAAAAACAGAAACCAAACTTATCTTATCTGAGCTGGAACAGACAATCCTTCCTTCCTTGCTTCCAAGGCCAGACTGATTTCTATAACCCGCACAGAACACTGGGATTGAGTGAGATTTAAACCAATGACCCCACCCAGTGCACCTGAAGGGAGGCGGATCCAGCTTGACTCCAAAATAAAACAAAAAACTAAACACGTGCTGCTATTCTGGCCGACCTCCGCACATAGTCAGAGCAGGGCATGACAGTACCCCCCCTTCTACGGGTGACCTCCGGACACCCCGGACCAACCTTATCCGGATGGGATCTATGAAAAGCCCTCACCAGTCAGCTGGCACTGACATCCAGCGCCGGAACCCACATCCTCTCCTCAGGGCCGTATCCCCTCCAGTGTACCAGGTACTGAAGGGAACCCCGAAGAACTCTAGAGTCGAGAACCCTGGAGATCTCGAACTCCAAATTTCCATCGACCAGAACAGGAGGAGGAGGCAATGGCGATGGTTCCACCAGTTTCACGTATTTTTTCAGTAAAGACCTGTGGAACACATCATGGATCCTCCAAGTCTGCAGAAGATCCAGCCGAAAAGCTACTGGATTGATCACCGCAGATATTTTGTACGGACCAATAAATCTTGGACCCAGTTTCCAAGATGGCACTCTCAATTTAATATTTTTAGTGGACAACCACACCAGATCACCCCCACACAGGTCCGGACCAGTCACACGTCTCTTGTCAGCCATTCGCTTATACCTCTCACCCATCTTCTCCAAATTCCCTTGGATCCTACGCCAGATAGAAGACAAGGCAGAAGAAAATCTCTCCTCCTCTGGCGTCCCAGAGGAACCAGTCCCAGAAAAGGTACCAAACTGGATGAAAACTGTATGCGCCAAAAAATGGCGACTTACCCGTGGACTCCTGCCTACGGTTATTCAAAGCAAATTCTGCTAGGGACAAGAATGAGGACCAGTCCTTCTGATTCTCAGCCACAAAGCACCTCAAGTAGGTCTCCAGGTTTTGATTAGTACGCTCTGTCTGTCCATTCGACTGCGGATGAAAAGCCGAAGAGAACGAAAGTTGAATGCCAAGCCGAGAACAGAACGCCCTCCAAAACCTGGAGACAAACTGCGTGCCCCTATCAGAGACCACATCCGAAGGAATACCATGCAATTTCACAATATTATCCACAAAAATCTGCGCAAGAGTCTTTGCGTTAGGCAGACTAGTTAATGATATAAAGTGAGCCATTTTACTGAAACGGTCAACTAACACCAAAATTACTGTTCTCCCGGAGGAACTCGGCAGATCCGTAATAAAGTCCATAGACAAGTGCGTCCAAGGACGAGACGGAATAGACAAAGGAAGGAGTGAACCAGCCGGTCGAGTATGAGCAACCTTTGACCGAGCACAGGTTTCACAAGCTGCCACGTAATCCTCAATGCTCTTACGTAACCCTGGCCACCAGAACCTCCGGGACACCAGGTCACAGGTGGACTTACCACCAGGATGTCCAGCAAGGACAGTATCGTGATGTTCCTTGAATACCTTGTATCGCAGACCTTCAGGTACAAACAACCTCCCTGGGGGACAAGAACCAGGAGCCCCCTCCTGGGCTCCCAACACCTCCATCTCCAATTCGGGGTACAGAGCGGAGATTACCACCCCATCAGCCAAAATCGAAGCAGGATCCTCTGAATCACCTTCCCCAGGAAATCTGCGAGACAAGGCATCTGCCTTGACGTTCTTAACCCCTGGGCGAAAGGTAACCACAAAATTTAACCTGGTAAAAAACAGTGACCATCTGGCCTGCCTAGGGTTCAGACGCTTGGCAGATTGCAGGTAAGCCAAATTCTTATGATCTGTATATACTGTAACGGGGTGAGACGCCCCCTCCAACCAGTGACGCCATTCCTCAAAGGCCAACTTGATAGCCAGCAACTCTCTATCTCCAACATCATAATTCTTCTCGGCGACCGAGAGCTTCTTGGAGAAAAAAGCACACGAGACCCATTTGCCAGGAGATGAACCCTGCGACAGCACCGCTCCAACCCCCACTTCTGATGCATCAACCTCCACCACGAATGGCTGAGACACATCGGGCTGCACCTGAATGGGAGCAGACGCAAAACACTCCTTAAAGGGTTTCTATCACTTGGTATGACATAATTAGCTGTCAGACACTAGCGATCCGCTAGTGTCTGCTCTGGCCAACCATCCTAATATAACAGCTTTTGGGGCAGCCGTTTTGCAAAAAAAAAAACTTTTATAAATATGCTAATGAGCCTCTAGGTGCTATGTGGGCGTCATTAGCACCTAGAGGCTCCGTCTACCTTCATACACAGCCACCGCCCAGCGCGTCCCTCCAGCCCGCCCATCTCCTGCTGAATGCGATCCTCCGTGTGACGCAGCGGACGAATTCTCGCGCATACGCCGTGCGCGGCTGTATTCGGCGCATGCGCAGTGAATGTCTGACAGCTTCCCTGCTCAGACATCTCCACTGCGCCTGCGCCGATGACGTCATAGTGCTCCAAGGAACAGGCGCAGTGGAGATGTCTGAGCAGGGAAGCGGTCAGACATTCACTGCGCATGCGCCGAATACAGCCGCGCACGGCGCATGCGCGAGAATTAGTCCGCTGCGTCACACGGAGGATCGCATTTAGCAGGAGATGGGTGGGCTGGAGGGACGCGCTGGGCGGTGGCTGTGTATGAAGGTAGACGGAGCCTCTAGGTGCTAATGACGCCCACATAGCACCTAGAGGCTCATTAGCATATTTATAAAAGTTATTTTTTTTGCAAAACGGCTGCCCCAAAAGCTGTTATATTAGGATGGTTGGCCAGAGCAGACACTAGCGGATCGCTAGTGTCTGACAGCTAATTATGTCATACCAAGTGATAGAAACCCTTTAATAGTCGAAAAGGCCTGCAATGCCTCATCCGACCAGACAGAGACATCGGCGCCCTTCTTAGTCATATCAGTGCCTGGGCTAAAATACCCTAGAATCCCTGAGATGGTGAAAAGGGGAATAGGAGCAGCCTGCTCCCTCAGAACCTGGAGGGGACAGATGACACACAAACAACCTAGACAGCAAACAACAAAAACAGAAACCAAACTTATCTTATCTGAGCTGGAACAGACAATCCTTCCTTCCTTGCTTCCAAGGCCAGACTGATTTCTATAACCCGCACAGAACACTGGGATTGAGTGAGATTTAAACCAATGACCCCACCCAGTGCACCTGAAGGGAGGCGGATCCAGCACGACTCTAAAACAAAACAAAAAACTAAACACGTGCTGCTATTCTGGCCGACCTCCGCACATAGTCAGAGCAGGGCATGACAAGTCTGCTGTGTGGGCGCGCACAGTGTGAGGTCACAGCGCGGCCTCCCACCGTGCGCAGCATTCAGAGTGGAGCGCCGAGGACCAGGAAGGAATAGGTGAGTATAGCCCTTCCCGACCCTGACAGAACTTAGAATCGGCTTGATTAGGGTGTGCCCAGGCACACCCCGTGCGCACGCCTATTAGAAAGACCAATACTTGTGCTGATGTCCTATTAGATATACACTCACCTAAAGAATTATTAGGAACACCTGTTCTATTTCTCATTAATGCAATTATCTAGTCAACCAATCACATGGCAGTTGCTTCAATGCATTTAGGGGGGTGGTCCTGGTCAAGACAATCTCCTGAACTCCAAACTGAATGTCAGAATGGGAAAGAAAGGTGATTTAAGCAATTTTGAGCGTGGCATGGTTGTTGGTGCCAGACGGGCCGGTCTGAGTATTTCACAATCTGCTCAGTTACTGGGATTTTCACGCACAACCATTTCTAGGGTTTACAAAGAATGGTGTGAAAAGGGAAAAACATCCAGTATGCGGCCGTCCTGTGGGCGAAAATGCCTTGTGGATGCTAGAGGTCAGAGGAGAATGGGCCGACTGATTCAAGCTGATAGAAGAGCAACGTTGGCTGAAATAACCACTCGTTACAACCGAGGTATGCAGCAAAGCATTTGTGAAGCCACAACACACACAACCTTGAGGCGGATGGGCTACAACAGCAGAAGACCCCACCGGGTACCACTCATCTCCACTACAAATAGGAAAAAGAGGCTACAATTTGCACGAGCTCACCAAAATTGGACTGTTGAAGACAGGAAAAATGTTGCCTGGTCTGATGAGTCTCTATTTCTGTTGAGACATTCAAATGGTAGAGTCCGAATTTGGCGTAAACAGAATGAGAACATGTTTCCATCATGCCTTGTTACCACTGTGCAGGCTGGTGGTGGTGGTGTAATGGTGTGGGGGATGTTTTCTGGGCACACTTTAGGCCCCTTAGTGCCAATTGGGCATCGTTTAAATGCCACGGGCTACCTGAGCATTGTTTATGACCATGTCCATCCCTTCATGACCACCATGTACCCATCCTCTGATGGCTACTTCCAGCAGGATAATGCACCATGTCACAGAGCTCGAATCATTTCAAATTGGTTTCTTGAACATGACAATGAGTTCACTGTACTAAAATGGCCCCACAGTCACCAGATCTCAACCCAATAGAGCATCTTTGGGATGTGGTGGAACGGGAGCTTCGTGCCCTGGATGCGCATCACTCAAATCTCCATCAACTGCAAGATGCTATCCTATCAATATGGGCCAACATCTCTAAAGAATGCTATCAGCACCTTGTGGAATCAATGCCACGTAGAATTAAGGCAGTTCTGAAGGCAAAAGGGGGTCCAACACCGTATTAGTATGGTGGCACTAATAATTTTTTAGGTGAGTGTATATCTATAAATAACGTTAATTAACCCCTTCCCGGCCATCGACGTACATATACTGTGTGATGAAAAACCGTCTTTGTGCCTAATCTCACAGCACAGCTGTCCTCGGCAGCCGGCCATGTTAGGTGAGGGCAGAAGGAGGTTGCACCTTCACCTGCAGCCCTAATGGGTGCGATTAACCGTCCAATCACAGCTCTTCCAGTGAGGGGGCTGATAGTGTACAGCACCTGTCACCCCGGAGGTTAGATGGGGTACACCGATGATTGATGTCCCCTGTAGGCCGTACCAACACAGGAGGAGCAGACAATCCTGAGATTCTGTTAGCAGGCTGCCATTCTAGTCAGTGACGGAGTGCTGAGAGGTTCTGTGGCCCCCAGTGCTCAGCTCTCTCTGTATTTTATCCCTCTGGTTCCAAATGGCCGCTAGTGAATACAAGGAGAGCAGGGTTTAGCTTTAGGGCTCATGCACATGAACGTATTTTTTGTCCACATCCGATCCGCATTTTTTGCAGGTCAGATTGGGACCCATTCACTCCGTGTGCTGTCCGCATCCGTATGTCTGTTCTGTGCCACCTGCTAAAAAATAGAACGTCCTGTTCTTTTCCGTATTATGGACAACTATAGGACTGCTCCATTATGGCTAGGAAATTCCGTTCCACAAAATGTCGGAAACATGTGGCCAGTATACATATTTTTGTGAACCGCAAAACAGGCTACGGTCGTGTGTAGAGATGAGCGAATTTCATATTTTGAAATTTGTTCTCGCTTCGTTTTCTGGTATAAACTGAACTGCGTTATGGATTCCGTTACCACGGACCATGACGCAATTCTATGACGGAATGCTTTTAGAAGCATTCCGTTATTAATTCCGTCATAATAAAAGTCTATGGGATGCAAACCAGATCCGTCCCGTTTCTGTTATGTAGGGGAGTCCTCTCCTGCATAATGGAAACGGGACGGATCCGATTTGCAGTCCATAGACTTGTATTATGACGGAATGCCTCTTAAGGCATTACGTTATGCACTTCGTCATAGAATTGGGTTATGGTCCGTGGTAAGGGAATCCATAACGCAATTCAGCTTATACCAGTAAACAATGCGTGAATGAATTTCATAACGTGTGCATGAGCCTTTACACTTACACTAATTAAAGTCAGCCTGTGGGAGAGACAGGTTGGTCAGGAGTGCACGACCAATGGAGACAAAAAATGGGGGTTAGTCAGCACATCCCAGTGTGCAGGGCACCCCTGTAAATAAATACAATTTCTGAACACCCAGTAAAAATGTCCCGTTGATCCCAAAGACATTATTCAGCGGAGGGAGCAAATACCATCATTGCCTCTGATCCAGGTACGGCCAGCGAAGGAGAAGACGATGCCACATTCTTCTACTCTTCTATCTCCTCATATTCCAGTGATGAGAGACCCTCAAGAAGGCGGCCCAGGACAGCTGAGGCATCCCACCCAGAGTGATCCCATATGGACCTCTCCTCCTGAGGATGATCAGCCTCAGATTCTGGGATTTGTGGGCAGATCAGGAATCCAGGTTGACACTGTGGACCTCACAGAAATCGATTTTTTTCAAACTCATTTTCTCTTAAGATTGTGATAATTTAATGTCCTAAACTAATCGGTGTGACCAACAATTTATATTCCGACATCCAACATTATCATTTGCTCAGGTCCTGAGGTGGACCCCAGCAGATGCAGTGGTGATGATGACATTTTGTGGGCTTATGCTACATATGGACCTTTAAAAAAAAATAAAAAAATTGTATTGGAGTACAGATGCTTTGTACCACACTCCAGTTTACCATATAGCCATGACCCGGACACAATTCGAAACAATTCAGAAATGTTTACATTATTATGAGTAGGGATGAGCGATGAGAGAATTCTACCCTTCCATTAAAATCTACAAGGGACTCGACTACACAGATTTTTTGGGGGGTGTACACCTCGGCAAGCTTGGTTTGGAAGTGGTCAAGGACTGGCCTAAGCTTAAATAAATGGTCAAACCTCTGGTCATTATGGGGCGGGTGTTGAGCATTATCATAATTAGGGATGTTTCATCCGAAGTCGATTTCCATAAAACTTCGTTCCAATATTGTACGGAGCAGGAGCTCCGTACAGTATTAGAATGTATTGGCTCCGATGAGTGGTACCTTGGAACCGAACCCGAGTTCAGGAAATCTTTTTTTACAGTAAAATTTTATTTATGAAGTTATTACCCGAAGTCTGGCAAGACTTCGCGAAGCAATAACTTCGGCTCAGTATTGGAACAAAGTTTTAAGTGAATCAACTTCGGATGAAACATCCCCAATTATTATAATGCACAAACACCCTCTCCATAATGACCAGAGGTTTGACCATTTATTTAAGCTTAGGCCAGTCCTTGACCACGTCAACACCAAGCTTGCCGAGGTGTACACCCCCGAAAAAATCTGTGTAGACGAGTCCCTTGTACATTTTCAAGGAAGGGTAGAATTCTGCCAGTAGCTGCCCTGCAAGTGTGCAAGGTGTGGCACAAAAATGTATAGACTGTGTGAGAGTATGTCTGGGTTTACCCACAGGTTCCAGGTTTATAAAAGAAGGACACCCAGATTGAACCCCCAGAATATCCCCTGTCCTAGGAGTTAGTGAGAAAATTTGTGGGACCCCACTTCTGGATCAGGGTTACCACCTCGATTACACCAGCATTCCACTATTTAAGTCCCTACGTTCCAGAAGTACTATAGCTTGTGGCAAAGTACACACAAATTAAAGAGACTTTCCTAGATCCCTGCTCGGGCAACCACTAATAAAGGCCGACAGCAGGGCTTTCTGCAATAAGAACATGTTGATGGTTGGTTGGTTCACCCATAATGCCTTGCAGTCATCCTTAGGTAATCAGCAGGAATGATGTAGACACGTCATAGGCATTATGATTCCAAACAAGAAAATTATGTCATACTGAGGCATCACAGAGGTCGCAGTTTCGACTGGGCCCATAAGCCAGGGGGGCTCCCCTTGCAAGCGGTCCTATATTTTTTTCATTTATAAGACGCAGTGAATCTTATAAAGTGAATACTATTGAGAGCTTCGACTATGGAAGCGCTCACTAGTATGAAGGAGGCGCAGGAGTGAAGTTTTGCTAGCGATGTACTCACCTCTCCTCCAGGCCGCAGCACACTGTCATGACTGCATACAGCATCAGGACGGTAGTGCACACACTATGACCTGATGCTGCAGGCATTTAGGTGACAGTGCAGCGCTGGCCCCGACCAGATGAGAGCTGAGAATGCTTGAAGAGACTGCCAGACCTGGAGAGTAATGGCGGAGCAGTAGAGGTAAGTTACTTTATTTATTTTAAGGTCAGATACTTGGGGGGTCTGACATGGAGGTCTAATGGAGTCTGGCCTGAGGTCTGATATTGGGGGGGGGTCTGACATGGACGTCTAATGGGGTTTAATCTGAGGTCTGACATGGGGGGGTCTAACATAAAGGTCTGATAGGGGGTCTCTTCTGAGGTCTGATATGGGGTTCTGATCTGATATGGGGGTCTATCACATTTATTTATAACAAAATTGGATCTTCTGATTGATTCGTTACAATTAGGCCTGAAAAAAGTTTAAGAAATTTGCTCATCTCTAAGCCTGAGGGCGTGAAGTCCTGTAGTAGGACCTGTTCTCACAGCCCAAAACCATGCAGCTCGATTGGGATTTGCTAGAAAACACTAGAATTGGCAGGATTGCCATTGGCACCCCATGCTCTTCACAGATGAGAGCAGGTTCACAATGAGCACATGTAACAAATGGGAAAGAGTCTGGAGACTCAGTAGTGAACATTATGCTGCTTGTAAAGTCATCCAGCATGACTAGTTTGGGGGAAGGGGTCAGTGATGGTCTTGGGAGGAATGAATAGTTGCACAAACCCCCACGTGATAGCCAATGGTACCTCGACTTCTGTCAGCTATTGTCAGACCTTCTGCAGTAGTCACTGGGTTCCTCCTGGTGCTAGACAATGCCAGCCTTACGTGGCCCAAATGTAGACAGTTCCTGGATGATGAAGGCATTGATGTCATTGTCTGGCCCCCACATTCCCCAGACCTGAATCCAATTTAAAAACTTCTGGGACATTTTGCATCAGTGCATTCAATGCAGCCAAGAAGTGCTACAGACTGTCCAGGAGCTCACTAATACCCTGATCAAGTTCTGGGAGAAGATCACCAAGGACGCCAGTCTCTGTCTCATCAGGAGCAGATGTTGGCAGGAGTGTGTAGGAAGGATATGACCTATTTGTCGCAGTCTTCAGTCCTTCCTCTTGACGCTCCTTAGCCCACCTGTGACTAGTTGTGTTTTGCTATTTCACACATCTACAATTATTGAGGATTAATGATACTTGTCCCCCCTTTTTAATTGATGACTAATAAAGTTTATTAATTTTAACGTCCTCAACCCTTCCGTTAGTGCAATCCAAATCTTCCCTCCCGACAATCATCTGCCACTGCTGTGTAATACAGCCTTATAGGGTAACTGTCATGTTTTCATAAAAAAAAAATCAATTTTAGCATATGTTACTGCTGCAGCAGCATTATGCATGAAGCAATCTTTAGTTTCTTCCCATACCACTGTTTACCTTAGTTACGGCTGTTTAAACATTTACAATATGAGGAGCTTCTCAAGATGGCCCCTCTGCCAGTTCTGAGGCCAAAACTGCTTTCCCTCACTTAACATACACACTTGCTGTAGCCAGCAGCTCCCTGCCAGCCAATCAGATTGGATTACTGAGAGACACGCCTTCTCACTCTGAAGCCTAATGCAGGCATGCAGTGTGAAGGACCGCCCCTCTGTCTTCCTGTCTTAGCTGGAGACAGTGGTTGTTGGGTCTTCTTGATGAGGAGCAGTAGCGTCATCATATATGTATATGGCTATGTAAGATTATTTTCCTAGCATACAGAACTATAGTGATGAGATGGATGGACTGGACACTTATGAGCCTGACTAACTAAAGAATAAAGAACAAAAAGCCCAAACAGATATACATTATAAAAGAAAATGTTTATTAGTGATTCGTAACAAGTTTTAAGACTCAAGAACAGAACGTTTCCCCATCTGCTTATTACAAGGGTTTACCTAAAGAAAATATTTAGGGGCTGCTGACAGCGGGCAACCTTTTACCAACGAAAGGCAATATACAGTAAGTAATCATGCTCCTATATACCCTTTAAAATCCAACCATTGGTGGAGCCTGTATTTTGTCGCACTAGAGGATATACCATTATCTGAGTATAATTCATCATTAATGGTATTGTTTCCCCCAAGAAGACTTACAAGGAAAATAGTATGTTCAAACATCGGAAAACTGACCTGATCCGTAGCTGTCGTATTCCTGCAGGATCGTGGATGAACATACTAACTGTCCTGTTACAGAGGAAGACAATCCACTGGCTGTAGCGTCCACAAAATAATTGTCTAAAAAAGGCTAGGGCTGTTTGACACAAGTGAGTTTTCTATCAGGATGCAATGCGTGTAGAGAACGACTGAATCTTGACCCATTCTGGTGAGTATTTTCCACGCAGATTCCCGTGTGGAAAAACCGCAGAGTAGAACAGTACCAGCATAGTTTATGAGATTACACAAATCTTGTGTACACTTTGCAGACTTTTTCCAAATTCACATGTCAATTATGTTTGCGGTTTTAGCTGGTGCCCTTATGCAACCATTTTGGCGGAGGCCAGTTGTAATCTTGTTTTGTTTCATTAATACAAAAGTATGTTCCAAACATTAACTCACCACTAATTCACTACTTAAAGGGAACCTGTCATGTGGATATTTGATTATAATCTAACTAATTATATACAATCATTAACTACTAAAAAGTACCTTAGATGTATTCACTTACTGGTGTGACAGATGGTTATCTCATAATATACACACAAAGATGCCGCATGCTAATGAGCTGATTGGAGTCCAGTGTGATGTCATTGAGTCCAGCGTATATTTAATTCTGAGCTATAGCCACTCCCCTGCCCACCTGCTGCTGATTCATATGGAAACAAACTGTCATTCAGCAGCAGGTGGGCGGGGAGAGTCAGGAGCTCATGAATATTCATGACTCATCATTATCAGCTGGAGCTTTTCAATACAAGATGTTGGCAGATTGACTGGGTCAATTAAAGAAAGTGACCCAGCATTTTGCTAAGAGGATCAATCACTTATTTATGTTGCCCTTAGTTAGGACACCATAAAACTGGTGACAGGTTCCCTTTAAATATATGGCACATTTATATAAATTAATATTGCACTCACAGGGTTAATATATAGGTATGTAATCTGAATTCTGTGTTGTTGTTGTGTTTTTTTTTATAAAAGAAGTTTTCTGGTATTTACATATTTTTTAACTATCATCTAGTGTTGAAAATTGCTTCCTCCTATTCTTGTATGTGATGTGATTTACCATGTGTGTACTATTCTATATTTTAGTTTCTACTTAATGTATTGACAGTAAATGAAATGAAATGTATGAGTTTTTTGATGCTTAATAAGATTTGATCGTTGGACAAAACATTTCCCACATTCTGAACATGAATACGGCTTCTTTCCTGTGTGAACTCTCTGATGTGTAACAAGATATGATTTATGTCCAAAATGTTTCCCACATTATGAGCATATCGCTTCTCGCCTGTGTGAGTTCTTTGATGTATGACAAGGTATGATTTATTTATAAAGCATTTCCCACATTCTGATCATGAAAATGGCTTTCCACCTGTGTGAGTTCTTTGATGTGTAACCAGGGCATATTTTTTAGCAAAACATTTCCCACATTCTGAACATGAATATGGCTTCTCCCCAGTGTGGATTCTCTCATGTTTAACAAGATCTGATTTCTGTCTAAAACATTTCCCACATTCAGAACACAAATATGGCTTCTCCTGTGTATGAGTTCTGTAATGTGAGACCAGAGTTTGTTTAACAGCAAAACATTTCCCACATTCTGAACATGAAAATGGCATCTCCCCTTTGTGGATTTTCTGATGTGTAACAAGAGTTGATTTATGGTAAAAACATTTCCCACATTCTGAACATGAAAATAGTTCCCCCCCTGTGTGAATTCTTTGATGTATGACCAGAGTTGTTTTTAAAGCAAAACATTTTCCACATTCTGAACAAGAGAATGGCTTCTCTCCTGTATGAGTTCTTTGGTGTCTGACCAGACTTTGTTTTCCAGCAAAACATTTACCACATTCTGAACATGAAAATGGCTTTTCTCCTGTGTGAATCCTCTGATGTATTACAAGGTATGATTTATCTGTAAAGCATTTCCCACATTCTGAGCATGAAAATAGGTTCCTCCCTGTGTGACTTTGTTGATGTTTAAAAAGATATGATTTATGTGCAAAACATTTTCCACATTCTGAACATGAAAATGGTTTCCCTCCTGTGTGAGTTTTTTGATGCGTAACCAATATTTGTTTTTCAGCAAAACATTTGCCACATTCTGAACATGAAAATGGCTTCTCCCCTGTGTGGATTCTCTCATGTTTAGCAAGTTCTGGTTTCTGCCTAAAACATTTCCCACATTGTGAACATGAAAATGGCTTCTCCGGTGTATGAGTTCTTTGATGTGAGACCAGATTTTGTTTAACAGCAAAACATTTTCCACATTCTGAACATGAATATGGCTTCTCACCTGTGTGGATTCTCTTATGTATAACAAGAGCTGATTTATGGTTAAAACATTTCCCACATTCTGAACATGAAAATAGTTTCTCCTCTGTGTGAGTTCTTTGATGTGTGACCAGAGTTTGTTTTATAGTAAAACACTTGCCACACTGTGAACATGAATACGGCTTCTCCCCTGTGTGAATTCTCTGATGTCTAACGAGATCTTTTTTTGCAGCAAAACATTTGCCACATTCTGAACATAAATGTGGTTTCTCCCCTGTGTGAATTTTCTGATGTCTAACGAGATCTTTTTTTACAGGAAAACATTTCCCACAATCTGAGCATGAAAATGGCTTCTCCCCTGTGTGACTTAGCTGATGTTTAAAAAGATTTGATCTATCTGCAAAACATTTCCCACATTCTGAACATGAAAATGGCTTCTCCCCTGTGTGAGTTCTTTGATGTCTGACCAGATTTCGTTTCACAGCAAAACATTTGCCACATTGTGAACATGAAAATAGATTCTCCCCGGTATGAATTCTCTGATGTGTAACAAGTTCCGATTCATATCTATAATATCTCCCACATTCTAAACATGAAAATGGCTTCTCCCCTGTGTGAGTAATTTGATGTCTAACCAGATTTTGTTTTACTGAAAAACATTTCCCACATTCTGAACATGAATATGGTTTCTCCCCTGTGTGAATTCTCTGATGGCTATCAAGATCTCTTTTTGCAGCAAAACATTTCCCACATTTTAAACATGAAAATGGCTTCTCCCTTATGTGAGTTGTCTGATGTTCAGCTTTTTTGTGACTTTTATTTTGTGTTGAAAACTGGACCTGTTTAAAAGGATCAGATACATTTCCATTGTAAATGAATGAGTATATCTCGTGGATGTTGGCATGTTCCTCATATGTATCTTGTGTGAAAACACGATCATATACTTCAAAATCTGAAGATACCAGATGTTCGTCTGAGTTCCTGGTATAGTCATCTGCAAAGAATACAATACATTTTATAATTGATGAATAATATAATGGTAAAATTCTACTGATATTAATATATAACATTATAACATTTATATATAAAGAAAAACTCCATACAAATCACGTCATGGAGCAAAATTCTAATTGACTTAAAAAACCCTCAATTGATTAAAAAAACAATCATAGCCAAACAGATCAAATCTAACAGTAGATTTCAGACCAAGGTCCAGCAGATCTCGATGTTAGGTCACCAGGGTGTTTTCTTACCATTTTCCACTTTTGTGTTGAAGTGAAGATCTTTAAAGGTTCATGTTTCAGCACCCCAAAATTAAAGGGGTTATTGAATAATTAAAACGGAAATAAGGTAACAACATATGGAAAAAAAATGCACAATTCTCGGCTGTTGTGTCTCCCACCACTAGTATAATTTTTATTTATTTATATGGCTGCAGTGATGATGTGATGTTCTGGGCTTTCTGGCAGAATTAATGCATCCATGTAAACAAAGACTGACAGGGATATAGCGATGAAATGTGCACATTGCTGTGTATGGCATATGACTATTGTAGCCAATCACTATTCTCAGCATTAGACTGCTGATGACATTGACTGGCTACAGCAGCTGCACATCCCAGCGGCAGTTTTTAAACAAGCAGCGTCAGTAGTGAACAGACCAGAGCCTCGGATTATGGTGCTGAAGAAAGAGGTGAGTGCAACATGTATCCACAATGCATATGTGCCAAATACTAGCTCCAACCCCCCTTCCCCAAACATCCTTACATTTCAAGCCCTAGCATTAAATACATATTTGGACGGACATTAGATTCAGCACTACCAAACATATAGGAGAATACAACACTATGGGGGAGATGTATGAAACTGGTGTAAAGTAGAACTGGCTTTTTGCCAGTAGCAACCAATAAGATTGCACCTTTCATTTTCCAAAGGAGCTGTCAAAAATGAAAGATGGAACCTGATTGGGTGCTATGGGCAACTAAGCCAGTTCTACACCAGTTTGATAAATCTCCCCCAATGTGCCTATTATCACTGACGCCTCCATATACCAGTGACATCTCCCCTGATGAAGACTTTCTCCTTAGTCACTTCTATTTGACCCAGACTGTCTCAGTGAAGACTTTCAACCACATCTCATCTCTGTAGAGTTCTCCACACAGACATCAGGTCCTCGCTTTTCCTTCCTCCTCCCTCTCCTGGTACCCCAACAGTGTCATCCTCCAATACTGTGCCCACTGTGTTCCCCAATGCCCTAAAATACTATACTGCAGAAATAATAGTGCTATACACATAGACCCCCATAGTAACGATGCTCCCCAAAGTCCTACTAATAGTAATCATTCTCTACTAGAGTGCCTTCATTAGAATTAGTGCCCCCAATAGTGATAATGCTCCTCAAAAGGTCAAAAAAGGTCACCTATTTTTACAGACTGTCCTGGATGGTTGGCAACTCTGCCTTACAGCCTACAAAGAATCTTCTCTTATTTGGATCTCCATGTTCTGTATTGTTAGCACACAGCAACTTGATATGAGTGTGATAGAAGCTAATAGTTCCTTAGTCCCAGAACTGGACAAACACATTTTCCTCATCAGAACTGACAGCAGATGATGAAGCATGTGTTATCACCTAAAACACTATCACACGTTCATCCATATTTTGTAGTATTTTGGGTAAATATACAGCTGAAAGACTGTATGCAGTGAATGAGTAGAATCTGTGAGTCTTCTCTGCTTTACTTACTGCTTACTACTCACCTGGGCAGTTATCTGTAGGCATGTCCTCTATGCTCTGCTCATCATCCCTCTCATATTTCTCAGTAACATATATAATGTTCAGATCTTTACTTGGATTCATAACCTGTGAAACAAATATTGTAGAAGTCATCAAGTGGTTGGATAAGTCGTGTGGAAGGTTTTATATGACCAGAAAAGATCAGTAATTAGAATAAAGACCAAAATTGACCAGATAGCAGGACCTATCTGACCCAAATATCTGCATGTCTCCTGTATAAATCCAATATGAGTGCTACTTTATTCCACCTAGAAGATTACAAGACAGGGTGCACCTGTTAGTTCTTGCTGGACACCCCGCTATATATATATATATGGGTTGCTAGACCTTCCTAATACCACTGACAGCTCAATGTAGAACCTGACTATGATGTAGGGAAGTGTACTATAGCACTGAGAGTTTTGTCAGAACACTGTTTAGGAAAGGCCAGGTGAAGTGATGAAAGGCCAGAGTTTAATACTGGTGGTAGTGTGTGAGGTTAGACCACATGAGGTGCCTGAGGAGCTATCTCAGAGTGTGTGAGTGTAGCAGGCCTGAGCAAAGCCACTATGGAGTGCACCGGTGGGCTAGAGAAAGGGAAGCCCGAGTACAGTGATGCAGCGTGTTCCAGCAAAGCTGCCATGAGACTGCAAGTTGGCCAAAGGACCAACACCAGAGGGTCACAAGGGCCTGAGCGGTGCCTCACAAACAGACCTGAGTGATGGCCCTGACCAAGATAGCAAAAAATGGCGAGAGAGAATCTGTTGCAGTTTGGGAGCAATTGTTGGGTCAGATTGGGCTGTGAAAGTGCCAGCCCTTAGCTGGAAAGAGTGACCAGCGCGTTGTGAGAGACTGGCTGCCCTAAGGCCTAGTGAAAGTCTTGTTCATCCAAGTCCTGCAGAGTTGGCTGTTGTGCTCAAGAGAGACAACGATAAGCCCAATGATAGAGAGAAATCCTGCCACCTTCATAAAGTGAAGGTTCACATGTTGTTCTGTGTACTGCAAGGTGAAGATGCTGCTGTAACTGCCGACGTCACAATTTAATGAAGCACTCCAGAAAAAATATATGTATGTCTGTATAGTGCAGTAAAGTGTAGAGGCCACTGTGTATGCTTTGTACATACAGTGAGGAACAAAAGTATTTGAACAGTTCTCCCACTTAGAAATCATGGAGGGGTCTTAAATTCACATTGTAGGTGCATTCCCACTCTAAGAGACAAAAAAAAAAAAAAAAAAATCACATTGTATGATTTTTAAAGAATTTATTTGTCTTACACTGCTGAACATAAGTATCTGAACACCTGAGAAAATCAGTGTTAATATTTGGTACAGAAGCCTTTGTTTGACCAGGTTTGCACACACTGCAGCAGGGATTTTGGCCCACTCCTCCACACAGATCTCCTCTAGATCTGTCAGGTTTCGGGGCTGTCGCTGAGCAACATGGAGTTTCAGCTCCCTCCAAAGAAGTTCTATCGGATTTAGGTCTGGAGACTGGCTAGGCCACTCCAGAACCTTGATATTCTTCTTACGGAGCCACTCCTTGGTTATCCTGGCTGTGTGCTTCGGGTCGTTGTCATGTTGGAAGACCCAGCCACGACCCATCTTCAATGCTCTGACTGAGGGAAGGAGGTTGTTGCTCAAAATCTCACAATAAATGGCCCCATTCATCCTCTCCTTAATACAGTGCAGTCGTCCTGTCCCCTTCACAGATAAGCAATCCCAAAGCATGATGTTACCCCCCCCCCATGCTTCAAAGTAGGGATGGTGTTCTTGGGATGCAACTCATCCTTCTTTTTCCTCCAAACACGAGTGAAGTTTAGACCAAAAAGTTCTACTTTGGTCTCATCTGACCACATGACTTTCTCCCATGGCTCCTCTGGATCATCCAGATGGTCATTGGCAAACTTCAGACGGGCCTGGACATGTGATGACTTGAGCAGAGGAACCTTCCGTGCAATGCATGATTTGAAACCATAACGGCGTAGTGTTCTACCAACAGTGACCTCTGAAGCTGTCGTCCCAGCTCTCTTCATGCCATTGACCAGCTCCTCCCTTGTAGTTCTGGGCTCATTCTTCACCTTTCTTATCATCAGTGATACCCCACGAGGTGAGATCTTGCATGGAGCCCCAGTCCGAGGGAGACTGACAGTCATCTTTAGCCTCTTCCATTTTCTAACAATTGCTCCAACAGTTGATCTATTTTCACCAAGCTGCTTGGCAATTGCCCCGTAGCCCTTTCCAGCCTTGTGGAGGTCCACAATTTTGTCTCTGGTGTCTTTTGACAGCTCTTTGGTCTTGCCCATGGTAGTAGTTGGCGTCTGACTGACTGTGGGGTGGACAGGTGTCTTTAAAGAGCTCAGACAGGTGCTACTAAGTTAGATTAATGAGTTTAATAGAGGTGGACTTTTTAAAGGCACAGTAACAGGTCTTTGAGAGCCAGAATTCTTGCTGTTTCTCAGGTGTTCAAATACTTATATTCAGCAGTGCAAGACAAATAAATTCTTTAAAAATCATAGAATGTGATTTCCTGATTTTTTTTATTTTTATTCTGTCTCTCAGAATGGGAATGCAACTACAATGTAAATTTCAGACCCCTCCATGATTTCTAAGTGGGAGAACTTGCAAAATCGCAGGGTGTTCAAATACTTCTGTTCCTCACTGTATATGTTTTAGTTGATGTATCATTTATGGTTATGAAATGGTTCTTTTAATGTAGCCTACATTTTCCATCAAGCCTCTGCAAAGACAAAATGAGCGAGATCACATCACGCTACACCTCCTCTGTCCCGATTCTTAACTAAGCAAGTTGTAACAGCAGCTGCTGTGCGCCGCTGTTCCACTGCTTACCCCACGGTCCCGGGCACGCTGTTCAGCGGTGATCTACTGCCGGTGATCTTTCAGCCCTGGCCACAGCATGCTTGCTGCTTGTTTTCTGCAGCATTTCCTTAAGGGCCGGCACGCGTCACTTCCTGTGTTTTATGGGTTGGATCATGTGACCTCGCCAACCAATCCTAGCCCTCCTGCACATATATAAGTGGCTCATCCCACTTCCCAGGTGCCTCAGTGTCAAGGTCCTTGTGTCCTGCTTAGGTTCCTGATATCTGCTTGTGTTCCTGACTTGTACTTGTATTCCTGGACTCTGCTACCTGTTTGATCCCTGCCTGCTTGCTTTGAATCTCCTGTAACGACCTGGTGTTCCTCTTGGGAAAGTCTATTCCCATTAGGGGTACTGTGAAGATCGAGGGGCTCACTTAGACAACGCCCTTAGAGGAGGTAGGACACGTGGCACGGTGGGTTCACACCCGCTGGTTTGTGACAGTACACTGAGGCCATGGACCCTGCTGGTCACCCCAAGCCTGTCGTTCAGGAATTGTTACATAAAGTGAGGTGTCAGAGCGAACGTCAGGGTGTCATGATGCATTTCATGCAAAATGTTGCTGCTCGTTTAGATGCCATCTCTTCTCCAGCTACTGCAGGGTCGCCAGTCGCAGCCACCCCTGCAATACCCACACCAGTGAATCCGGATTTGTGTGCCGCTGGTGTGCAACTCCCTCTGCCATCCCGCTATGGGGGAGATCCAAAAACCTGTCGTGGATTCCTGAACCAGTGCCTGATCCACTTTTAGTTGCATGGGCAGAAGTTTCCCACTAAGCGGTCCAAGGTCTAAGCTGCAGTCTTTCCTGGCTGGTCTTTGAAGAGCCTGGCCGCACGTCCTCCGCTGCATCAGCTCTGCTCCGTCTACGTCAGGGTTCCTTGTCTGTTGGTCAGTACGCCATCCAGTTTCGTACCCTGGCTGCCGAACTTGCATGGAACAATCAGGAGTTGGTAAACGATATGTTCCGGGACCTGCTCAATGTCTGCGTGATAGTGTACCTGGACGATATACTAATCTATTCTCCAGATTTGGTTTTACAGCGGTTAAGAGAGAACCAACTTTATGCCAAACTCGAGAAATGCATCTTTGAAAAATCTACCGTACCGTTCCTCGGATACATAATCTCGGATGCTGGGTTGCAGATGGATCCTGAAAAATTGAATGCAGTAATGGACTGGCCCCGCCCACAGGGTCTTCGTGCTATACAGCGCTTCCTTAGATTTGCTAATTTCTATCGTCGGTTCATCCCGAATTTTTCTTCTCTTACATCTCTGCTCTTACTACGAAAGGGGTGAATGCCAGGGTCTGGACTCCTGAAGAGGAGGCCGCCTTCATCTAATTAAAGAGGTCCTTTGCTTCTGCACCTGTTCTGCGTCATCCCGATATCTCCTGCCAATTCTTTTAAGAAGTGGACACCCCCTCCATAGGAACCGGTGCTGTTTTACTACAGAAAGGGCAAGATGTTTACATGTGGATTTTTCTCCAAGCTCTTCTTCCCTGCTGAGAGGAATTACTGTATAGGAGACAGAGAGCTTCTGGCCATAAAACTTGCCTTGGAGGAGTGGCGTTATTTATTGGAGGGGGCCCAGCATCCAATGATAATCTTCACCGACCACAAGAACCTTACTTATCTGCAGACAGCCCAGCGTCTGAACCCGCGCCAAGCCAGATGGGCACTTTTCTTCTCCCGTTTTGATTTTGAGCTTCATTTTGCCTGGCCGAGAAGAAGAACATCAAGGCGGATGCTGTCTCCGACCAGCAGGAGGAGCCCCAATACATTGTAGATGCTGGTAAAAGACATCCCTCTCGGCAAGACATTCGTGCCATCTGCCAAGAGAAAACGTATTCTAGCTTGGGGGCACAACTCCAAACTGGCTGGTCACCCAGAGATCCGCAAGACCACAGAACTTTTGTCCCACACTGTCTAAAAATGTTGTGCATTTTCATAAGTACCGTATTTTTTTTGCCCTATGAGACGCACCTAAGTTTTTGAGGAGGAAAATAAGAAAAAAAATTTTTTTAACCAAAAGGGGTGCTTTTGGTGGGTTTTGAATTAATGGTGGTCTGTGCATAACACTGTTATGGGGGATCTGTGGATGACGCACTGTTATGGGGGATCTGTGGATGGCACTGTTATGGGGGATCTGTGGATGGGCTGTTATGGGGGATCTGTGAATGGCACTGTTATGGGGGATCTGTGGATGGCACTGCTATGGGGTGGGAGATCTGTGGATGGCATTGTTATGGGGTGGGGGGGATCTGTGGATGGAATTGTTATGGGGTGGGGGATCTGTGGATGGAACTGTTATGGGGGGGATCTGTGGATGACACTGCTATATCTCATCCACAGATCCCCTCATAACAGTCTACCCCAAAATACACCGGCCCTCTGCTCACCGAATTATTTATAAACATGATTCCTTATCCTGTTATTAAGTTTAACTAACGCTGCGCTCTCCCATGTTCCCCTGTATCCCCACAGCACTTACGAACAAGCTTCCATAGCAGGCAGAGCGGACGGCAGCAGTAACGTCACTCACTGACGTCGCGCGTCTGCTCCGCCTGCTCCATTCATAAAGTGGGCGTCAGTGAGTGACGTTACTGCTGCCGTCCGCTCTGCCTGCTATGGAAGCTTGTTCGTAAGTGCTGTGGGGATACAGGGGAACATGGGAGAGCGCAGCGTTAGTTAAAATTAATAACAGGATAAGGAATCATATTTTTAAATACACCGGGCCCCGCCGCTCACTGCAGTAAGAGTACAGCCCCTAGTTCCGGACTCCAGCCCCTCCTCTCTCCCGGCTCATACATATCAGTCTGCGATGCTGCAGCGTCGCAGACTGCGCTGTAAAATGGAAGCATTCGCCCCATAAGACGCAGGGGCATTTCCCCCCCCCACTTTTGGGGGGGGGGAAATGTGTCTTATGGGGCGAAAAATACGGTATACAATATTATCTAATGATATTATAGCCAAAATGAATGCTCATTGCCTTTAAGAGGAAATCAGCTTGAACCAAAGTTCTGTCATGTAGCTGAAAAGACCAAGATGAGTTCATGGCAAGTTCAGTTTATATGAGAACCATAGTGAATATGAATGGACATTGTATTTGAAAAGTTATTGCTAAAAGATATGGGTTTATCTATGGGGAGTGTGATGAATACCACCCCTCGTGCCCGCTGACGTCAACCACGTCGAGCTCACGAGACCTGGTATGATCACAGGGT
The DNA here is from genome assembly GCF_905171765.1 of Bufo bufo. Lineage (NCBI taxonomy): Eukaryota > Metazoa > Chordata > Amphibia > Anura > Bufonidae > Bufo > Bufo bufo. The sequence continues at coordinate 406,430,567 of NC_053394.1, forward strand.
TTACCAAAAACGTGAAGTTACGCCCTCCAGGGGAGCACGTAAGGTCAGGTTGGTATAGCTTACACACACCTTCTGTCCACGCGGGCACAGAGAGGCAACAAGCTGAGAGAGCCTGGTCACGGCCGCAGTGAAACAGCGACTCCTCAGCCTGGGTATCTGCCACCAGTTCTAGTTTGATATAAGCCCGGTCCGCTAACGGGATTATATAGGGTCAGAAACCAACCCGCGGTAGCTTATAACTAGGCCAAAACACGGACGTGGGGATTCGTGATCGAGATACAAGATAGCACAAGATTAAATTATAGATTTAATCGCCGTATGGGCACACTAGATAATACACAATATACACAGACAATATATACAGTGGTCTGAGGTTACAGATTACAGGTTATATGGTTACAACAGGGTTAAGCAGTGTAAAAGTCAGTTACCAAGTATGATGAAAGTTCCTTGGAGATGTTCTTTGCTGCAGTCCACATGAAGGGCCATGAACTCAGCTATTTTCTGGGTCCCTCTAAACACATGTGTAGGATGTGACCCCTCTTCAGAGAAAGACACGCCTACTTGCTGGCACCAGACTTTTAACCTGTAGCCGGCCCCTCCCCTCCCGGCCTCAGGGAGGGGTCCACTCCCCCTCTTCTGGGCTGGCAGCAAATGACCCACAAAACCCTTTAGGGTTCATAGCTCCAGACCAGAGGGTCATAGGAAGATGGTTCTGGGACAAATGGACCTGCCTGGGTTCCGGCTACAAGTAGAGCCCAAACATGGTACCGTCATGTGGTTTCTATGGGGAGATATGGATATCTCTCTACCCTGACCTCGTCTCATTAAACAAAGACATTGGGAACGTACCTCGTGGCCACCGTGACACAAATATGTATCCGGTTTGCGCCTGCGATGGCCAGGCGGTTCATAATTCCTTATGAAAGGTAGATGCCACCATGTCTGGGAGGTCTCATTGATCCTGAGCAAAGGCAGATACCCCCTGCTGGGGGTTTTCCTGCAATATTCCGTTGGCTCCAAACTGGTGGAGGTGAGGTGTGACCTTCTCCTTGAAGCCTGGACCCCCTGGGGGTGGTGGAAACTAATGTTGCATGTACACTGAGTATGCCAAGAGGCCTGGGGCTTTGAAGCAGGGAAGCAGGGCCCTCCTGTGGAGTTCACTACCTCTGTTATCTGTCAGCACATGGGGGTGTGAGGACATGGCTGACAGTAAATATTAATCCATATTCCTCACAGGGAGTATACTAGCTTCTCCAGATATGTCTGTCTGAAGGGAACAATGTTTGTTTCATGGCTAAACCATGACAAGATAAGAATTTATATCCTTAAAGAGGACCTTTCACCGATTATGACAATGTGATCTAACTATACAGACATGTGGAGCGGCGCCCGGGGATCTCACTGCACTTACTATTATCCCCGGGCGCCGCTCCGTTCTCCTGCTATGCCCTCGGGTATCTTCTCTCAGTAAGTTATAGTAGGCGGAGATTTCAGTCACTAAGTTATGGTAGGTGGAGTCTGCCCTTCTTCTGCTCTAGCGCTGGCCAATCGCAGCGCAGAGCTCACAGCCTGGGAGGTTCTTTTCTCCCAGGCTGTGAGCTCTGCAATGCGATTTACCAGCGCTACAGCAGAAGAAGGGCAGACTCCACCTACCATAACTTAGTGAACGGAGATACCGGAGGGCATACCGGGAGAACGGAGCGGCGCCCGGGGATAATAGTAAGTGCAGTGAGATCCCCGGGCGCCGCTCTCCATGTCTGTATAGTTAGTTCACATTGTCATAATCGGTCCTCTTTAAGACACATCTGGTGTGTGGTGTCTATTCATATATTCATGAGTATTATGTATATTCATGTCTGCATTTATTTAGCTTTTTAGTATGAACATATCAATAATTCAATATTGCAATATTGATATATATTATAACCAAGTATTAAAGGGACTCTGTCACCACTTTCTAACCCCCCCTTTTAAAAGTATTGTTCTCTCCATGGCGCCCTTGTGATTACAAAGGTGTTGTTATAACATAAATTCGCCGTCTCGTTTTGATAAAAATACCTTTTATCTAACCTGTCAATCTTGTGGATAAGGTGCCCAGGGCGTTTCTGAAGGTCTGAAGCTGCCGCCCGCCGCCGCCGCCGTTGGTGCCCAGCTCCTCCCCTGATCCTTTCAGCGCCGCCTGAATGTAAAGAAATCCGCCTCCGGCTCTCGCTCAGTGCCCCCTCCTCCTTTTCAAAGATCCCGCGCGTGCGCACAGGCCTGTGCCTGATGCGCCCGTGCGGACATTTAGAATCAGCCTCATTGAGCGAAGTGCGCATGCGCGCACTTCGCTCAACCTCCTCATAAGACGAGCACTGCAGCCAGCCACTCAGAGCCTGCGGCTCCATACAGCGCTTGGCGGGCTCTGAGTGGCTGGCTGCAGTGCTCGTCTTATGAGGAGGTTGAGCGAAGTGCGCGCATGCGCACTTCGCTCAATGAGGCTGATTCTAAATGTCCGCACGGGCGCATCAGGCACAGGCCTGTGCGCACGCGCGGGATCTTTGAAAAGGAGGAGGGGGCACTGAGCGAGAGCCGGAGATTTCTTTAACCACCTCAGCCCCCAGTGCTTAAACACCCTTAATGACCAGGCCACTTTTTACACTTCTGACCTACACTACTTTCACCGTTTATTGCTCGGTCATGCAACTTACCACCCAAATGAATTTTACCTCCTTTTCTTCTCACTAATAGAGCTTTCATTTGGTGGTATTTCATTGCTGCTGACATTTTTACTTTTTTTTGTTATTAATCGAAATTTAACGATTTTTTTGCAAAAAAATGACATTTTTCACTTTCAGTTGTAAAATTTTGCAAAAAAAACGAGATCCATATATAAATTTTGCTCTAAATTTATTGTTCTACATGTCTTTGATAAAAAAAAAATGTTTGGGTAAAAAAAAAATGGTTTGGGTAAAAGTTATAGCGTTTACAAACTATGGTACAAAAATGTGAATTTCCGCTTTTTGAAGCAGCTCTAACTTTCTGAGCACCTGTCATGTTTCCTGAGGTTCTACAATGCCCAGACAGTACAAACACCCCACAAATGACCCCATTTCGGAAAGTAGACACCCTAAGGTATTCGCTGATGGGCATAGTGAGTTCATAGAACTTTTTATTTTTTGTCACAAGTTTGCGGCATTCTAGGGGCCCAAATGTGTGGTAAGGAGTTTGAAATCAAATTCTGTAAAAAATGACCAGTGAAATCCGAAAGGTGCTTTTTGGAATATGGGCCCCTTTGCCCACCTAGGCTGCAAAAAAGTGTCACACATCTGGTATCTCTGTATTCAGGAGAAGTTGAGGAATGTGTTTTGGGGTGTCTTTTTACATATACCCATGCTGGGTGAGATAAATATCTTGGTCAAATGCCAACTTTGTATAAAAAAATGGGAAAAGTTGTCTTTTGCCAAGATATTTCTCTCACCCAGCATGGGTATATGTAAAATGACACCCCAAAACACATTCCCCAACTTCTCCTGAGTACGGAGATACCAGATGTGTGACACTTTTTTGCAGCCTAGGTGGGCAAAGGGGCCCATATTCCAAAGAGCACCTTTCGGATTTCACTGGTCATTTTTTACAGAATTTGATTTCAAACTCCTTACCACACATTTGGGCCCCTAGAATGCCAGGGCAGTATAACTACCCCACAAGTGACCCCATTTTGGAAAGAAGACACCCCAATGTATTCGCTGATGGGCATAGTAAGTTCATGGAAGTTTTTATTTTTTGTCACAAGTTAGTGGAATATGAGACTTTGTAAGAAAAAAAAAATAAAAAATCATCATTTTCCACTAACTTGTGACAAAAAAATCAAAAATTCTAGGAACTCGCCATGCCCCTCACGAAATACCTTGGGGTGTCTTCTTTCCAAAATGGGGTCACTTGTGGGGTAGTTATACTGCCCTGGCATTTTCCAGGGGCCCTAATGTGTGGTAAGTAGATAAATGACCTGTGAAATCCGAAAGGTGCTCTTTGGAATGTGGGCCCCTTTGCCCACCTAGGCTGCAAAAAAATGTCACACATGTGGTATCTCCGTACTCGGGAGAAGTTGGGGAATGTGTTTTGGGGTGTCATTTTACATATACCCATGCTGGGTGAGATAAATATCTTGGTCAAATGCCAACTTTGTATAAAAAAATGGGAAAAGTTGTCTTTTGCCAAGATATTTCTCTCACCCAGCATGGGTATATGTAAAATGACACCCCAAAACACATTCCCCAACTTCTCCTGAGTACGGCAATACCAGATGTGTGACACTTTTTTGCAGCCTAACTGCGCAAAGGGGCCCACATTCCTTTTATGAGGGCATTTTTAGACATTTGGATCCCAGACTTCTTCTCACGCTTTAGGGCCCCTAGAATGCCAGGGCAGTATGAATACCCCACATGTGACCCCATTTTGGAAAGAAGACACCCCAAGGTATTCAATGAGGGGCATGGCGAGTTCATAGAATTTTTTTTTTTTTGGCACAAGTTAGCGGAAATTGATTTTATTTATTTTTTTCTCACAAAGTCTCCCTTTCCGCTAACTTGGGACAAAAATTTCAATCTTTCATGGACTCAATATGCCCCTCACGGAATACCTGGGGGTGTCTTCTTTCCGAAATGGGGTCACATGTGGGGTATTTATACTGCCCTGGCATTCTAGGGGCCCTAAAGCGTGAGAAGAAGTCTGGAATATAAATGTCTAAAAAAATTTACGCATTTGGATTCCGTGAGGGGTATGGTGAGTTCATGTGAGATTTTATTTTTTGACACAAGTTAGTGGAATATGAGACTTTGTAAGAAAAAAAAAAAAATTTCCGCTAACTTGGGCCAAAAAAATGTCTGAATGGAGCCTTACAGGGGGGTGATCAATGACAGGGGGGTGATCAATGACAGGGGGGTGATCAGGGAGTCTATATGGGGTGATCACCACAGTCATTGATCATGCCCCTGTAAGGCTCCATTCAGACGTCCGTGTGCGTTTTGCGGATCCGATCCATCTATCAGTGGATCCGTAAAAATCATGCGGACATCTGAATGGAGCTTTACAGGGGGGTGATCAATGACAGGGGGGTGATCAGGGAGTCTATATGGGGTGATCACCACAGTCATTGATCATGCCCCTGTAAGGCTCCATTCAGACGTCCGTGTGCGTTTTGCGGATCCGATCCATCTATCAGTGGATCCGTAAAAATCATGCGGACGTCTGAATGGAGCTTTACAGGGGGTTGATCAATGACAGGGGGGTAATCAATGACAGGGGGGTGATCAGGTAGTCTATATGGGGTGATCACCACAGTCATTGATCATGCCCCTGTAAGGCTCCATTCAGACGTCCGTGTGCGTTTTGCGGATCCGATCCATCTATCAGTGGATCCGTAAAAATCATGCGGACGTCTGAATGGAGCTTTACAGGGGGTTGATCAATGACAGGGGGGTAATCAATGACAGGGGGGTAATCAATGACAGGGGGGTGATCAGGGAGTCTATATGGGGTGATCACCACAGTCATTGATCACTCCCCTGTAAGGTTCCATTCAGACGTCCGTATGCGTTTTGCGGATCTGATCCATCTATCAGTGGATCCGTAAAAATCATGCGGACATCTGAATGGAGCTTTACAGGGGGGTGATCAATGACAGGGGGGTAATCAATGACAGGGGGGTGATCAGGGAGTCTATATGGGGTGATCACCACAGTCATTGATCATGCCCCTGTAAGGCTCCATTCAGACGTCCGTGTGCGTTTTGCGGATCCGATCCATCTATCAGTGGATCCGTAAAAATCATGCAGACGTCTGAATGGAGCTTTACAGGGGTGTGATCAATGACAGGGGGGTAATCAATGACAGGGGGGTGATCAGGGAGTCTATATGGGGTGATCAGGGGTGATCAAGGGTGAATAAGGGGTTAATAAGTGATGGGGGGGGTGTAGTGTAGTGTGGTGCTTGGTGCAACATATTACTGAGCTACCTGTGTCCTCTGGTGGTCGATCCAAACAAAGGGGACCACCAGAGGACCAGGTAGCAGGTATATTAGACGCTGTTATCATAACAGCGTCTAATATACCTGTTAGGGGTTAAAAAAATCACATCTCCAGCCTGCCAGCGAACGATCGCCGCTGGCAGGCTGGAGATCCACTCGCTTACCTTCCGTTCCTGTGAGCGCGCGCGCCTGTGTGCGCGCGTTCACAGGAAATCTCGGCCATCGCGAGAGGACGCGCCGGCGCGTCCACTCGGAATGAATCAACCACCTCCAGGACGCGTCTGTGCGTACAGCGGTCCGGAGGTGGTTAAGGTATACTTTATGTCGTGTATATCTCACTGAATGGATATAGTCTTAGAAGGAATAGAAAACACTAAGGTTTTCTACAAATAGAAGTTTCTCAAAAGAGATAGTTATTTCAGGCGTCGTTACTCCATAGTTTTGACAGTTAGATATACAAACCCACGGTGCAAGTGTAAGGCCCATTGTATTTCTTATCAAGCCTGGGAGAATCACGATGGTCCCAGTAAGTCTGGAAAGATTACTTGAGAGTGTCAAAGAAGCATCCCTCCTCTTTGATATACATTGAGAAAGGTTAAAGGGCACATGATAAATTAAAGCCACATTTTCAAAATTTTCACTTAAAAATATGTTGTACAACAGTACCATCTGGAGGCAGATTGACAATATTATAATATTTTACCATTTGTTTTATACCATACCAAGGGTTAATATGACATCATTATGTTATTAGCATACAAATACACCCACCTTACCTGATTGGAAATCCCTAATCCAGAAGGGGATGATTCTTAGATAAGGTGGGGGATAATTACTCGTGTGCAGGGCATCAGGGCTCACAATCAAAACCAAAAGAAAAACTCAAAAAGAAAACTTCCCACAAGAAAAATATACCAAAATAAACGTGGATTATTTTTTGACTACTAGGAAAGTTCTTGAGAACTGGTCCCATCTGAAACTCTGTCTACCTCTGACCTGGTAACGTATACTGTATTTATTGCTCGTGATATTAATAAGATATTTCTCTCGGTATATAGCCAAGAGTCCCCATACTGTGGGAATATATAGTGTTAGGTGCCTCCATAATGCTGATTATTCTCTTAGGAAAGGTGCATATTGCTAATGGAAGATCTGACATTATTTGAAAAGAGGACTAAACCTTGGAAAGTTATATTCCGTAGTCTGATTGCCGAGCTGAATATTTTATCATATTAATATCATATATTTTTGATTGGTCATAGGGAAACAGAGTCAAGGGATAACATTTAATTTTCCTATATTAATCCATGGTTTATTGTTATAGCCTGTTTGGTAAACAGAAGATCCTAAGTTTCTCCTGGTATATAAATCATTGGTCTGCTTGTTAAAAGTATAGTATTGACGTTTTGTGATAGATAAATTTAAGTTGTACTGTACTGGTGAGATAGGGGTGTGTTAACGGTGCTCGACTTGTCTGTCTGTCGGTCATGTGACGCTGGCCACGTCACGTGACCCTGAGACCCCACTATAAATACAGGCAGCCTGCTGACCACAGGTTGCCTGTTAAAGGGAACCTGTCACCTGCCAAACGCATATTAAACCGACCACAGTACCTTACAGTATCCCCCAGTGTGTTGTGGACATGCTGCCGTGATCACGCTCTTCTAGCGCATGCGTGGTACGCTGCCGGCTACAGTGTGACGGCCGGGCGCGCGCGCGAGATCGAGCTGTCCGGCGCATCCGCAGTCAGCAAAATGCAGGCGGGTGAGTGAGGATCGCGCTGTAACAGGCAGCGTACTGCGCATGCGCTAGAAGAGCGCGATCCCGGCTTCACGGCAGCATGTTCATCTAATTGTAGAGAGGAGGGGTAAGGGACGGGCTTAGCTTTACTTGAAGCAAGGAGGCCGCTGCCCCCTTGACTTCAAGCCTGACTCGGAGACAGCGCCAACCGACATTAAAACAGCGTTTTTAACAAAGTATGAAGAAACACAAAGAGGAAAGAAAAACATGATTAGCAACACACTGGGGGATACTGTAAGGTACTGTGGTCCGTTTAATATGCGTTTTGCAGGTGACAGGTTCCCTTTAATAATAGGTTCCTGGCTATTTGTTGGACTACTGAATACTCACCTGATCCTGTTCCCTGACGATCCTTTGCCTGCTCCTCCTGTACTGCGCATCCCTCCTGGTATTGTGACCTCGGCTCCCACCTGACTACTCTTTGCGGACTCCTCTGGTACTTCTCTACTCTCCTGGTATTTGACCCCGGCTTCTCCTGACCATTCTTTGCTTAACCCTTTGTACTGCGTAGCTCTCTTGGTTCTGACCCGGTCCTTTCACGTTCCGTATTTTGTCTTGTCTGTCTTCCCTGCACATATCCTAAGTAAGGGACTGTCGTCCAGTTGTCCCCTGTGATCAGGACTCATGAGGCAAGTAGGCAGGGCCAGGGGTGAGGGTGGAGCGCAGTGGTCACTATCCTTCCCCCTGTGTGTGTGTGGACGTGACCGTTACAGTTACCTCTTCATGTTCCTGATGCCCCATGGCAACACATTGCCATGGACTTTGTTACAGATCTGCCCTCTTTTCCCGGATGTACAGCTTTCTGGGTGGTCGTGGACCGGTTCACCAAGATGGCGCACTTCATTCCTTTGGCTGGACTGCCTTCGGCTGCTGAACTTGCTAATGTAACAGCGGCTGCTGTACGCCGCTGTCCCCCCGCTTATCGCCGAGGTCCAGGGAGCCGTGCTCAGCGGTGACCTGTGGTCGGTGCTTCCCATTTCACCGCTGCGCTCCTGGGCTCTGTTTCTGTAGGTGGTATTGCTTTTGAGGACTCCGCTCCACAGCTTCCACTCAGCCCTGGACACAGCATGAGTTTGGCTGGTTTCATGTTACAATGCTCTAAGGGAGGAGCACATCACTCCCTGGGCTGTGTGGGTTAGGTCGGATGACCTCGCTGACTAAACCTGGCTCTCCTGCAGGTATTTAAGTGGCTCAGCCCTCTTCCCAGGTGCCTCAGTGTCAAGGTCCTTGAGTTTGCTGTTTCCTGATACTCTTGTGTTCACCTGATTTATACTTCGTTCCTGGACTCTGCTTTTCGTCTGATCCCTGCCTGCTTGCCTTGTCTCTCCTGTTGCTGACCCGGATTGCCTGATCTGTACCTGTGCCGCCTGACCTGACCTTTTTCCTGTCTGACTACGCCTCTGCATCATCCTTTGGTACTGCACTGTTGATCCTAGTAACGACCTCACCTGCTTGACTACACGTGTACTTTTGGTACCCACCCAGGCATCTCCTGGTTTGCCTGGACCAGCTGCCACTGACTCGAGGATTGCTCTGGAGTAGCCCCTGGCAACTACCCTAACGGCTCAAGTCTATCCTCACCATCTGAGGCTCTAGTGAAAACCAGGTAGTTGTTTGGATACGCCCCTCCAGAGTATAGCCAGTCAGTGGTACAGTGGGTTCACACCCGCTGGTCCGTGACAGGACACTGAGGCCACATACCCCGCTGGTCATTCCAAGCCTGTCATTGAGGAGTCATTACATAAAGTGAGGCGCCAGAGCTAACGTCAGGAAGTCATGATGCAGTTCATGCAAAATGTTGCCGCTTGTCTGGATGGCATCTCTTCTCCAGCTACTGCAGGGTCGCCAGTCGCTGCTACTCAAGCAATTCCTACACCGGTGAATCCAGATTTGTGTGCCACTGGTGTGCAACTCCCGCTGCTATCACGCTATGGTGGAGATCTAAAATCCTGTCGTGGATTTCTGAACCAGTGCCTGATCCACTTTGAGTTGCATGGGCAGAAGTTTCCCCCTAAGCTGTCCAAGGTTGCCTTCATTGTGTCCCTGCTGTCTGATGAGGCACTTGCGTGGGCAAATCCTATTTGGGAACATGGAGGTCCAGAAACCACTAATCTGCAGTCTTTCCTGGCTACCTTCCGGCTCGTCTTTGAAGAGCCCGGCTGCACCTTCTCCACTGTATCAGCTCTGCTGCGTCTACGACAGGGTTCCTTGTCTGTGGGTCAGTACGCCATCCAGTTTCGTACGCTGGCTGCCGAACTGGCATGAAACAATGAGGCTCAGCTGGTGGTGTTTTGGGAGGGCCTTTCTGGCCGGATTAAGGATGAACTAGCTGGTTTGCGACCGTCCTTCTACTCTGAATGACCTGATCACCTTGGCTACAAAGATAGATATGCGCTTCAAGGAACGCATGCACCAGAAGGCCACCTCAGTTGGCTCCATCCTTCCAGAGGTCGCTCCTTCTTCTAGTGTCCATCCCACCTGAAGATCCCATGCAAATAGAGCGCCTTTGATTGACCAGGAACGTTTACGCTGCAAAGCAGAAAACTTGCGTTTGTATTGTGGTGGCAAGGCCCACTTTGTGCGTAATTGTCCCCAGAAGTTGGGAAATACTAATGTCTAGGATCTGTTGGAAAGGTGGTCCTAGACAAAGAGAAATCCTCTTTGAAACTTTCCGGTGACTCTCTCGCACAAGGGAGTCACGCTGTCTGTGCCTGTATTCCTGGACTCTGGGTAGGCCGGTAATTTCATTCAGCAAGCTCTGGTCCATCAGTTCCAGCTTCCTACCATCCGTCTTGAAAGGCCTCTGTCAGTGGTCTCCGTTAATGGACTGCCACTCCCTGAACCAGCGATCGCCATGACTGTGCCCCTCAAGCTGCAAATTGGGGTTCTGCATTCTGAGATGATTTCCTTCTACATGCTGCCAGCGTCCGTGAATCTGGTTATCCTCTGTCTACCTTGGCTGCGTCAGCACTCTCCAGTTCTGGACTGGAACTCCGGTCAGATTCTACATTGGGGATCATCCTGTCATTCCACCTGCCTATCGGAGGTTCGACCTGCTTCCTCGCCTACTGTACCAGTAGACATGTATGGACTCCCACAGCAGTAGGCCAGTTTTGCAGATGTTTTCAGCAAGAAAGAGGCGGAGACTCTGCCTCCTCATCGTCCGTATGATTGTCCGATTGACCTTCTGCCTGGTGCCACTCCTCCTCGTGGTCGAGTCTACCCCCTCTCACTTTCCGAGACCCAAGCGATGTCTGAGTACATTAAGGAAAATCTCGAGCATGTACATTTAGTATTACCGCGGTTGAGAGAAAATCACCTAAACTCGAGAAATGCCTTTTCGAAAAATCTACTGTACCGTTTCTCGGATACGTCATTTCGGATGCCAGGTTGCAGATGGATCCTGAAAAGTTACTAGGAAAGGGGTGAATGCCAAGGACTGGACTCCAGAGGCAGAGGCTGCCTTCGTCTAATTAAAGAATTCCTTTGCTTCTGCACCGGTTCTGCGTCACCCCGATCTCTCCTGCCAATTCTTTCTAAAAGTGGACACCTCCTCCATAGGAGCCGGTGCCGTTCTTCTACAGAGAGGTTCCAAGGGCAAGATGATTAACTGTGGGTTCTCCTCCAAACTCTTCTGACCAGCTGAGAGGAATTACTGTATAGGAGACAGAGAACTTCTAGCCATAAAACTGTTGGAGGGGGTCCAGCATCCGGTGATAATATTCACGGATCACAAGAACATTACATATCTGCAGACAGCCCAGCGTCTGAACCCTAGCCAAGCAAGGTGGGCTCTCTTCTTCTTTCGTTTTAATTTATTTTGACTGGATTTCCCTCGGCTGTGGAACTTGCTAAACTTTTTGTGAAACATATATTCCGTCTGCATGGTTTACCGGGGCATATTGTTTCTGATCGGGGAGTCCAGTTTACCTTCAAGCTCTGGAGAGCTCTTTGCCGACTGCTAGAAGTTGACCTGGACTTCTCCTCCGGTTATCACCCCCAAACCAACGGGCAGGTAGAACGGGTCAATCAGATATTAGAGAATTACCTTTGGCATTTTGTTTCAGCTCAACAAGACAACTGGGTACAATTGTTATCTTGGGCAGAGTTCTCCTACAATAACCATACTAGTGAGTCTACTGGTTGATCTCCTTTCTTTGTCGTTTTTTGGACAGCATCCTCGTACTCCTCTCCCTTTTCCTATATCTTCTGGGGTACCAGCGGTGGATTCCTCTTTTAGGGATTTTTTTTAGATCTGGCAGGATACCAAGATTTGCATCGATAAAGCAGTGACCCGCATGAAGATGAATGCGGACAAGAAAAGAAGAAAACCGCCTCAGTTCTCGCCGGGAGATAAGGTATGGATCTCCTCCAGAAACATCCGTTTAAGGTTTCCTAGTTTCACGTTTGCCCCTAGGTTCCTGGGACCCTTCGTAGTTGTAAAGGTCAATGAAGTGACCTTTAAATTACGGCTACCTCTCTCTCTTAGTGTCCACAATACCTTCCATGTATCCTTGCTCAAACCGGTAGTCCTTAACCGCTTCTCTACAGCTCCGTCTACGGCGACTCCGGTGTCTGAAGACTCGTAAGAGTCATTCAAGGTCAGGGACATCTTGGGCTTCAGGAAACGTAAGAAAACCTACTACCTGGTGAATTGGAAGGGCTTCGGTCCGGAAGAGAGGTCTTGGGAGTCGGAGAATATTCACGCTCCGTTACTGATAAAAAGGTTCTTGTCCCGTCGTGGACTCAAGAAAAGGGGACGTTAGGGGGGGTACTGTAACAGAGGCTGCTGTACGCCGCTGTTCTCCAGCTTATCGCCGCGGTCCAGGGAGCCGCGCTCAGTGTTGACCTGTGGTCGGATTCGGACAGAATTAATTACGTTCTTTTGAACAACAATAATGCCGATGTGGCCTTCAGTGAAAATAAGTTTGACAAACAGTTAAGGCAGATTTAGACGGGCAGAAGCTTGTTCCTGGCAATCTTCCCGTCTAAATGGCAGCCAAGTGTAAGTTCGCCTTTAGTGTAAATTAGAAGACTTCTATAACTCTGAAGGTAATCAGGGACATATCATCTAAACCTTTGCTCTCCCAGTTTATTGGATAATGTAGAGATAATATCTTCAGTAGCATGTTATGTTTAAGGGAAATACAGAAGACAAGGAGGAGTAGCTGGTGGGGAGGGAGCTCTCAAGAGGGATCTGATAAATGATGCTGTAATCTTGTAGTTCACAGGATGTCAGCCACAAAGGAGAGACTGATCTGTCTGACAGGACAGCAAGCCTCGGACTGGTGGTCAGACCGGAGATCACATGACCAGGTATCCATAATCAAAAGGTTCAAAATGTATGGATGTATCTCAGCATTATATGTGCTGATGAAAATAATCCTTTATAGCTTTTCCAATAATCAACTGCCAATATTATATTATACTGTATGCAGATGTTACATTTTCTATACATTTTCATAAGCATTACTGTTGTTTACTTTTAAGAATTCATCTAGACACTTTTTAAAACTGTCCCATGTTCCTGCTGTGACCACAGTCTATTCCACAGATTCACAGTTCTTACAATAAAGAAGCTTTGACGCTTCTGGAGACTGAACTTTTTCTTCTCCAGTTGGAGGCAGTACCACCTTTTGAGGGCATTTTACATGGAACAGTTTTTCACCACATTTTTTGTATGGCCCATTTATATATTTGTATATGTTAATCATGTCCACCGTTAGACGTCTCTTCTTAAGACTAAATAAATTAAATTATTTTAATCTTTCTTCATAACTAAGATCCTCCTTGCCCCTTATCAGTTTAGTCACTCTCCTCTGTACTTTTTCCAGAACCGAACTGCGTATTCCAGATAAGGCAGCACCAACACTTTTAATGCAGGACAATATCCTGGTGGCCTTAGAAGCAGCTGATTGACATTGTATGCTGTTATTTAATCTACCATCTACAAGGACACCCAAATCCTTCTCTATAAGTAACTCTCCCAGTGTTACATCACCTAGGACATATGAAGCACAGAGATTATTACTACCAAAAAGCAGAACTTTACATTTTTCCACATTGAACCTCATTTGCCAAGTTGATGCCCAATCACTCAGAGTGTTCAAGTCAGCTTGTAGTTTATGGACATCTTCCATAGACTGTACAGTACTACACAGCTTAGTGTCATCTGCAAAAATAGATATGGTGCTATTAATCCTGTCCTCGATATCATTAATAAATAAATTAAATAATAAAGGGCCCAGCACTGAACCTTGGGGTCACCACTTATAACCTGGGACCATTCTGAATAGGAATCATTGACCACAACTCTCTGGACACGGCCCTTCAGCCAGTTTTCAATCCAATTACAAAATATACTTTTCAAGCCTATAGACCTTAATTTACCTATTAAACGTCTTTGAGGGACAGGATCAAAAGCCTCACTACATCCACAGCTGCCCCTCTGTCCAGGCTACTACTTACCTCACTACATCCACAGCCGCCCCTCTGTCCAGGCTGCTACTTACCTCCTCATAAAAACGAATCAGGTTAGTCTGACAACTTCTGTCCTTGGTAAACCCATGTTGGTTATCACTTATAATATTATTTACAGTCACATACTCCTGTATATAGTCCCTTAAGAGTCCTTCAAACATTTTTCTCACAACAGAAGTTAAACTAACTGGTCTATAATTACCTGTGGAGGACCTTGATCCTTTTTTAAATATGGGCACCACATTGCCTTGCGCCAATCACTTGGCACTGTACCAGTACCTAGAGAATCTTTAAAAATGATAAACAGGGGCACAGCAATGACTGAACTGAGCTCTTTAAGCACTCTTGGGTGTAATCCATCTGGACCTGGAGCCTTGTTCACATTTACCTTATTTAACGTATCTTGGACCATATCTACAGTTAGCCAATTGAGTATATTACTGGATGTACTAACAGCCCCAGCACCACAGATATCTGCTCCTTTCTCTTCTTTTGTATATACAGAGCTAAAAACCCATTTAGTAACTCTGCCTTTTCTTTATCTTCAGTGACTACCCCCCCTTCCCTTTACCATTATTTAGGGGACCTACCTGCTCGGACCTTGTTTTTTTTTAGCATTTATATATTTAAATAATTTTTGGGGATTTGTTTTGTTCTCTTTTGCCACCTTCTGTTTGTTTTGTATTTTTGCTAATTTTATCTTCTTTTTACAGATTTTATTAAGCCCTTTGTAATCTTCAAACGCTACAGCTGACCCCCTTAGATTTGTATATTTTTATTTTTTTTTGCCTTTTTTTTTACTTTTTACAGTTGCTGTAAGCCATGGGGGTTAATTTTAGCCGTTTATACTTGTTACCTAAAGGAATACATTTTTGTGTGCAATTACTCAATGTGGATTTAAAGCTCTCCTATTTATCCTCAGTATTATTATGTGACAGTAGCTGCTCCCAGTCTATGCCCTGAAATGCTGCCCTCAACCAAGGGATATTAGCCTTTTAAAATTCAGTGTCTTTGCTCTGCCTGACAGAGTTTGCTTCTTACAGTTTAGGTGGAATATAATTATATTGTGGTCACTATTTCCTAGTGTTTCTTGAACAGTAACATTTCCAACAATCTCTGCATCATTATAAATTACCAGATCCAGCAGAGCATCGCCCCTAGTGGGGGCTTCTACAAACTGGGCCCATAAAGTGGTCCTGCAGCAAGCTTAGGAATCTTCTCCCCTTTGCGGTTGAGGCAGAACCATGACCCCAGTCAATGTCTGGGAAGTTAAAATCTCCCATTATGACCACTGTACCAGCCTGTGCAGCCGCTCTATTTGGTTATACAGTTGTGTTTCTATCTTCTCTGTGATGTTAGGGGGTCTATAGATTACACCAAGTATTAATATTAACAGCCCAGTCATGTGAAGAGTCCAACCATGTCTCAGCCACACCAACTACATCTATGTGTTCTTCTAGTACCATAGCCTCCAGCTCCCCCATTTTTCTAGCTAGACTTCTGGCATTTGTGAAAATACATTTTAAATGACTATTACCTGTAAAGTGAATATCCGGGATTTTTTGGTTACCTTGGTTGATGTTTGTATGTAACAGGTTCTTGTTACCAGCAGCTCTATTTTTCATCGGTGTAAAGTTCTGCCTAGTCTTCTCCCTACTTTCCTCACTAACCCCAGCCCCACTAAATCCCCACTGTCTTATATCCCACTCTCTATCTACACTATCTACCCCCTTATTAGTATGACCCCCCACCCTCCCCCAGATCCTAGTTTAAAAGCTTCTCCAGCCGTCTAACCATTTTTCCCCCAGAGCAGTTGCATCCTCCCCATTAAGGTGCAGCCCGTCCCTACTGTAGAGCCTGCAACCGACAGAGAAGTCGGCCCAGTTCTCCACGAACCCAAACCCTTCCTTCTTGCACCGGCTTCTGAGCCACTTATTTAACTCCCTAAGCTCCCGTTGTCTCTCTGGTGACGATCGTGGCACTGGTAGTATTTCTGAAGACACTACCTTGGAGGTCCTGGACTTGAGCTTCTCTCCTAGTTCCCTAAAATCATTTTTAAGGACCTTTCATCTCCCCCTGACTTTGTCATTGGTGCCAATGTGTACCATGACCGCCGGGTCTTCCCCAGCCCAGGTCTTCCCTAAAATGGAATCCATGGTATGACCTTGGTACTGCCATTCTGACATTAAGGAGGCACCAGGATGAAGGCTCATTCAAGGCAGCTGGGATAGTTGGAGACAGCACCCTAGACTATATAACTCTTGAAGATAAGGATGCAATTAACTCTTCATGTTCATGTGCAACGTTTGCAGAATGTGCAAAACTGTTAGGGGAACGCCCATATGGTAGGTGGCCAAAAAAATGGCATAAAAGCCCCTTGGTTCTGGCAAGAACCCAGACTTGCTTCACTATCTTCTGTGGCCAGGGATCTCTGTGCAGCACGCTTTTCCTAATTTTATTATCCACCCTTAATTTCTTTTACTATCTTTGTAAATCTCTTACATTCAAACTCTCTAATTTAAAGGGGTAGTTCAGGATTAGCCATATGAGGGCTCGATATTTTGAGGGACAAGCTGTACTTTCTCATGGCACCATTTAATATTGCATATAATAGGGTGGTAGGCTGTGGAAAAAATTCCAAATGGGGTCGAATTGAAAATAAAAATTTAATTCCACCATAGTTTTATGGCTTTCATTTTTACGGTGTTTTTATTCAGTAAAACTGACCTGTTCTCTTCATTTTATTTGTCAGTATGATTACAGCAACACCACATTTATAAAGTTTTTTCCTGTTTTAAGAAAATATTTTTAATTCCTTTGTCATATTCTGACCCCCATAACTTTTTATATTTATGTCTACAGAGCTGTGTGAGGGCTCATGCAGACCGATCTGTAGTTTTTATTGATACTATTCTGAAATGTGTATAACTTTTTGATCACTTTATAATTTTTTGGGAGGAGAAAGAACAAAAAAAAGTGATGTCATCAGCCATTTTTATTTTGTTTCCTGTTCTAGCATTTACCGTAGACAATAAATACTTTTACATTTTAATAGTTTGGGTGTTTTGGAAGGTCGGGAGAAAATTATCTTAATTTTTTATTGTTAATTTTTATTATGGGGAAAGGGGGATGATTAGATTTTTTTATTTAAGGGGATTTTAACAAGCTATTGTTAAGATAGCTTGTCCTTTAGACTGAATTACCATTGCAGCGTATGGAGCTCTGACCCTTCTGACCTTCATAGGAACTATTGCTGCAGAAGTGTTGGATTTGCCACATGGCGGAACAATTCCAGCCCCTAGAGTGCAGCGCTACGAGGGGGAAAGTCGCCTCCGATGCCGTGTTCACAATTTATTACAGCATATGAGATGTTAAATGTTTGTGATTGACAGTAACACAGATCGCAGACGTTAGCCCTAGGTCTCTGCTGTGTGAAATAGCAAAAACCTGGTGGCTATCGCGCTTGCTCCTTTCCAGGGTTCCGCCATCTTTACAGATGCAATGGCACTGGTTGGCAATGGGTTAAAAAAAATGTACCCATTATAAAGAACCTGGACTAGAACTATGTTGGCCAGCTGGTGTCTTGGGACCATACTGTAATGTACACTATTGTGTAATATGCACACTGCATGGTTGCTGCTGTGGGTAGTTAGGTAAGACAAAGAAGGATGTGTAGTATGGGGCACAAAGAACCATGAATGTGCATAGTAGCATCCCTTCTCAGCGAATGGTGAAATCTTATGTGAAATTCCCAGGTGGAGCAGGATATGGAAGGGAGTAGTCTGCGAGAAACCTATAGATGCATTGTACAGGGTGGGCCATTTATATGGATACACCTTAATAAAATGGGAATGGTTGGTGATATTAACTTCCTGTTTGTGGCACATTAGTGTATGTGAGGGGGAAAACTTTTCAAGATGGGTGGTGACCATGGCGGCCATTTTGAAGTCGGCCATTTTGAATCCAACTTTTGTTTTTTCAATAGGAAGAGGGTCATGCGACACAGACTTATTGGGAATTTCCCCACAAAAACAATGGTGTGCTTGGTTTTAACGTAACTTTATTCTTTCATGAGTTATTTACAAGTTTCTGACCACTTATAAAATGTGTTCAATGTGCTGCCCATTGTGTTGGATTGTCAATGCAACCCTCTTCTCCCACCTGTGCTAGCATTTCTCCTGCGGTGTTGCTATCAGTGTGTGACGAGTAGGAGAAAAGGGTTGCATTGACAATCGAACACAATGGGTAGCACATTGAACACATTTTATAAGTGGTCAGAAACTTGTAAATAACTCATGAAACAATAAAGTTACGTTAAAACCAAGCACACCATTGTTTTTCTTGTGAAATTCCCAATAAGTTTGATGTGTCACATGACCCTCTTCCTATTGAAAAAACAAAAGTTGGATTCAAAATGGCCGACTTCAAAATGGCCGCCATGGTCACCACCTATCTTGAAAAGTTTCCCCCCTCACATATACTAATGTGCCACAAACAGGAAGTTAATATCACCAACCATTCCCATTTTATTAAGGTGTATCCATATAAATGGCCCACCCTGTAGAACAAGCAAAAGCTGACCATCTGGGCACAACTCCATGTTGGCTGACCAATTGTAGCATCAGGTGTTTTCCAGCCAAGGACTGCTCAGAAAATTGTGCAAAAGGTGTGCAGAAGTTCACAGAGAAGCTCATCTTAAAAGTCTCCATAGGCAGAACATTGTGAGAAGATCCAGACAACATGTAATGTCTATGGTCAGCTGTAATCCTGTCATCTCCACCTTTCTCATTATACAAGGATAAAACATATAATACTGGTGGATAAAACAAGACTGAAGACAAGATCTTCACAGCCTTCTACAGATCATAGGTAACATTTCATGAAACCTTATCTCCATCTACCTGATAATCCTGATAAACATTGTGATGTTCTTCTGAACCATCCTGTGGAAGATGAGGACTGGGACATCTCTCCGGTGTTATTATCTCTTCCTTAACTGTAGGAAACACATCCAGTGACTGAATTCATTCCTTACATACAGATAATGAGAGGACGTGTGTATTTAGTCATGTCTATTACCTGCTGGTGTAAGGGGCAACTGATCCTCCATCATGATGTCCTTGTACAGATCTCTGTGTTCTTCTAAATACTCCCACTCCTCCATGGAGAAATAGACGGTGACATCCTGACACCTCATAGGAACCTGACAACACAATGATACAGTCATCACCCAGATCCCTTCATAGTGTTCCTGTATAATGTCCCAGCATTCCCAGCAGTGTCACCTCTCCAGTCAGCAGCTCCATCATCTTGTTGATGAGTTCTAGGATCTTCTCTCTATTGATTTCCTCATGTATCAGGGGGTGAGGTGGAGGCCCCATGATTGGGCTCAGGGTTCTTCTCCATCCTTCAGACACAGGGTCCTGACAGCGCTCACTAGAGGTCTTCTTCACTAGTGTGTAGTCCTGGTTATGGAGAGACACAGTAATAAATATCACTCCATACATCTCCAGAGTCCCTCACCTCTCCAGTCATGTCCATCTGTTAGTAACATAGATAAGATGATGTAATGTGACATCATCAGAATCTCTCACCTCTCCAATAAGCCGGAAGAGGATCTCTAGGGTGAGATTGATTATCCTCTCCGCCATCTTGTCCCTGTTCCTATCCATTCTTGACTGGTCAATCTTACTGTATATAAAAGATATCCACTGAGCGGATCCTATATTGTAGGAACCTGAATGGAAAGAAGATAAGATGATGTAAAATCATACAAAATTCCATGTAAAAAAGGAGGAGACATCGGAGGAGATAATAAAGTGTAGATGTTGTGTTCTCTTCTATTAGGTGAAACAGGAGTTGAATATTTTGTCAAGGCAGTTCCTCCATGTCTATTGTCAAATCTGTGTCATATCATACTGCAGCTATACACAACCATTATAGTCAATCACAGCAGTGATGTTTGTATAAAAGAGTAATCTGGTAGATCACTTCTGAAATCTGGAGAGACCTCAGAAGTCCTGTCAGTATTGACAGAAATACAGATCATACTGGAACTATTCAACAATACAGAGAAGGTGAAATAACAGCCTTCATACAACAGATGCTCCATACATCCCCATATTCCTGGGTAGTTTTAGGCCTCTTTGCTGTAACAGAACAATGGTTATTTATCTGGGTTTTGTTGCTTCTCATGTTCTCTGAAGAACTTGTTAGACCAGCTATATCTTCTCAGTAAGAGCATAAAGTTTTTTTTGGGATAAACATAATGATGGCATACCCTTCGAATAGGCCTTAAATATCAGACTGCTGAGGACCTGAGTTTTTGGGGGTTCTACTGTTGGGGTACCTCATGTCTTTAAATACAAAATGGCACCAAAAAAGCATTCCAGCAAACTCTGTCCTATAAAAACCATATGGCGCTCCTTCCCTTCTGAGCACTGCAGTGCACCCATACAGCAGTTTCCAACCACATATGGGGTGTTTCTGTAAACTACAGAATCAGGGTAATAAATACAGAGTTTTTTTTGCTGTTAACCCTTGTACTGTTACAGGAAAAAAAAATTTTTTTAAATGTCACCTCCAATTTGTTAAAATTCTACACCTAAAGGGCTAACCAAGTTTTTAAATTCAAATTTGAATAATTTGAGGGGTGTAGATTCTAAAATGAGGTGGTTTCTATCATGTACCATATACCCCTCAAAGTGACTTCAGACCTGAATTGGTCCTTAAAAAAGTCGGTATTGCACCTTTTCTTGAACATTTGAAAAATTGCTTCTAAAACTCTCCCTTGTAACGTCCAAAAAATAAAATTACATTTACAAAATGATGTCAACATAAAGTAGACATATGTTGCATGTTACTCATTATTTTATGAGGTATCAATATCTGTCTTAAAAGTAGAGAAATTCAAATTTAGTGAAATGTGAATTTTTCCATATTTTCTGTCAATTTTGATTTTTTTTTTAGATAAATAAAGGTAAAACATATTGACTCAAATTTACCCCTAATATGAAGTACAATGTGTCACAAAAATATAACAACTATTTTAGAATCACTTAGATAAGTAAAAGCATTTTATAGTTAAAGTAGCACACATAAATTAGCACATGTCCGATTTACAAAATTAGGCTCTGTTCTGAAGGTGAAAACTGGCTGTGTCATGAAAGGGTTAAAAACACAGCAAGTAACCTAATCTACCAGGTTCTTCCGCTTCAGTAGTGGGAACGGCCCAATGAAACCTGTTGCAAGCTTATGAGATGGAAATTTTTTAACTGATATTATTCATAGATAACACAAACCCTTTCTCCAGATCAATTTGGGGACCTGACTGTAGATGCCTTCTCACACTCCTCTTCATCTCAACAGCAAGTGTTCTCCAAATTCTTGAAAACTTTTGGATAAATGTCTTGGATATTTTTCTATTTCTACAAACATCCAGAACTTAAGAAACTAGAGGTTGAGCAGATATCCACAGAGGAATACTCAAGTTTGAATGGGGATTTACTGGAAAACTTGGACGTGTGGTTATCCTGGGCAAACTCTGCTGAAGGTGACTACCGTACTCAAACCAATTATCCCGAGTGACATTCACATATGAATATTGAGATATTGCTCAAGTACCTGGCTGATTCTCTTTGTCTGACTGTTGCTCTGTACATAGTAACCAGAAGGAAAATGTAGGGCATTATGCAAGGATTTACATTATGCTTTCCAGAACTTGGGAGACAAATTGCACTCCTCGATCCAAGACTTTTGCAGGGAGAACGTGGAGCTGGAAAATCTCCTTAAGAAAGGTTTGAGATACCGAAGGATCAGAAAGTAATGCAGATATCAGGACAAACTGGCTAATTTTTCAGAAATAATCCACCAGTATCCAGAACCTCAGGGGAATTTCTGTATTGGCCAGGATGTGGTTATACTCAGAGATATGCAGCAGCCTTAGGAAAGAAAACTCTGATTCTTCTCTGCCGGACAATATGTGAGAGGAAGACGGTCCAGCTTTCATTCCATGGATTTAGCCTTCGAGTAGACTGGACTGTTCGAGATTCACATGAGTTCAAAAGAGTCCCTGGAAAGTCTGCTCATTCTAAGAGGTGTCACCATTTCTCCAAGGCAAGTTTCATCGCCAGTAGCTCACAAACTGCAATGAAGTAGTTTTTCTAGTCAGCAAAAAATTTTTGGGAAAAGAAGTCGAATGGAAGAGAGTGAATTTTTGGTGTTTGCTATGAAAGTAGGGGAACTGAAGAGACATCGATCACCAGAAAAAAATAGATCCAATCCAGATGATAGAGAACTAGAGCAGAATAAAAGCAGGGCGAAGGGTTGCAGTACAGAATCTGGCCAGTCTCAGAAATTCACTACTTACCTCTGGGTCATGGAAAAACAGCAGGTAAATTACAGAAACCAAATGGCATCCGTGGGTAGGTCACTGCAAGTGGTTAGAATGATCCCTCAGTAGTCAGTATCATTTACATACTTCTGTTTTAATTTTTGCTTAAAATAAAGCCTAAAAAATGACCATAATATTATATCCAGTGAATGAGTAGAGTCTGTGAGTCTTCTCTACTTTACTTTGGTTACTACTCACCTGTAGTGTTGGGTGGGAATATTCGAATAGCGAATATTAATCGCGAATATCGGCACTTTGAGAATTTGCGAATATTTAGAATATAGTGATATATATTCGTAATTTCGAATATTCTAGATATTTTTTTTTCATCAGTAACCTCCTTTATTGCTTGTGGGACAATGAGAAGGCTGCAATGTCTTTGTCTGAGCTTAGCAACATCGCTAGCAACCAATAGGAAAGTTGCCTACCCCTTTAGTATACAAGAACCTCCCCAGCAGCCATTGTATGCAGTATTTTGCAGATCTGAGAGAGAGAGCAGTGACATTGCTGTGCTGTCTGCTTTCCTCTCATTACATTAGATAGTTAGTTAGCTAATATATATATAATACAGATAGTTAGTGGGAGACAGTCAGCGGAGGTTATATCCTGATATAGTGGAGCTGATAGGTTCTGCTGTCCATACATACATGCTACATACATAGTGCTGTGATGTCACTAATAAGTAGTCAAACCTGTTAAAATGTGAAGTTGCACGTATTGTGCCAAAATATGTGCATCATTAGTACCGATTTCGCAATCGCGAATATATTGGAGCGTTCTACCTGTATATAAAGCTATTGTAATGTTCTGCCTTGCCGACCATTTTCTCCAGTCTCAGGAAACTTCTAGCAGCTTGAAAAATGTAGCTATAGTGACCCACACCTGTATTTCGCACGCATTACGCGAATATTACATTGCCGATTTTTCGCGATCAAGAAAATAATATCGAATTTGCGAAATATATGACGAATATTCTACCAAAATTCTAATATTGCCCCTGCCGCTCATCACTACTCACCTGGGCGGTTATCTGTAGGAATGTCCTCTGTACTCTGCTCATCGCCCCTCACATATGTCTCTGTAGGATTAATATTGTTCAGTTCTTCACCCGGATTCACAAGCTGTGAAAGAAATATTGTAGAAGTCATCAGACGGTTGGAGAAGTCGTGTGGAAGGTTTTATATGACCAGAGATCAATAATTAACATGATAACCAAAAAAGACCAGGTAGCAGGAGTTATCTGACCCAAATATCTGCAGGTTTCCTGTATAAATGCAAATTGTTGGTTCCTCATTCCGACCAGCAGTCTCCAAAGTAAGAAAAATGTGAGAAGAACCAGACAACATGTAACATCTATGGTCAGATGTAATCCTGCCATCTCCACCTTTCTCATTATACAAAGATAAAACATATAATACTGGTGGATAAAACAAGACTGAAGACAAGATCTTCACAGCCTTCTACAGATCATAGGGGACATTTCATGAGACCTTATCTCCATCTACCTGATCATCCTGTGGGACATTGAGATGTTTTTCTGAACCATCCTGTGGAAGAAGAGGACTGGGACATCTCTCCTTTGTTCTTCTCTTCTTCTTTACTGTAGGAAACACATCCAGTGACTGAATTCATCACTTACATACAGATAATGAGAGGATGTGTGGATTTAGTCATGTCTATTACCTGGTGGTGTGAGGGGCCGGTGATCCTCCATCATGATGTCCTTGTACAGATCTCTGTGTCCTTCTAAATACTCCCACTCCTCCATGGAGAAATAGATGGTGACGTCCTGACACCTTATAGGAACCTGACAACACAATGATACAGTCATCACCCAGATCCCTTCATAGCGTTCCTGTATAATGTCCCAGCAGTGTCACCTCTCCAGTCAGCAGCTCCATCATCTTGTTGGTGAGTTCTAGGATCTTCTCTCTATTGATTTCCTCATGTATCAGGGGGTAAGGTGGAGGCCCCATGATTGGGCTCAGGGTTCTTCCCCATCCTTCAGACACAGGGTCCTGACAGCGCTCACTAGAGGTCTTCTTCACTACTGTATAGTCCTGGTTATGGAGAGACACAGTAATAAATATCACTCCATACATCTCCAGAGTCCCTCACCTCTCCAGTCATGTCCATCTGTTAGTAACATAGATAAGATGATGTAATGTGACATCATCAGAATCTCTCACCTCTCCAGTAAGCCGGAAGAGGATCTCTAGGGTGAGATTTATTATACTCTTAGCCATCTTGTCCCTGTCCCTGTCCATCCTTGATGGGTCAATCAGGAGAAGGATCTTATATAGAAGATATCCACTGAGCGGATCCTATATTGTAGGAACCTGAATGGAGAGAAGATGAGACGATGTAAAATACCATTTAAATACAATAACTGGAGATAACAAGAGGAGACATTGGAGGAGATAATAAAGTGTAGATGTTGTGTTCTCTCTTTTTCTAGATTAGATCATTAGTTAAATAGTTTGTCAAGTCAGTTCCTCCATGTTTGTGGTCAATGAAATGTGAAAGCATACTGCACCTTTGCACAACCTCTATAGTCAATCACACAAATACAGATCACAGTCTTCATACAATAGATGCTCCATACATCCCCAGATTCCTGGGTGGTTTTATGTGTCTTTGCTGCAGTTGAACAATGGTTATTTTTCTGGGTTCTGCTGTTTCTCATATTCTCTGAAGAACTTGTTAGCCCAGTTATATACAGTGGGATGCGAAAGTTTAGGCAACCTTGTTAATCGTCATGATTTTCCTGTATAAATCGTTGGTTGTTACGATAAAAAATGTCAGTTAAATATATCATATAGGAGACACACACAGTGATATTTGAGAAGTGAAATGAAGTTTATTGGATTTACAGAAAGTGTGCTATAATTGTTTAAACTAAATTAGGCAGGTGTCATGCTCTGCTCAGGTTATGTGCGGAGGTCTGCCAGATTAGCAGCACGTGTGTAGCCTTTTGTTTGTGTTTTGGAGTTGAGCTATATCCGCCTCCCTTCAGGTGCACTAGGTGGGGTCGTTGGTTTGAGTTTAAATTACGCCCACTCCCAGTGTCCTGTGCGGGTTATAGCTTCTGTCTTGCTCTGAGGAAGGAAGGAAGGATTTGTTGTTCCTGCTCAGTAACAAGATAAGTTGTTTTTGTTTTCTTGTGGTTGTCTGTCTAGGCTGTTAAAAAGAGACTCCTGCCCCCTCCAGGTCTAAGGGAGCAGGCTGCCTCTTTCCCCCTTTCACCATCTTAGGGATTTTAGGGAATCTTCAGCCTAGGCACGGGGACACGTTAATTCCCACCTTCAGGGTCTGAACGTGGGGATAGAAGTCTAGGGAGAGCTGGTAGGGATTTGTCAGGAGGTGACCTTTATCCCCAGCTTCTTGCCTAGACACTTGTTTGGTGGTATTTTGTGTATCTTGTATCCTGTCCCCCGTGACAGCAGGTGCATAAATTTGGGCACTGTTGTCATTTTATTGATTCCAAAACCATTAGAACTAATTATTGGAACTCAAATTGGCTTGGTAAGCTCAGTGACCCCTGACCTACATACACAGGTGAATCCAATTATGAGAAAGAGTATTTAAGGGGGTCAATTGTAAGTTTCCCTCCTCTTTTAATTTTCTCTGAAGAGTAGCAACATGGGAGTCTCAAAACAACTCTCAAATGACCTGAAGACAAAGATTGTTCACCATCATGGTTTAGGGGAAGGATACAGAAAGCTGTCTCAGAGATTTCCGCTGTCTGTTTCCACAGTTAGGAACTTATTGAAGAAATGGAAGACCACAGGCTCAGTTCAAGTTAAGGCTCGAAGTGATAGACCAAGAAAAATCTCGGATAGACAGAAGTGACGAATGGTGAGAACAGTCAGAGTCAACCCACAGACCAGCACCAAAGACCTACAACATCATCTTGCTGCAGATGGAGTCACTGTGCATCGTTCAACCATTCGGCGCACTTTACACAAGGAGATGCAGTATGGAGAGTGATGCAGAGGAAGCCTTTTCTCCACTTGAGGTGGGCTAAAGCACATTTTGACAAGCCAGCTTCATTTTGGAATAAGATGCTGTGGACTGATGAAACTAAAATGGAGTTATTTGGCCATAACAAGGGGCGTTATGCATGTAGGAAAAAGAACACAGCATTCCAAGAAAGACACCTGCTACCTACAGTAAAATATGGTGGTGGTTCCATCCTGCTGTGGGGCTGTGTGGCCAGTGCAGGGACTGGGAATCTTGTCAAAGTTGAGGGACGCATGGATTTCACTCAGTATCAGCAGATTCTGGAGACCAATGTCCAGGAATCAGTGACAAAGCTGAAGCTGCGCCGGGGCTGGATCTTTCAACAAGACAACGACCCTAAACACTGCTCAAAATCCACTAAGGCATTTATGCAGAGGAACAAGTACAACGTTCTGGAATGGCCGTCTCAGTCCCCAGACCTGAATATAATTGAAAATCTGTGGTGTAACTTACAGAGAGCTTTCCATGCTCGGAAGCCATCAAACCTGAATGAACTAAAGATGTTTTGTAAAGAGGAATGGTCCAAAATACCTTCAACCAGAATCCAGACTCTCATTGGAACCTACAGGAAGCGTTTAGAGGCTGTAATTTCTGCAAAAGGAGGATCTAATAAATATTGATTTTATTTCTTTTTTTGTGGTGCCCAAATTTATGCACCTGCCTAATTTTGTTTAAACAATTATAGCACTTTCTGTAAATCCAATAAACTTCATTTCACTTCTCAAATATTACTGTGTGTGTCTCCTATATGATTTATTTAACTGCCATTTTTTATCGTAACAAACAACGATTTATACAGGAAAATCATGACGATTAACAAGGTTGCTCAAACTTTCGCACCCCACTGTATTCTCGGTCAGACCCTTAAAGGGGTTTTCAGGATAAGCATAATCATGGCTTACCCTTAGCATAGGCCTTAAATATTAGAATGCTGAGGGCCTGATTTTCAGCACCCACAGAAACACTAACGTAAAACATAACTTGGAGGAGCATGGCCTCGCTGTGCAGGGAAGCAGACATGATGTCTGAGAACTCCCGCAGCTTGCAGTCACAATCCACCTTATACCTTTTTCATCCTGACTCTTCATCTCCTCCTATCCCACCTTGTCCTAACTCACCCAGGAATCTAACCCTACATTTTTTTAGAGTGCCGTACCCAGTCTTTGAGGAAGGACTATAGACATTCTGCAGCCTAGCGTGCCAGCTTAACTGCGGTCCGCCACTTTGTATCCCTTACCTAAGTGGCCGCGCAGCAGACTTGCTCCTCTCAAGTTGTGGTTGGCAGGGGCCTCCATAGCACCTGCTTAGCCCCAGCCGTGGAAACTATAATCCTTTACGCTAAACTGGCTTTACCAACCAACAGCACAAATTCACTCTTACCATCTGAACCGGACCCTGCTGTGGGACCTCCACCACCAGCATTTGATCCTAGTGAACTTTACGCTAACATTAAGAAACTCTGCATCGGAATTATCTAAAGCAGTTGCTGATTTTACTAAACAGCTAGACGACTTGGGTTCTAGTGTTTCTGAATTGATGATAAAATAATGACGTAGTTGATGCCATGAAGGAGGATAATTCTCCCCTGCAAGAGCCTGTCCACAGACTGGATGCAACTGGAGCTTAAAGAGGACCTCTCCCCGCTCCTGACAGGCCTGTTTTAATAGCTTCATGCGTTCCCCATGTAATAACAATTCTGGAGAATCTATTCTTATGGCTCTATGTTGTGTCATTCCTTTATTATTTCTACTAGAAGTTATGAATGAGTTGCTAGCAGCCTGCAGTAAGGGTACAGAGGGGGAGGTAACCAGTTGGGGGCGTGTCCCTGCACAGACTCTGTCCAATCCGTGCTGCCATTGTCAGACTGTGCAGGGACACTCCCCAAACTTGTTACTCCCCCTCTGTACCCTTACTGCAGACTGCTAGCAATTCATTCATAACTTCTAGTGCAAATAATAAAGGAATGGCACAACATAGAGCCGTAAGAATAGATTCTCCAGAATTGTTATTACATGGGGAACGCATGAATCTATTAAAACAGGCATGTCAGGAGCGGTGAGAGGTCCTCTTTAAATTGGAAGACCTGGAAAACTGTAAATGGAGAACAAATATTAGAATTTGGATCTAAATGAACTCTGTGATATTTTGCAACGAGAAGGAGTTGCCTTTGATCAACCAGCTGGACCTGCTCCGTTGCTTCAGCGCCACCTGGCTAGATTGTGGCATCTCAGGCACAAGCATAACTCAGCTGTGATGGGATCTCCTGGACTGGGTACATCCTCTACTCCTTCTCATGCCTTCTCGTAGTTGAACCTAGAGCAGAGGTCGGCAACCTCCGGCACTCCAGCTGTTGTGAAGCTATAACTCCCTGCATGCTCCATTCACTTCTATGGAAGTTCCAACAACAGCCAAGTAAGTGTGCATGCTGGGAGTAGTAGTTTCACCATAGCTTGAGTGCCAGAGGCTGCTGATCCCTGAGCTAAAGGATTTCTTTCTACAGAACTGGAATGTCTGATGGTTTATTTTAGTTTTTTAGATACCCGTAGATAGCAGTCCATATGTTCATTAATTTTCTGCAGGCTGTGGTGCCCCTGAGTCTCTCTTGTTCAACCACCATAAGTATCTGTGGTATTATAATATTTTATCTGCCTCGTGAACCCAATGCAGCCACCAGTAAACATTTGACTACCCTGCCTCAGACCACACTTAATTGCCTCAGGCGATTATGTTTTATTTTTGGCTCTTATATCGATCTCGGGGTGCACCACTATCAGTCCTTTGATGAACATTATCTTACACATCTGCTTCAATCTGGTTAAAAACCATTAATACTTTAATTGTATGTAAAGTTCCCCTGTGGTATAGTTATCTACAATGATTGATTTTGGGTTTGTAATTTTGAATTTGATAAATTTGTGGTGGCAGTGGTGCACCCCCAGTTAGGTCTTTGGTATCTGCTTACCTGGATGCCTCTGCTGACCGGATCTCAGGGACACCGCAGCAGTCACTATTTTTGCACTTCACGTGTCACCTATACTCGCTAGATTGTTTTGCATACCACCCCTTAGGCTGGGTACACATCACCGTTTTCCGTTTGCCTAAATCCATCAGATGAACAGAAAAAAAAACACGTATCCTTTATTTTGAGCATCCTCATTTTGCATCTCTTTTTGTCAGTTCCATCATAGAAACTCACTAGAGAAAAATTCCTCCTTAGGCCTCATCTAGAATAACGGATTTCAGATGGAACTGATGAAAATGGATGCAAAATGAAAATCAATGCTTGAAATAAGGGATCTGTTTTTTATTATTTATATCACATCAGAAGAATGGAAAAATAAACGGCGATGTGAACCCAGCCTACGGTGGAGTTTTTTTATACAATTTTCTTATTTTAAGATTTAGATTTGCCATGGTTCTGGATACCATCATCCACCCCCACTCGGCCTGGTATCAGACGGTTCAGTTCTGTACGTGGGCACTGATTTCATGTGTGATTACAGTTGTACTCTTTTTATTTTCTTGGATTATAAATGCCCTCGTATTGTATCCAAGAATCTCATTTTACTTCAACTTCTTACCCCAAATACTTACATCATAGATATACGCTACTATGTCATGCCCCATTGTATTCTAAAAGCAGCGGAGTAGCTATTTTCTTTATAAATTCCTTACCATTTGAGATTGAATCTACTATTCTTGATCCTCAAGGACGATATACACTCACCTAAAGAATTATTAGGAACACCTGTTCTATTTCTCATTAATGCGATATCTAGTCAACCAATCACATGGCAGTTTCTTCGATGCATTTAGGGGGGTGGTCCTGGTCAAGACAATCTCCTGAACTCCAAACTGAATGTCAGAATGGGAAAGAAAGGTGATTTAAGCAATTTTGAGCGTGGCATGGTTGTTGGTGCCAGACGGGCCGGTCTGAGTATTTCACAATCTGCTCAGTTACTGGGATTTTCACGCACAACCATTTCTAGGGTTTACAAAGAATGGTGTGAAAAGGGAAAAACATCCAGTATGCGGCAGTCCTGTGGGCGAAAATGCCTTGTGGATGCTAGAGGTCAGAGGAGAATGGGCCGACTGATTCAAGCTGATAGAAGAGCAACGTTGACTGAAATAACCACTCGTTACAACCGAGGTATGCAGCAAAGCATTTGTGAAGCCACAACACGCACAACCTTGAGGCGGATGGGCTACAACAGCAGAAGACCCCACCGGGTACTACTCATCTTCACTACAAATAGGAAAAAGAGGCTACAATTTGCACGAGCTCACCAAAATTGGACTGTTGAAGACTGGAAAAATGTTGCCTGGTCTGATGAGTCTCAATTTCTGTTGAGACATTCAAATGGTAGAGTCCGAATTTGGCGTAAACAGAATGAGAACATGTATCCATCCTCTGATGGCTACTTCCAGCAGGATAATGCACCATGTCACAAAGCTCCAATCATTTCAAATTGGTTTCTTGAACATGACAATGAGTTCACTGGACTAAAATGGCCCCCACAGTCACCAGATCTCAACCCAATAGAGCATCTTTGGGATGTGGTGGAACGGGAGCTTCGTGCCCTGGATGTGCATCCCTCAAATCTCCATCAACTGCAAGATGCTATCCTATCAATATGGGCCAACATTTCTAAAGAATGCTATCAGCACCTTGTGGAATCAATGCCACGTAGAATTAAGGCAGTTCTGAAGGCAAAAGGGGGTCCAACACCGTATTAGTATGGTGCTCCTAATAATTCTTTAGGTGAGTGTATAAACCTGATTGGCCACCTATATTATACTCATTTGTGCTTTATTTCTTATCTACCTAATGATCAACCTGTCTCTTTTTTCGCCATCTAGGGACAGTAGTTGAACAGCTTTTATTCACCAAGATTGTCTGGTGTGAAGATTTTATTATGTCCTTTGATGAAGCACTTGCTTGGTGCTCCCCTACTGTGGACAACTTACCTTCTAAATCTTCTAAGTTGTATGAGGCAATTGATGCGCACACTAGATGTAGATGATTGTTGGAGGGAGTTTAATGGCCCCTTACTTTTCACCAGACCACCAACATTATATTAGAATTGATAGGATTGATTGGCCTCCTTCCAAACTTACATATGGTCAGATCATGATCTTGTTATGACGGAGTTTAATCTGGATGACCCAACTAGGTGGCCCTTTTCCTGGAGATTGAATGAATCTATTCTTACTGACCCTTCGATAACCGCCTGTACAACAGCTTCTCTTCAGATACCTCACCCGCTGTCAATTGAGCTGCTCAGAAATCAGTTATTGGAGGCACCATCATAGCTGAGACGTCCAGACTGAAGAAAGAACGTACAGAAGTGTAGGCAGATAAGTTAGCTGACAAACCGGATGAGATGCTTGCCGCTCGTTTACGCACTGGTCAACGACTAAATACTGTATACCATTTGAGGGATGCGAGAGGGCGGGTTACATCTAATCCTGCTAAAATATATAAGCAATTTCATACTTTGTGCCAAAAATTATATTCATCCCCTACAGATGTCTCTTCACATGAAATAGACTCAATTACACATACCGAGATTATCCCCGACCGATGCTCATGGCGATTTGGTGCTTCTAGTAGATTTGGTGATGAAGCACTGGGCCTGGTTAGAATTTCAGTGCTTTATTTTATTTTTAAATGTAAAGGTATAATGTTATGTGACCATATTCTCCAAGGAGGCCCTCTACCCCTTGATATGCTTAATGCTTTAATCACAGTAATATCTAACCTCGGTAAAGATCGGTCCAGCCCTGCAAATTATTCTCCTATTCCACTCCTTAATATGCACCTGAACATTTTTGCTTGTATATTAGCTACTCGCCTTAACTCCGATCATGTGAGATTTATCCCTGGCAGACATTGTAATAAAGTTATATAATATTGTCTAGTGGGCCAACAGGAAGTCTCAGTCTCCATCTTCGTTGGCCTTGGACATTGAGAAAGCTT
Organism: Bufo bufo; assembly: GCF_905171765.1. NCBI lineage: Eukaryota > Metazoa > Chordata > Amphibia > Anura > Bufonidae > Bufo > Bufo bufo. The sequence continues at coordinate 406,463,252 of NC_053394.1, forward strand.
TTGAAAGCTTGTTGAGGTCCTATCTTTATCGCATCTTGTCTTCCATGGGTATTTCTGGAGCGTTTATACGTTCTATTCACTTTCCTCAATTCCAACTGCGTACCTTAAAGGGGTTGGGCAGACCATATCTAATGATGTGGGGGGTTCAGTCAGCACAACCCTGTATACAGGTGCACATCGCTATGGCGAAATACATATACAAACGCAAAATACAAATGCAATGGCACTCTGCAACCAGCATTCTGCCCTGCCTCTATGCTGGATGAGGCATTGGTGTACATTTTGGCCAGGATAGGTCATCAATATCAGATCGGCATGGGTCTGATACCAAGGTTTCCCTGCCGATCAGCACTCCATGTGAGCGCAGCTTCCCATTCATTATGCCACCACTCCAGAGGCGATGACGTGTAGTGTAATGAACAGGTCATCAGCGGGGGTGCCGGAAGCAGCACTCGCATGGAGCGGCAGGGGTGCCGGGTGTTGGACACCATCAGCTCTTGGGGGCTCCTCTACAAAACTTCGTTATTTCATGTTACAGCTTTGGAGGTGGGTTAGTTTAAAGGCTTTGTACACCATCAGGGGCAGTTTTTTTATGATTGCATTTTATTAATTTTGGGCTAAAAATATTAATCTGCTCTGTGTGAACTGCACTTTCACTTTGTGCCATCTAATAACCCTTATCTCTAAACTACCAGAAGGTCATAAACACTTATTTAAGCCACATTCTTATCAGTAAAATAAGAATTGAGCTATAATAGAGGTTGGAGATCAGAGATGTCCGGTAATGAAACACAGTAAAAATAGAGATACTACTACTAGAGAATCTCAAGGCTGTACAGAGAAAAGGGCTCAACATTTTTCATGAGGACAATTGAAAAAAATAACTTTTTGTCACGGCCATGGCTATGACCGTGACTCCTGAACCGCATGCGGTTGTCAGCGGTTTTCTTTGGTGTTCAATCACAGGTGAGGGCTGTGGTATTTGCCTCACCTGTGGTTGCCGCTGGCAACAGTGTGTATGTGGCAGCGTAGCAGGCTGAGCTGTGCCATTGCAGCTCGCTACGTTGTGCATGCGGTTTTGTGTGATGTGTGTATGTGTGCACTTCCTTTTTATGTTATTGTGTGCACGTCTCCTTTAAGTGGTGTTTTCCCTTCCCTGGTGTTGGAAGGGTTAATCTCCTTCCTAGTGTGTGTGTGCACTGGGTGTGTCCGACTGTGGGGTGTGGCTTCTTGGCCTATAAAGCCTCACTGCTTTTGCAGGCCTGCTGGTTGCTTCAGCCATGCTTAGCTGAGAGCAGCCTCATGTCTTTATTACCTGCCAGTAAGAGCCACCCCTGTGGTCATAACCATAATGTCGCTTTAAGTTATTTCTAGTTATGTGTGATGTCCGTGTGATGTTTTATATGTGATTTTGTGCAGCTATGGATCTGGGTCCCTGTGTGGGGATGCGTTTGTGATCTGCACCCTGCTAACACAGGGATCCAGTCAGCAAGGCTGTGGCAGGTAGGTGGAACTCTTTGTTCACCTGCCATATCCATAGAGCTGTTTATGTCTCCCCTTTTCCTGCAGCTTGGCCGTTGAGACTCCTGCTCCTCCGTGTCTAGGAGGAGTGGGCTTGTCTTACTCAGCTCCTAGGTGAGGGTCATCTTGAGGGCTAGCAGGGACTTTTAGGTTCCGGAGCATGGGCCCTCCTACCGTCAAGGTTGGCTCATGTAGCTAGGAGCTAGGGTCAGGTTAGGGATGCGTTTAGGAGGTGACCTGCTCCCTAATCCTGTCTTCATGGCCAAGGAGCCGTAACATCACCGGGCTTCACACGGCTGAGGATTTCCCCCATCCTCAGCCGTGACAGTATGACCACAGTCGCTTCTTACGTGGCGCTACCTCGAAAGAGGGTGAAGCATGTACCGCCGTCTGCGGAAGGGGTACATGCGCGCTCTTCGGAGGGAGAGCGTTCTGGGGGTTTCGCCTCTGACGGCGCGGTGAGTGGCGTTTCCCCGCCTTCCCTTCACCGTTGCCTTGTGTGGCGTCCCCCTGATTTTACTACACGTGGTGTGTGTCTGGTATGCGGTATGCATACCTTCGAAAGAGGGTGCAGCATGCAGTGCCATATCCTTGTGGCCTGCATGCGCGTTCTCCGGAGGGAGAGCGTTCCTGGGGGTTCTCCGTTAACGGCACGGTTGGTGGCGTATTCCCCGCCACCTTACCTTCCGTGTCCGTGTTGGGGATCCCTCGTCCCTCTCCATGTTCCCATCTCTGGTCGTTTGCTGGCAGCACTCCGTAAGTAGTCCAGCTGCGTGCTGGTTAGGGGTGTCTGCTGGCAGCGACTGGAGTGGGGACGTGCGTGGAGAGTCCCTTCGTCCATCTCTCAGTGGTTCTTTCCCCTTTGTTGCTGGTGCGGGCTGCAGTCCTCGTCGGACTGGCTAGTGTGAGCCGGGAGAGGATGCAGCTGACAGCGACCCCTTTTTAGAACCGGCACTGAGAGTGGACGTCCCCTTCTCCTATCCCCTTGTCTGAGTCCCTCATGTATTTATTTTTTTTTTGGTGGGGGGGCTTTGAGGGGTGGGAGTGTCACGGCCATGGCTATGACCGTGACTCCTGAACCGCATGCGGTTGTCAGCGGTTTTCTTTGGTGTTCAATCACAGGTGAGGGCTGTGGTATTTGCCTCACCTGTGGTTGCCGCTGGCAACAGTGTGTATGTGGCAGCGTAGCAGGCTGAGCTGTGCCATTGCAGCTCGCTACGTTGTGCATGCGGTTTTGTGTGATGTGTGTATGTGTGCACTTCCTTTTTATGTTATTGTGTGCACGTCTCCTTTAAGTGGTGTTTTCCCTTCCCTGGTGTTGGAAGGGTTAATCTCCTTCCTAGTGTGTGTGTGCACTGGGTGTGTCCGACTGTGGGGTGTGGCTTCTTGGCCTATAAAGCCTCACTGCTTTTGCAGGCCTGCTGGTTGCTTCAGCCATGCTTAGCTGAGAGCAGCCTCATGTCTTTATTACCTGCCAGTAAGAGCCACCCCTGTGGTCATAACCATAATGTCGCTTTAAGTTATTTCTAGTTATGTGTGATGTCCGTGTGATGTTTTATATGTGATTTTGTGCAGCTATGGATCTGGGTCCCTGTGTGGGGATGCGTTTGTGATCTGCACCCTGCTAACACAGGGATCCAGTCAGCAAGGCTGTGGCAGGTAGGTGGAACTCTTTGTTCACCTGCCATATCCATAGAGCTGTTTATGTCTCCCCTTTTCCTGCAGCTTGGCCGTTGAGACTCCTGCTCCTCCGTGTCTAGGAGGAGTGGGCTTGTCTTACTCAGCTCCTAGGTGAGGGTCATCTTGAGGGCTAGCAGGGACTTTTAGGTTCCGGAGCATGGGCCCTCCTACCGTCAAGGTTGGCTCATGTAGCTAGGAGCTAGGGTCAGGTTAGGGATGCGTTTAGGAGGTGACCTGCTCCCTAATCCTGTCTTCATGGCCAAGGAGCCGTAACATCACCGGGCTTCACACGGCTGAGGATTTCCCCCATCCTCAGCCGTGACACTTTTTAGCTCAAAATGATTAATGCAATAGTAAAAAAATAAATAAAATTGTACTGAAAGGTGTACATAGCAATGTCTAGTCCAATGTCTCCCCTACTCCCTATTTTTCAAAAACACATTTTTCCTCCTGGATTTTCGTCAACTGCATTTACTTGGTGGAAACACACCAAATTGCTCCTTGTTGACGACTTTTTACTTAATTACAAGCTTATGTCTACAGCTTATTTTGTTTTCCATTTTTCACCCCCACCTTCTAAAACGATTAAGGTTCCTAGCCTCTCTAATCACAAACAATATGATAGTAGAATCGACATCATTTGAGAGTTTGACAATTTAGGGTCTCAGATAAAAGATCCCTCTCGTTCTTCTCTCTTGAATTCCACCCTCTCTGATACAAAAGTAACCTTTGTGTATGGTTTGAAGATGGATTTGGCAGAGACCCTTACCCTAGAACAATCGGCATGAAGGTTGTACCTGACCAGTAAAGGTAGCTGGCAACTGATGTTAATGGAGTCATCCTTAAAGTACCATATTTCTTGCACCATAAGATGCACTTTTTCCCCCAAAAAAGTGGGGGGGGGGAAGAAGTGCATCTTATGAACTGTATACTAGTAGTGAGCGCTTTCAATGGTGCCATCCTCAGCAGGAGAGGTAAGTTCTGTTATTTACTGTATGTCTCATCTGGGGGTCTGATGAGGAATGAGGGGTCTGATCTGAGGTCTGATGAGGAATGGGGGACTTATCTGATTTCTGATGAGGAATGGGGGTCTGATTTAAGGGTCTGATCTGAGGTCCGATGAGGAATGGGGAACTTATCTGATTTCCCATGAGGAATGGGGGTCTGTTTTAAGGGTCTGATCTGAGGTCTGATGAGGAATGGGTCTCTGATTTAAGGGTCTGATGAGGAATGAGGATCTGATTTGGGGGTCTGATCTGAGGTCTGATGAATATTGGGGGTCTGATTTGAGGTCTGATGAAGATTATGGGTCTGATTGAAAATATATATTTTAATTTTTTCCTCCTCTAAAAACTAGGTACGTTTTATGGTGCGAGAAATACGGTATTTCATAGAATGAAAAAATTAATGCTATCCTTAACGACTCTAGAGAACAGTTCACTAAAACGTGGGTCCTCTGGTTGAGATGCCCTGAATCTAACAATCTAGCTAATTTTTATCTCTATGATCCGTGTGCTTTCGGCATCCATAAAGACCATGTCCTATACTTGGGTCCTATCCAAAATGTGGACCAGGGACCCATTGAAGTCAATGGCTCCGCATAAAATGTGCATGCAACAAATACGATGTCCGTATTTTCTGTATCCGCAATGTGTGGACTGCAAAATACATAAGGTCCTGTGTGCGAGGCCTTAATGACACCTGTTGTGTCAGTTCTCTTGATTTGATTTTTGTGTGCGTTTGTTAAAAAAAAAAAGCTTTATCTCACCGATGCTGCGCCGCTGCTCTCCACTTCCTGGTCTCGGCTTGATATTCAGGAAATGGCTGGACTAATTAGCATCCGGCGTACAGAGCGCAGAGGTAGCGATACACACATGTCCCCATCCAGCCACCGTCCCAGGAGTCTCCAGCCGCAGCCACAATCCTGTCCTCTCAGTCCTGCCACACCTCCTGGAGATCACTGCTGATAGGTTGCTGGGAGAAGACAGAAGGGAACCTCTGATTGGATGCAACTGGCACATAAACTGGCCAATGAGAGATGGTGAAATCCCTGATACAGCAATGGTTACTGAGCCCAATAAAGACTTCTAGGGTTCATCACATCCATGGACTGGAGATCAATAGAGGACAATAACACCTTCACACTCCTCCTCATCTACAACTAGGGGGGAGCGAATCAAGCCTGGGATACAAGATACGAAGTCGATTCCGCAACTTCGGACTTAACGAATTTTGACTGACCGAAGTACATACACGGAGACAGGACTCCAGACGGCATTAAAATTCCGTTAAGTTTTTAAACAAATCGACTTTGGATCTTGGAGCGATTCCCATCTATAATCCTTATCTATAATCGCTTCCCCATCTATAATCCTTATCTATAATCGCTTCCCCATCTATAATCCTTATCTATAATCGCTTCCCCATCTATAATCCTTATCTATAATCCCTCCCCCATCTATAATCCTTATCTATAATCCCTCCCCCATCTATAATCCTTATCTATAATCGCTCCCCCATCTATAATCCCTCCCCCATCTATAATCCTTATCTATAATCCTTATCTATAATCACTCCCCCATCTATAATCCTTATCTATAATCCCTCCCCCATCTATAATTCTTATCTATAATCCTTATCTATAATCCTTATCTATAATCACTCCCCCATCTATAATTCTTATCTATAATCACTCCCCCATCTATAATCCTTATCTGTAATTCGCTCCCCCATCTATAATCCTTATCTATAATCGCTTCCCCATCTATAATCCTTATCTATAATCCCTCCCCCATCTATAATCCTTATCTATAATCGCTCCCCCATCTATAATCCTTATCTATAATCGCTTCCCCATCTATAATCCTTATCTATAATCGCTCCCCCATCTATAATCCTTATCTATAATCCTTATCTATAATCGCTCCCCCATCTATAATCCTTATCTATAATCGCTTCCCCATCTATAATCCTTATCTATAATCCCTCCCCCATCTATAATCCTTATCTATAATCCCTCCCCCATCTATAATCCTTATCTATAATCCTTATCTATAATCGCTCCCCCATCTATAATCCTTATCTATAATCGCTTCCCCATCTATAATCCTTATCTATAATCCCTCCCCCATCTATAATCCTTATCTATAATCGCTCCCCCATCTATAATCCTTATCTATAATCGCTCCCCGTCTATAATCCTTATCTATAATCGCTCCCCCATCTATAATCCTTATCTATAATCGCTTCCCAATCTATAATCCTTATCTATAATCCCTCCCCCATCTATAATCCTTATCTATAATCGCTCCCCCATCTATAATCCTTATCTATAATCCTTATCTATAATCGCTCCCCCATCTATAATCCTTATCTATAATCCTTATCTATAATCGCTTCCCAATCTATAATCCTTATCTATAATCCTTATCTATATTCGCTCCCCCATCTATAATCCTTATCTATAATCGCTCCCCGTCTATAATCCTTATCTATAATCGCTCCCCCATCTATAATCCTTATCTATAATCGCTTCCCCATCTATAATCCTTATCTATAATCGCTTCCCCATCTATAATCCTTATCTATAATCGCTTCCCCATCTATAATCCTTATCTATAATCGCTTCCCCATCTATAATCCTTATCTATAATCGCTTCCCCATCTATAATCCCTCCCCATCTATAATCCTTATCTATAATCCTTATCTATAATCGCTCCCCCATCTATAATCCTTATCTATAATCCTTATCTATAATCACTCCCCCATCTATAATCCTTATCTATAATCGCTTCCCCATCTATAATCCTTATCTATAATCCCTCCCCCATCTATAATCCTTATCTATAATCGCTCCCCCATCTATAATCCTTATCTATAATCCCTCCCCCATCTATAATCCTTATCTATAATCGCTTCCCCGTCTATAATCCTTATTTATAATCACCCCCAGTCTATAATCCTTATCTATAATCGCTCCCCCATCTATAATCCTTATCTATAATCGCTCCCCCATCTATAATCCTTATCTATAATCGCTCCCCCATCTATAATCCTTATCTATAATCGCTTCCCCGTCTATAATCCTTATCTATAATCACCCCCCGTCTATAATCCTTATCTATAATCGCTCCCCCATCTATAATCCTTATCTATAATCCTTATCTATAATCGCTCCCCGTCTATAATCCTTATCTATAATTGCTCCCCCATCTATAATCTATATCTATAATCGCTTCCCCATCTATAATCCTTATCTATAATCCTTATCTATAATCGCTCCCCGTCTATAATCCTTATCTATAATTGCTCCCCCATCTATAATCTATATCTATAATCGCTTCCCCATCTATAATCCTTATCTATAATCCCTCCCCCATCTATAATCCTTATCTATAATCACTCCCCCATCTATAATCCTTATCTATAATCGCTCCCCCATCTATAATCCTTATCTATAATCGCTCCCCGTCTATAATCCTTATCTATAATCGCTCCCCCGTCTATAATCCTTATCTATAATCGCTTCCCCGTGTATAATCCTTATCTATAATCGCTCCCCCATCTATAATCCTTATCTATAATCCCCCCCATCTATAATCCTTATCTATAATCGCTTCCCCATCTATAATCCTTATTTATAATCCTTATCTATAATCCCCCCCATCTATAATCCTTATCTATAATCGCTCCCCGTCTATAATCCTTATCTATAATCGCTCCCAGTCTATAATCCTTATCTATAATCGCTCCCCCATCTATAATCCTTATCTATAATCCTTATCTATAATCACTCCCCCATCTATAATCCTTATCTATAATCGCTCCCCGTCTATAATCCTTATCTATAATCGCTCCCCCATCTATAATCCTTATCTATAATCACTCCCCCATCTATAATCCTTATCTATAATCCCCCCCATCTATAATTTATCTATAATCGCTCCCCGTCTATAATCCTTATCTATAATCGCTCCCCATCTATAATCCTTATCTATAATCCCTCCCCCATCTATAATCCTTATCTATAATCGCTCCCCGTCTATAATCCTTATCTATAATCGCTCCCCCATCTATAATCCTTATCTATAATCGCTCCCCGTCTATAATCCTTATCTATAATCGCTCCCCGTCTATAATCCTTATCTATAATCGCTCCCCGTCTATAATCCTTATCTATAATCGCTTCCCCATCTATAATCCTTATCTATAATCGCTCCCCGTCTATAATCCTTATCTATAATCGCTCCCCGTCTATAATCCTTATCTATAATCGCCCCCCGTCTATAATCCTTATCTATAATCGCTCCCCCATCTATAATCCTTATCTATAATCGCTCCCCGTCTATAATCCTTATCTATAATCGCTCCCCCATCTATAATCCTTATCTATAATCGCTTCCCCATCTATAATCCTTATCTATAATCGCTCCCCGTCTATAATCCTTATCTATAATCGCTCCCCCATCTATAATCCTTATCTATAATCGCTCCCCCATCTATAATCCTTATCTATAATCGCTCCCCCATCTATAATCCTTATCTATAATCGCTCCCCCATCTATAATCCTTATCTATAATCGCTCCCCCATCTATAATCCTTATCTATAATCCCTCCCCCATCTATAATCCTTATCTATAATCGCTCCCCGTCTATAATCCTTATCTATAATCGCTCCCCCATCTATAATCCTTATCTATAATCGCTCCCCGTCTATAATCCTTATCTATAATCGCTCCCCCATCTATAATCCTTATCTATAATCGCTCCCCCATCTATAATCCTTATCTATAATCGCTCCCCGTCTATAATCCTTATCTATAATCGCTCCCCCATCTATAATCCTTATCTATAATCGCTCCCCCATCTATAATCCTTATCTATAATCCCTCCCCCATCTATAATCCTTATCTATAATCGCTCCCCGTCTATAATCCTTATCTATAATCGCTCCCCGTCTATAATCCTTATCTATAATCGCTCCCCCATCTATAATCCTTATCTATAATCGCTTCCCCATCTATAATCCTTATCTATAATCGCTCCCCCATCTATAATCCTTATCTATAATCGCTCCCCCATCTATAATCCTTATCTATAATCCCCCCCATCTATAATCCTTATCTATAATCCCTCCCTCATCTATAATCCTTATCTATAATCGCTCCCTCATCTATAATCCTTATCTATAATCGCTCCCCGTCTATAATCCTTATCTATAATCGCTCCCCGTCTATAATCCTTATCTATAATCGCTCCCCCATCTATAATCCTTATCTATAATCGCTTCCCCATCTATAATCCTTATCTATAATCGCTCCCCCATCTATAATCCTTATCTATAATCGCTCCCCCATCTATAATCCTTATCTATAATCCCCCCCATCTATAATCCTTATCTATAATCCCTCCCTCATCTATAATCCTTATCTATAATCGCTCCCCACCTCCGCTCACACTCATCTCCCTGATTATTCCCATGCATTGTGCTGTGGTGTCTATATATGTGGATCCTCAGATTCTGTCCTACAAGACACCTGAGGAAGAGGCCAAAGCTCATAATTGTATCATCTTTTCCGTTAGCAATTAAAAGGTATCAATCACTGCGCTCATAATCAGAAGATGTCTCTGCCTCTTACACAGATGTGACCTAAACTCGCAGTGAAAGGGTCAATGATCCCTCTGCCCCGTTAATCCCCACAGACAATGGCGGTGACTGTACACATACCTCCACCGGCACCGCTGGACACTACATGTATGGGGGAGGGGGGAGACTAGTGGGCTAAAGGACCTTTCATGATGCTAGGAACATGTGACCATGTGTGGGAGGAGTCAGGCCCTTGGCTGTGCTGCTGGGGGAGGTAAAGGACCTGTGATGATGTCATGACCATGTGATGATGTGTGGGAGGAGTTAAACTACAAGTAGTGCTGCTAGGGGGAGGTAAAGGACCTGTGATGATGTCATGACCATGTGATCATGTGTGGGAGGAGTCAGGCCCCAGGCTGTAGTTCTTGACCACATGATTGTCTCCTATCTGATCGTGAGGAAACGAACACATCTGTCCTACGTTGTACGCACACAGCACTGCACTGTACATTATACACACACACGACTCTATACACATAATAATACAAAGTTTAAAAATTCTTTAACCGCCTCCGGACCGCCTAACGCAGGATTGTATTCCGGAGGCGGTCGATTTGTTCCTCTTCGACGCATCGGCGCGTCATCTCGCGAGACGCGAGATTTCCTGTGAACGCGCGCACACAGGAGCGCGCGTTCACAGGATCGGAAGGTAAGCGAGTGGATCTCCAGCCTGCCAGCGGCGATCGTTCGCTGGCAGGCTGTAGATGCGATTTTTTTAACCCCTTAAAGGTATATTAGATGCTGTTTTGATAACAGCGTCTAATATACCTGCTACCTGGTCCTCTGGTGGTCCCTTTGCTTGGATCGACCACCAGAGGACACAGGCAGCTCAGTAATAAGTAGCACCAAGCACCACTACACTACACTACACCCCCCCCCGTCACTTATTAACCCTTGATCACCCCATATAGACTCCCTGATCACCCCCCTGTCATTGATCACCCCCCTGTCATTGATCACCCCCCTGTAAGGCTCCATTCAGACATCCGTATGTGTTTTGCGGATCTGGAAAACTCGGACACCGCGGATCCGCAAAACACGGACACCGGCAATGTGCTTTCCGCATTTTGCGGATCCGCACATTGCCAGAATTATATAGAAAATGCCTTTTCTTGTCCGCAAATTGCAGATAAGAATAGGACATGTTCTATAGGCTCTACAAAAAACGCAGTGTTCGCCCGATCGGGCCTGATCTTTTGCGGACACTTGCGTTCAGTCTGCCCCACCGCAGTGACAGAATTGAATTTTTTCTGATCACTGCAAAAACACCGTAAAATCGCTGCGGCGCTATAAAGATCACTTTTGAGGGGCATGGCGAGTTCATAGAAGATTTTTTTTTGGCACAAGTTAGTGGAATTTGATTTTTTTTTTTTTTTTTACAAAGTCTCATATTCCTCTAACTTGTGACAAAAAATTAAATCTCACATGGACTCACCATACCCCCTCACGGAATCCAAATGCGTACAATTTTTTAGACATTTATATTCCAGACTTCTTCTCACGCTTTAGGGCCCCTAAAATGCCAGGGCAGTATAAATACCCCACATGTGACCCCATTTTGGAAAGAAGACACCCCAAGGTATTTCGTGAGAGGCATAGTGAGTTCATGTAAAATTGTATTTTTTGTCACAAGTTAGTGGAATATGAGACTTCGTAAAGAAAAAAAAATTTAATAAAAATCATTTTCCGCTAACTTGTGCCAAAAAACAAATATTCTAGGAACTCGCCATGCCCCTCACGGAATACCTTGGGGTGTCTTCTTTCCAAAATGGGGTCACTTGTGGGGTATTTATACTGCCCTGGCATTTTAGGGGCCCTAAAGCGTGAGAAGTAGTTTGGAATCCAAATGCGTAAAAAATGCCCTGTGAAATCCTAAAGATTCTCATTGGAATTTGGGCACCTTTGCCCATCTAGGCTGCAAAAAAGTGTCACACATGTGGTATCGCCATACTCAGGAGAAGTAGGGCAATGTGTTTTGGGGTGTATTTTTACATATACCCATACTGTATGTGAGAAATATCTCTGTAAATGACAACTTTTTAAATTTTTTTATACAAAGTTGTCAATTTCCAGAGATATACAAACAGAGAATACAAATGTGATCGCACTCTATATCCAGCATTCTGCCCTGCCTCCATGCTGGATGAGACATTGGTGTACATTTTGGCCAAAGCGTAATAAGCCACTCACCACGTCAAGGTCGCCTCTATTAGAGTGGTCCCTAACTCTTGTTCCTACCTGTTCTTGGCCATGACAGCCACACAAAATCCAGGGAATGCAGGTCAGCGTGCACGCCAAGCACACTCTGCTTTTAACCCCATCCGGTGCCATTACAGCTTTCATCGGATCCAGGGATGCAAGTACCAACATGCATGCTGAACCCACCATATACTTCTCCTGGAGCCAGATGGCTAATGGTAGGTTCTATATAAGCAGACTCAGTTTTATACTGACTTTAAAACCAGCCTCCAGGACAGATTGACTGGTCAGGTGTGCATGACTCAAAGGAGATCGCCACGCCTCCAATACATACTACAAAGAAAAATTTTGGGGAATTGAGTCAGCACAACCTGTATATAGGTGCAGATCACTATGGCGAAATACATATACAAACGGAGAATACAAATGTGATCGCACTCTACATCCAGCACTCTGCCCTCCATGCTGGATGAGACATTGGTGTACATTTTGGCCAAAGCGTAATAAGCCACTCACCGCGTCAAGGTTGCCTCCATTTGAGTGGTCCCTAACACTAGTTCCTACCTGTTCATGGGCCATGACAGCCACACAAAATCCAGGGAATGCAGGTCAGCGTGCACGCCAAGCCAGGGCTCCAGATGGCGACCAAAACGGTCGCCAATGCGCCTTAAAATTTGCAGATGGCGACAAGACTTTTTAGTCTTGTCACCATTTGCAACTGTACCGCCGCGATCCTGCGCAGCCTACGTTCTCTTCAGTAGGACACTGCACAGTGGAGAAGGAAGGAGTCCCTCCCTCTCCACTGTGACGCGGCCGCCACTACCACCAATGGGGAGATAGCAGGGAGGAGGAGGGGAGGAGCTGTCGCCACTGCGCCGCCAATGAATGTAAAACATAAGTATAGGCAGCGTTATCACAGGCCCGGCACCCGGCCTCAATAACAGGGCATGTGATCCGCGGCCATTAACCCCTCAGGTGCCCCAGATCGCATGCCCTGCTATTGAGGCCGGGTGCCGGGTCTGTGATACCGCTGCAGACAATTGTATAAAGGAGTTAGAGGACCTTTCATGGGTCCAAAGAATATGAACTTATCAGCAGGCTGCATAGAGCGGCGCCCAGGGATCTAAGTGCACTTACTATTATTCCTGGGCGCCGCTCCGTTCGTCCGCTGTGGCCCCCGGTATTTTCAGCATTCAGAGGAAGGAGGAGGAGACGCCAGTGTCTCTCCTTCTCCCTGACAGCAGCGCTGTCCAATCACAGCGCAGAGCTCAGAGCCAGGGAGGAAAAAACCTCCCTGGCTCTGAGCTCTGCGCTGTGATTGGACAGCGCTGCTGTTATGGAGACGGAGAGACACTGGCGTCTCCTCCTCCTTCCTCTGAATGCTGAAAATACCGGGGGCCACAGCGGACTAACGGAGCGGCGCCCAGAAATAATAGTAAGTGCACTTAGATCCCTGGGCGCCGCTCTATGCAGCCTGCTGATAAGTTCATATTATTTGGACCCATGAAAGGTCCTCTTTAAACATTCATTGGTGGTGCAGTGCGCTCTCCCCAAGCCTCTCCCCCCCCCCCCCAATTATCACTGGCCACAAGTCGTCGTGTGTCCCCCCATTGTTATATGGTGGCCACAGGGTCCCATCCCCTTCATTGGTGGCAGTGGCAGATTACACTGCTGGGGCTCAGATCGTTACCATGGCAGCCAGGACGCTACTGAAGCCCTGGCTGCCATGTTCAGCTCCCTGCTGCTGTGTGCACAGAGCCCAGGGCAGCAGGGAGATGTGCGAGATCCTATTCACCCTGATAGAGCTCTATCAGGGTGAATAGCACAAGGGATGAAAAAAAGATCCAGGTTCTAGTCCCTAAGGGAAGAAATGGTTATTAAATAAAAAGTAAAAAAGAAACACCAAAATACTAAAAGTTTAAATGGCCCCCTTCCCAGTTTTACATATAAAATTTACAAACAATAAAGAATAAACATATTACATATCGCCACGTCCCAAAAAGTGTGAGCTATTAAAATATTTCCGCTCGGTGAAGGCCGTAACAGAAAAAAAACCTCAAAACCACGCAATTCGCCATTTTTAGTCACCTTGTCCCCCAGAAGATGTCCCTGGATGTGAGAGGCATGTGGTGCTGTTTTTTCCTATATGTAGTGCTGGCTCACTACTATCACCTGCGTCTCATCTTCTCAAAGTCCTTTTTTAAAAATTATATGCATTTTAAATTTGGCGACTAAAAAATTTAATTTGGCTCCTAAATTTTTTAGTTTAGGAGCCAATGGCTCCTGGTCATTTTTTTTTTGTCTGGAGCACTGCAAGCACACTCTGCTTTTAACCCCGTCCGGTGCCATTACAGCTTTCATCGGATCCAGGGATGCAAGTACCAACATGCAGATATTTCTCTCACCCAGCATGGGTATATGTAAAATGACACCCCAAAACACATTGCCCTACTTCTCCTGAGTACGGCGATACCAGATGTGTGACACTTTTTTGCAGCCTAGGCGGGCAAAGGGGCCCAAATTCCAAAGAGTATCTTTGCGATTTCACAGGGCATTTTTTACACATTTGGATTCCAGACTTCTTCTCACGCTTTAGGGCCCCTAAAATGCCAGGGCAGTAAAAATACCCCACAAGTGACCCTATTTTTGAAAGAAGACACCCCAAGGTAATCCGTGAGGGGTATGGTGAGTTCATGTAAAATTTTATTTTTTGTCACAAGTTAGTGGAATATGAGACTTTGTAAGAAAAAAATAATAAATCATTTTCCGCTAACTTGTGACAAAAATAAAAACTTCCATGAACTCATTATGGCCATCAGCGAATACCTTAGGGTGTCTACTTTCCGAAATGGGGTCATTTGTGGGGTGTTTCTACTGTCTGGGCATTGTAGAACCTCAGGAAACATGACAGGTGCTCAAATTTTTGTACCATAATTTGTAAACGCTATATCTTTTGCGCAAACCAATAAATATACACTTATTGCATTTTTTTTATCAAAGACATGTAGAACAATAAATTTAGAGAAAAATTTATATAGAAATGTAGTTTTGTTTGAAAAACTTTACAACAGAAAGTAAAAATTTCATTTTTTGGCAAAAATTTTGTTAAATTCGATTAATAACAAAAAAAGTAAAAATGTCAGCAGCAATGAAATACCACCAAATGAAAGCTCTATTAGTGAGAAGAAAAGGAGGTAAAATTCATTTGGGTGGTAAGTTGCATGACCGAGCAATAAACGGTGAAAGTAGTGTAGGTCAGAAGTGTAAAAAGTGGCCTGGTCATTAAGGGTGTTTAAGCTACGGGGGGCTGAGGGGGTTAAAAAATACAAAAATAACAATTTTACACAAAAAATAGCCCATTTCAGCCGTATCCTGTCCTTTATTATTATGAAGATATAAAATCTACTGCACATAATGGGTATCACCGCGCCCATAACGATTTAATCTATAAAATGGTTATGTTTCTTATTCTGCACAGTGAATGTCAAAAAATGGCCTTCGGGGGGCGGTACCTGACTGAGCCGCCGCGTTTTAAAGATGAAATACAGCAACAATGACGTCATGATTAAATATCAGACTTCTTAAAATGAGAAGCCCAGCCGGTTTGCGTGAATAAAGTTTTTTCACCCTAATGCCCAGAGCTCATACTCCAGAATCGGCAACTTTTTGGCACGACAGCCGACAATACAATATCATCATCTCGGACCGTTCCCCCATCGCAATCACAATCATAACACTTAACACTTTCCACACTGCAAGCAGACACTTTTTGACTTTCTGACAAGCCTCTTGAACTCTGATGACTTCCAACAGTATCTTCTAACCACGTGAGGCTAATATGTTGATGACAATGTTCTACACATGGAAGACGCCAGTCTGTTTTGGAGAACCTATGAGTTATGAGGGGTCACATTTTAACGTATGTAGTTCATTGAAATTGCACCCAAGCCACAAAATACAATTCTTTCTATAAGGCCTGATGGACACTCACGACACATCTCGAATCCAGAGACAAAAAGACAATAGTTGGAGGCTTCACAATTGTTGGACACTTTCCTTCTGGGCCGCGTTGATCTTGAGACTGTTCAAATTAAATACTGTAGATGGGGTAATAAACACTGTGACTAAACCTTCAAAAGCCCCCCACAGAATTCTAAAACTCAAATTAGTGGCCACAAGTGACTATACTACCCATCCCTTGCTTATCCAGCAAGAATTTGTCCAGTATTACCCGTAAAGCCCCCCTAGATGAGGACCAGACAATGTGGGATCTGCTCGACACCAATTAATTGGCCACATTGTCTTCAGAACAGCAAACTATGATATCACAACCTACTTCTAGTGATGGAATTGAAAAAGTAACCCACCACCTACCTAACCACAAATCCCCAGAACTGGATGGGCTATCTGGAGAATACTGTAAATTACTGAAACCTCACATGTCACCCACCGTAATGTCCCTGTACAATCGTATCTATATAGATAAACCTCCCATCCCACTTTTCCATGAATCTCGTTCTATTCTTATCCCTAAATCAGGGAAGGACCCAACCTTAGTGCAATCCTATCGGCCTATGTCTTCACTCGGTCAGGATTATAAAACCTTCATGAAAATATTAGCCAACCGCATACAGACCCTTCTTCTTTAGCCCTCACCACATGACAAGTGGGATTCTTACAAAATCACCACTCTTCCAAAGGCGTTAGACAAGCGCTCGTGAACGAGCCCTCCCACACAGCATTTTCATTAATCACCAAATATGGCCATCCTTGGGATTCATAAACTTGAACAAATCTGAAGCTCTGGATCCACGTGGGACCAAGCTATTTCCATCAAATGGTCCAACCATTTCCATAACTTATGTAGGCGTTACCCTCCGCAAAACCCCACATAAATTATACCCCATAAACTTAAATACTTAATTCTCCTTTCTGAAGAATCTACTCCCTCAATGGGAAGTCTAATTTACAATGTCACATATCTACAGTATGCTCCTGCCATTTTAAGGCAATCCTCAATTCCAAGATGGTAAGCTGGCAGAAAACTTTACATGCTGGGCTCAGGGAGGTGTGAGGCGTATCCATGATTTGTTAAAGCCCAATAGCTCTACATTGTTCAATTCTGGAGAATTTTTAACACAAACTCCCCTGGCACGCCTTCTTCCCCTTTCTACAGGCTTTGAGCTATGTCGGGAAAACCATCAGCCAGACACTAACGTACTCTTCCTAAGACCTCATTGTTAACCTTCTATTAACTACAAGGGATACTTCCTGAAAAATATTGAGATATCATAATTTCTTCCGACCTATTATCAATTACTCTACAGTTTACACTGGCATATCCAAATGGATGTGCCACTTACCTGAACTATCACTTAATGACTCCATAGATAACTTTTATAAGATACCTACCCTCAGTGTTCTATTGGGACATGGCACTTAAAATCACATACAGAGCATATATCTCAATGTTAAGGAACTTTATCATGGTTAAAACTGCTACCTCTTAGTGCACTTGATGCACAAAGTTAGACGCAAATCTTTACCACTGCTTTTGCGGATGGCTCTTGATCCAATGATTTTGGAAGGGGGTTGAATTCTTCACCCTTCATCAACTAGTAAACTTTGTTCCGTGGATGACCTTTGGCCATCTAAACTCTCGGGTTTATCTTGGTGCATCAAAGGCAAAAAAGCAATTATTTAATACCATTGTCATCCGTAAAACTATCCTACAGGAATGGCTTCTCCCCTTTTGATTCTTTTTACAAAAACTTTCTCACTTGTTTATCAACTGGGTGGAGACTGCACGACACAAAGCAAACGTCTTTACCCTATAGGAGCCTTTTATTGAAATTCTGCCTTCTAGAATCAAACAACTTGGTACTTTTTTTCCCCCAAAACACAAATTGGACAGTAGCGGGAGTACCACCAATTACCTAAGGCCTTTCGATGGAAAGTGGTTGGAGTTATTTCTCCCTCCCCTTAAACTCCTTGTCCTGCTGCTGTTTTTCTGCCTGGTGGTGTTTACATGACGGTCCTCCCACTTCCTCCTTTTCTCCCCTTTTTTGTTGGAGGTTATATGAAATGTGGGCACTTAAATTTGGGACACACCTGGTGTCTGAGAACAATGGACATTCAGCGGTCACCCTCATGTGGGGAGATGAAATTTTGGCAAAATGAATAGTAATCTTCTAAATGGTAAGATTTCTCTACCTCTCATAACTCCCTGCACTGCTGTCACTTCATCTACCTGTCCTCCCCGATCCTTCCATGTTTCCTCTTCAGCGACCAGTGCTTAATCTTCTTCCTCTATCAACAGCTGTATAGACAGATCTTTCTTAGAGTCAGAAGAATCAGTTGCCATGTAGACTTCTTCCTGTACAGCCTCATCACCCAGCATATTAGCTTTAGATTGGAAAAGAATGACTTTCTTGAAATTCATTTTGGGGCTGATTGGCCAAATTTTTCAAAACCTTGAACTGTTCAATCAGTGCCTTTTCTCTCTGACTCTGAGCCTTTAACAGTACTTTTCATTCAAATGGAAATTAGAAATTTTTGAAAAATTTGGCCAATCAGCCCCAAAATGAATTTCAAGAAAGTCATTATTTTCCAATCTAAAGCTAATATGCTGGATGGATTGGTGGAAAGAATGAATGGATTATGTAAAGCAAATCTAGGCAAATACGACCACTGGGAAAAACAGGCTATAACAATCTTCGAAACATAAGGTGGCAGGATCATCATCTTACGCTCCATGAGATAGTGACAGCCAGATATGGGACAGAAGAAGAAAAGGACGATGATCATTTAGTGGATGAAATTCAAAAATATCTGAAGGAACTAAGAAAAGCTACTAGATTTTGTTTTCAAGGTGACGGGTGATCAGCAATCCTAGGAAGAATGATCCCTACCAGTAAATCCAGGTGATAAAGGTTTATCTTCACAACCAGCAAAACACGTGGAAGCCACCAAACGTTTCTAGTCCCTTATGAAGTAATCCTTGTAATGCCAACAGCTGTCAAAGTGAAAGAATTCAACATGGGTGCAGGAAACCTCCAGACTACAGAAGGAAATTGTCCTCTCATATCGCCACATGATCCCATATGTATATTTAGCTTGTTTCCTGTCATTTTTGTAGTATTATAAAAGTTATTAATGTATAATGGTACGCTTAGGGATGGACATATAGAAAATGTATTCTCAGGTCCAGATGCATGAAAAATTTGGAATATTAAGAGGTTTAGAAGAAGTATTGTTAACCCTGATAATATTATGTTGTGCATTATTGCCCCATGCAGCAGGAACTGAACAAATTATGTGGTCGGAAGAGACAAGTGATATGGAGGAAGTTTTCTGCACATAACCATCTGTAAATTATGGCAAATTCTACTCTATGACATTGGTAACCCTACCAGGAATCTACAAGGGAGTATGGCATAAATCTGCAACACCATTAACTTGGAGTGAAGATCCAGCAGTACAAGGTCTCAAAATCATGATTTTCCTCAATTCACTGCCTGTTGACTCAAGCTTCAATTCTTCAGAGATCTAAGGATATGGCAGGTACAACCTTACCTGACTTCTAAGCATACTGTCACAGGTACTGGGGAGGGGAAAACACCAGATAACACACAGAAGAAAATAGACCAGAGTCTAGGCCTCAAAGCTAGGGGTGAGGGATGGTGACCTCCTAGGAATCCCTAGACCTCTCCCTGACTCCTGTAAATATGAGTAGACCCTGAAGGTGGAAATACTCATACACCGGAACTTTAGCCTGGAAAACCCTAGGAGTGGTGGCAGGGAATGAGACTACTGGTTCCTTCCCAGATGAAGGAACCAGTGTCTCCCTGAGGCCTAGAAAACAACAAACACAAGTGAACAACAAAATGCAAAATAAAATGCACTTAGCTTAAAGAAGAATGGAGGAGCATGAAATCCAAAGTAATAACACTCCAGCTCAACCAACTCCAGGAGGAAATATCAACCACATGGTAACATCCGAAATCGATTCGCATAAAACTTTGTTTCAATACTGTACGGAGCGAGCGCTCTGTACAGTATTAGAATGTATTGGCTCTGATGAGCCGAAGTTATTACTTCGCGAAGTCTCGCGAGACTTCGCATAATAACTTATGAAATTCGCTCATCCCTAGTAAGTAGTGAGTCAGAACTAAATAGAGCCTCAGTAATGATCACAAGCTACACCTGACAAGAGGTGTGGTCATTACCATACAACAACACTGCAAGATGAAAACAGAGAGACTGTCAGATACCCTCATGTGCCGTCAGTCTCTCAGATCTTCTCACCTCTGTCATGGGAGGGACCGTGACACATACAGGGAGTGCAGAATTATTAGGCAAGTTGTATTTTTGAGGATTAATTTTATTATTGAACAACAACCATGTTCTCAATGAACCCAAAAAACTCATTAATATCAAAGCTGAATATTTTTGGAAGTAGTTTTTAGTTTGTTTTTAGTTTTAGCTATTTTAGGGGGATATCTGTGTGTGCAGGTGACTATTACTGTGCATAATTATTAGGCAACTTAACAAAAAAAAAATATATACCCATTTCAATTATTTATTTTTACCAGTGAAACCAATATAACATCTCAACATTCACAAATATACATTTCTGACATTCAAAAACAAAACAAAAACAAATCAGTGACCAATTTAGCCACCTTTCTTTGCAAGGACACTCAAAAGCCTGCCATCCATGGATTCTGTCAGTGTTTTGATCTGTTCACCATCAACATTGCGTGCAGCAGCAACCACAGCCTCCCAGACACTGTTCAGAGAGGTGTACTGTTTTCCCTCCTTGTAAATCTCACATTTGATGATGGACCACAGGTTCTCAATGGGGTTCAGATCAGGTGAACAAGGAGGCCATGTCATTAGATTTTCTTCTTTTTTACCCTTTCTTGCCAGCCACGCTGTGGAGTACTTGGACGCGTGTGATGGAGCATTGTCCTGCATGAAAATCATGTTTTTCTTGAAGGATGCAGACTTCTTCCTGTACCACTGCTTGAAGAAGGTGTCTTCCAGAAACTGGCAGTAGGACTGGGAGTTGAGCTTGACTCCATCCTCAACCCGAAAAGGCCCCACAAGCTCATCTTTGATGATACCAGCCCAAACCAGTACTCCACCTCCACCTTGCTGGCGTCTGAGTCGGACTGGAGCTCTCTGCCCTTTACCAATCCAGCCACGGGCCCATCCATCTGGCCCATCAAGACTCACTCTCATTTCATCAGTCCATAAAACCTTAGAAAAATCAGTCTTGAGATATTTCTTGGCCCAGTCTTGACGTTTCAGCTTGTGTGTCTTGTTCAGTGGTGGTCGTCTTTCAGCCTTTCTTACCTTGGCCATGTCTCTGAGTATTGCACACCTTGTGCTTTTGGGCACTCCAGTGATGTTGCAGCTCTGAAATATGGCCAAACTGGTGGCAAGTGGCATCTTGGCAGCTGCACGCTTGACTTTTCTCAGTTCATGGGCAGTTATTTTGCGCCTTGGTTTTTCCACACGCTTCTTGCGACCCTGTTGACTATTTTGAATGAAACGCTTGATTGTTCGATGATCACGCTTCAGAAGCTTTGCAATTTTAAGAGTGCTGCATCCCTCTGCAAGATATCTCACTATTTTTGACTTTTCTGAGCCTGTCAAGTCCTTCTTTTGACCCATTTTGCTAAAGGAAAGGAAGTTGCCTAATAATTATGCACACCTAATATAGGGTGTTGATGTCATTAGACCACACCCCTTCTCATTACAGAGATCCACATCACCTAATATGCTTAATTGGTAGTAGGCTTTCGAGCCTATACAGCTTGGAGTAAGACAACATGCATAAAGAGGATGATGTGGTCAAAATACTCATTTGCCTAATAATTCTGCACTCCCTGTACTGTATTTACATAGCTGTTCATCTAAGGCTAGTTTAACACTAGCATTAAAGGGGTCATCCGATACAAATACTCCCCACAATGCCCATGCCCAGGGGCGGGCTGGGACGGGCATCGTCCGCATCATTGATCACCACAGGCGGCGCGGCCCTGGATGCAATTGCGTCGGCGGTGGCGGAGGCGGGCAGTAGGAGATGAGCGCTTCCCTTGTGGAAGCTCTCATCTCCATATTCATCTGTATTGCCGTCCTCAGGACAGCGATACAGATGGCTGTGCTGCGGCGGGGCAGGGGAGGGAGAGGCGTGTCCCTTCCCTGTTCTCCTGATGGGCCGCAGGCACTAATGCCTGCAGCCTATCAGAGGCCGGCTCAGGAGGCGCGATGACGTCATTATCATCGCGCCGCCTGAGCCAGGCAGCACACAGTGGGGGACACAGGCCGGAAGAGGTCTGCATTGCATCGCTGCTGATGGAGGTAAGTATTAGTGGTTTTTTTCTTTGAGGGTGGAGCTGGCATTTCTTACAGCCCCATTTTTTTTGGGGTGGCATTCTGGGGGCATTTATTTCTTGCCCATTTTGGGGGGGCACTATGGGGGCATTTCTTACTGGCACATTATGAGGGGGCCACCATGGGGGAGAGGAGCACTATGGGGGCATCTGGGGGCTCTAAAGGGGCTTTTTTTTTTATTATTGGCACATTATGGGGGGCACTATAGGGGAAAGCGCACTATGGGGCATCTGTTGGCACTATAGGGGCATTATTTGGGGGCACTATGGGGAAGTGGGGGCTATAAAGGGGCCTTTTTTATTGGCACATTATAGGGGGCACTATGGCATCTGGTGACACTAAGGGGGCATTTTTTACTGGCACATTATGGGAGGCATTATAGGGGAGAGCGGCACTATGGGGCATGATTTGGAGGCACTATGGGGGAGTGGAGCACTATTGGGGCATCTGGTGGCACTAAGAAGGGGCATTTTTTACTGGCACATTATGGGGGAGAGGAGCACTTTAGGGGCATCTGCTGGGGGCACTAAGAAGGGGCATTTTTTTACTGGCATATTATGGTGAAGGGGTAGAGGAGCATTTACTGGGGCACTTTGTAGTGGTATTTTATACTGGCATACATTATGGGGACATTAGCTCAACTGCGGGCACTAAGCGGGGGTATTTCATGTACTGTCATATTTTAAGGAGAATTATTACTACTAGGAGGTATTATGCAGAGCTTTATTACTACTGGGGGGCTAGGAGGAACATGATTACTAGTATGGGCACTATAGGGGCATTATTACTACTAAGTGTGCTCTGGCAGAGAATTATTTCTATTGGTGGGATTTTGGGGAGCCCTGTTACTTTGGGGGGCACCCTGGCACAGTATCAGCTTAGCACAATTATTTTTTGGGGGGACATTATCTTTATACTATTAGTGTCTGGGCGCAGTTATTTTTTAGAGCACTGTGTGCCAATAATTGTTGAAGGGGGCACTATCTGTGTGGTAGTAGTATTCCCAGGGTATAGTATTGGGGGCACAGCGGGCACAGTATTGGGGGCACTATCTGTGTGGTAGTAGTATTTCCAGGGGGACTGTTTCTGCAGTATAGTATTGGGGGTGGCAGGAAAGGGTGTTCAGAAGATGTGAAGATGATGGAAATGTGGGAAGCTAATGTCTGTTTGTCAATCTCTGCAGAGATGGGAGATGGCAGAAAAATCATCATGGCGGTCTGGTCTGAATTGAGAAGATGAGGAAAGAGAACGTCTACATCAAAGGTGACATCACTGGATGTAAGAGGTATGTGGCGCTATGTAGGAGAGGAGATGCTCCGGCTCCCCCCGCCCTGCCATTTGCAGAAGGAGGATTCAGAGCTGGGTGAGGACGGCCAAAGGGGGCAGCAGGCCACGGGCGGGTGGCAGATGGTGGGGGGAACCACAGGCAATGAGCAGGATCTGGGGAGGGAGGAGAGCGGAGGAGCTTCCTGGCTGTAGCCGGCTGTCTATTGTATGATGTGAAGCAGGCAGGGCAGCCAGGACAGGCCTCCCCTCTCCGTATGATGTGTAGAGACAGGCCTCAACTATAGAATGTCAGCTGTACAGTGTGTGTTGGGCGTGGCCTATTATATGTAGGAGGGGCTTTTAATAATGGGTGGGGCTAAAATGGGCCACTTGACTGGATTTGCCCCCCAGGACTAAGGCTGCCAGCCCTCCCCTGCGGGCCGTGCCCCTCCTATAGATGATACTTACCTGGTCCCCGGCACCTACGTCCCTCTGGATCCCTGCACGGCCACCGATGCATCTCCCCATCACGTGGATAAAAACATCAGGCAACGGGGGGAGCAGCTAATGGCAGGCCGCAACGGTGGCGTCACGATCAAGGGTTCAGGTCCCTCATGCTCTATGTGCTACCTTGTGTTGTGATGGTGATTTGACTTTTTAGTTCAGAATGCTGCATACACCCAGCAATAGTACCCTCTACAGACCCGAGGTAAGTCATGGGCTGTGCATTTCTCACAGTTGTGTTTACTCCGGAATCCTATGGCTAGTGTTCTCTGGTAGATGTCTCTGTTCTGGCTTTGTTGTGGTCACCTCCAGAGTTTTCATACTATGTATGTTCTCTTCTTAGATGTCTGGTTATAATGGAGACGCCAGGAAGAAGAAGTCTAGGAAATCCAGATACTGCAGGGAATGCCAGCAGCAGTCTTTACCAGAGAACTTTGTATCTGGTGCCTGCACAACCTGTTCATCACATAGACTTCATTCTCTGCAAAATTAATACAGGGAAGGTTTTGTCTTAGTGTTAAGATTAAGTTTACCTCGGCCTCTGCGGCTTCTCACTACTGAACAGGTCCAGCTCTGCCTCGCTGGGTTCTAGACCTGTGCCTCCACTCAGCAGTTCCTAAGGAAGGAGAATTTTCTTGCAGTTCTAATGCGCTGTCGTGTGCAAAGACAATCTACAGGATTTATTATGGCACAATAATGCTGACTAAGCAGTTTCGGTCCATATTTTTGGCGGATTGGATGCAAGCCCATTCATTTCAAAATATAACATGTCCTATTTTTTTCTGTTTTTCTGACTGGAATAGGCATTTGTAACCTACTGCTAGACTTGCGGAAGGGAAAATGCATGATGCTCTTGGCAGGTATCCATGTTTTGCAAAAACAGATACAGTCTTGTGAAAAAATTAGGACACCCTTTGAAAGCATGTGGTTTTTTGTAACATTTTTAATAAATGGTTATTTCATCTCCGTTTCAACAATACAGAGAGATTAAAGTAATCCGACTAAACAAAGAAAACTGAAGAAAAGTCTTTTCAAGATCTTCTGTAAATGTCATTCTACAAAAATGCCTATTCTAACTGAGGAAAAAGATAGGACACCCTTGCCCCTAATAGTGAGTGTTACCTCCTTTGGCTGAAATAACTGCAGTGAGACGGTTCTTGTAGCCATCTACCAGTCTTCGACATCGGTCTGAGGAAATTTTACCCCACTCCTCAATGCAGAACTTTTTCAGCTGTGAGATGTTTGAGGGGTTTCTTGCACGTACAGCCCTTTTCAAGTCACCCCACAGCATCTCAATGGGATTCAAATCTGGACTTTGACTTGGCCATTCCAGGACTCTCCATTTCTTCTTTTTCAGCCAATCTTTGGTTGATTTACTAGTATGTTTTGGGTCATTGTCATGTTGCATGGTCCAGTTCCGCTTCAGCTTTAATTTTCTAACTGATGGTCTCACATGTTCTTCAAGCACCTTCTGATACACAGTAGAATTCATCGTGGATTCTATGATGGTGAGCTGACCAGGTCCTGCTGCAGCAAAGCAGCCCCAAACCATGACACTTCCACCTCCATGCTTCACAGTTGGTATGAGGTTCTTTTCTTGGAATGCTGTGTTTGGTTTACGCCAAACATGTCCTCTGCTGTTGTGTCCAAATAATTCAATTTTGGACTCATCTGTCCAAAGAACATTATTCCAGAAGTCCTGGTCTTTGTCAACTTTATCGCTGGCAAATGTCAGTCTGGCCTCGATGTTTCTCTTGGAAAGCAAAGGTTTCCTCCTTGCACACCTCCCATGCAAGTTAAACTTGTACAGTCTCTTTCTGATTGTAGAGGCATGTACTTCTACATCAACAGTAGCCAGAGCCTGCTGTAGTTCTCGAGATGACACTTTAGGGTTTTTGGATACCTCTTTTAGCATCTTGCGGTCTGCTCTTGGGGTGAACTTGCTGGGGCGACCAGTCCTGGGCATGTTGGCAGTTGTTTTGAAAGCCCTCCACTTGTAGACTATCTTCCGGACAGTGGAATGGCTGATTTCAAAATCTTTTGAGATCTTTTTAAATCCCTTCCCAGACTCATAGGCTGCTACAATCTTTTTTCTGAAGTCCTCTGACAGCTCTTTTGCTCTCACCATGGTGCTCACTCTCACTTCAACAGTCAGGAGCACACCAAACTAAATGTCTGAGGTTTAAATAGGGCAAGCCTCATTCAACATGCAGAGTAACGATCTACTAATTATGTGCACCTGGTGTGATATACCTGTGTGAGATCTGAGCCAATTTAAGAGGGAATACATGTGAGGGTGTCCTATCTTTTTCCTCAGTTAGAATAGGCATTTTTGTAGAATGACATTTACAGAAGATCTTGAAAAGACTTTTCTTCAGTTTTCTTTGTTTAGTTGGATTACTTTAATCTCTCTGTATTGTTGAAACGGAGATGAAATAACCATTTATTAAAAATGTTACAAAAAACCACATGCTTTCAAAGGGTGTCCTAATTTTTTCACATGACTGTATGACTGAGTGAATGAGACCTAAATGTGAGAGACGTTCTACCTCCCACAAACCAAGGGAAGAGTTTTCCTGGTTACCCAGCCAGGACAACCTATTTAAGATGTGTAAGAGTCCTAGGGGAGAGATTCTACACAACCTACCCATAAAGATGTCCACATCAGAGTTCCTCGGTGACACTTCTATGAACATTAAGAAATAATAATTAGATATTTTAACAAAATATGTTTTTTTATTTGAGAGCACACAATAGGGCTTTTAACTCATTATTGCTATACTCCTTGATGTCTCAAGATCCTAGATAAGACTTTTGGATGTATCTATCAACTAAACCCAAGAATCTGCTATGTGGCAAATTTCTGATTCCCCAGCCTCAGAAAAGTCCTAACTACAGATTCCCTCACCAGCGAATTGGGTACATATGTAGACAGATTGGGTCTACAAAATGTGGCTCAAGAAGAAGAAGTTGTGATCTGACCTGAAAGATCCAGGCTTATCAGACAGGCCTTTTACTTAAAACCACCAAATGCTTGTTCAGTCAAGCACATTTTTGAAACAATTAATTCCAATAAACAGGTGCTTTATCCAGAGGAAAGGAGCCTCAACTCTACAATGGTCTCTCAAATAATAGAAGGGGAAAAAATCCAGCTCTGGATGCTATAGTGGCAAAGAGGAAAAACTAAAATATCTAAGTTTGCTCTCTGTGTTGCTCTATGTTCTAGCATCAGCTAGAAGGAGAAGCTAGTGTATGTACAGTGCTGCCCATAATTATTCATACCCCTGGCAAATTTTGACTTAAAGTTACTTTTATTGAACCAGCAAGTAATTTTTTGACAGGAAATGACATAGGTGTCTCCCAAAAGATAATAAGACGATGTACAAGAGGCATTATTGTGGGGGAAAAACATTTCTCAGCTTTTATTTACATGCAAAAAGTGTCCAGTCCAAAATTATTCATACCCTTCACAAACTGTCACAGTCTGTGGGAAAATCAAAAGTTCGATACCATTCCAAATAGTCCAAGCTGTTCTGAAGCATCCTAATTACCCTTATTAATTGGGAACAGCTGTTTTAATCAACTCAACAGGTGAAGATCAGCAGCTCTCTGCAGTTGGTTTGTGGACAGTCATGGCTAAGACAAAGGAGCTCAGTGAGGACCTGCTACAAGGCCATTTCTAAATGTTTTCAAGTTCCAGTGGCTACAGTGCAAAGTATTATTAAAAAATACAAGATGTTCCGCACTGTGGAAAATCTCAGAGGACGTGGTCGGAAGCCAAAAGTGACACCTGTGCTGCCAGGAGGATAGTGAGAGAGGTGAAAAAGAATCCAAGGATCACCACCAAGGCCATCCTGGTGAATCTGGGCTCTGCTGGTGGCAATGTCTCAAGGCAGACAATCCAACGGACACTGCACAATGCAGACCAAGGAGGACGCCACTTCTCCAGATAAGGCACACAAAAGCTTGCTTGGCCTTTGCAAAATTTCATCTGGACAAAGAAGAAGACTTCTGGTCTTCTGTGTTATGGTCAGATGAAACTAAAATTGAATTGTTTGGTCACAATAATGTTTCCTTCATTTGGCGTAAAAAAGGAGAAGCCTTTAACCCAAAGAACACCATCCCCACTGTCAAACATGGTGGTGGGAACCTAATGCTTTGGGGGTGTTTTTCAGCCAATGGACCAGGGAACCTAATCACAGTAAACGGCACCATGAAAAAAGAGCAATACATGAGGATTGTCAACCACAACATCGGGCAGTCTGCAGAGAAACCTGGCCTTGGGCACCAGTGGACATTTCAGCATAATATATGGACTAAGCCCTCACTCTAATCATAAAATCTGAGACTCTCAGCCAATATATTTTGATCAAAACACATCTGTGCCCGCCTACCAGCGCCAAGATGGTCTCAGTCAGGCAGGACCTACTCTAAACCTACCTATGCCGTATGGGCATCTACATTCAGGAGAGCAGACCCTGCACATATAGTGTGCGGCTCCTAGTTACCTCTGTAACCAATGAGAGGAGGAGCACACACAGCTATATGTACCACCTAATCAAGGTCATCTGTAGGAGCCTGCACAGCTATATATACCACCTAACCAAGGTCACCTATTAGATAGGTGGAGCAAAAGTGCACATGAATGCTACTCCTAGGACAAAAGCGCATTAACACCTGAAGGTGCCACTCGTGATTTTTTTTGGTCTTGAAGGAGTGGCACATTCAGGTGTGAATGTGCTTCTATCCTGGGAGTAGCATTCATGTGCACTTTTGCCCCACTTTTGACCTTGATTAGGTGGTACATATAGGTGTGTGTGCTCCTCCTCTCATCGGATGCTGGATGCACATAGAGATGACTATATGTGCAGGGTCTGCTCTCCTGAATATAGATTCCCATATGGCATAAGTAGGACCTGCCTGACTGAAACCACCTTGGCGGGGGTAGGTGCCGCCAGATGTGTTTTGATCAAAATATATTGGCTAAGAGTATCAGATTTTATTATTAGGGCGCATTCACACGAACGTGTGCTGCCCATTGCCATATTGCAGGCCGCATTTGCGGATCCGCAATACACGGGCACAGTTCCGTGTGCATTCCGCATCACGGATGCGGACCCATTTATTTCAATGGGTCCGCAAATCTGGAGATGCGGAACGGTGCAGAACGGAAGCACAGAACAGAACACGACGGAGTGCTTCCTGGGGTTCCGTTCCGTGCCTCCGCACCGCAAAAAGATAGAACATGCTCTTTCTTTTTGCGGAACGGACTGATCGCGGACCCATTCAAGTGAATGGGTCCGCGATCCCCAGGCGGCTGGGCCACAGTCGGTGCCCGTGCATTGCGGACCGCAATTTGCGGTCCACAGCACGGGCTTCACACAGTCATGTGAACAAGCCGTTTGAGTCAGTGCTTAGCCCATATGTTATGTTTGCATCTATTGTTGTAGTGCATTATTTTCCGTAACTTTATAAATGTAGCCATGCACATCCGCATATTTACTATCATATAGTGCAGGATGTTTTTTGCACTATGTTAGCTGCGTGAAAGCGGAGGATGTTTTTGTAGAATGTTTTGAGGCAAAAAATTACTCATTTTGCAATTCACCACCATCACGACACAGTGCAAAACAAGGTTTCTAACCACTATCTTGTCAGGGGTTTCTGTCAGAGCCTTAAAGAATCTCAGTCCAGGATTCATCGCCTGCACCTTCTTGGTGTTGTCCATAGTGTTAGCTGCATGGGCTAACCTCAGTTTAAAACAGGTTCATCATAAGGGCAACATGGTGGCTCAGTGGTTAGCATTGGTGTCCTAGGTTTACATCCGACCAAGGACATCTGCATGAAGTTAGCGTGGATTTCCTCCGGGTTCTCCGGTTTCTTCCCACACTCCAAAGACATCCTGATAGGGAACTTAGATTGTGAGCCCCATTAGGGACAGCGTGATGCTAATGTCATATATAAGTGAGTAAAATATATAAATATTCAAGATCTTCTTGATAGTTCTAATTACCCCTGCAAGGCGTGTTAGTGAACTACAGGATCTGTACATAAAAGGGACTTTATCTCTGAGATCTAGTATCCGCAAGGTTAGGAGCAGGAGGAATGGCACTCCCTTGATGTCAGAAGAACTGTCTTAATATATATCGAAAGCTCAGATACCTTTAGAAAATGTGAAGTTCTGTTGTATAAAGGACCCATAAAGGGCCAGAGAATTAGTAATGCCACTAGCTCGATGGACCAGGTAATCTACTGAGAAGTGCTACCAGTTTCGTCATTCATTCTACCTGCTCCACTGCTGTGTCCTGGGCTGAACTGGGCACATACTACTGGAACAAATTTGCAACGCTGCCGTATGGTCAACATCTTCTCCCTGGAAAGATGTTGGACCGGACATTCTCAAAACAACAAAAACAGCACTGAGGAGTTGTAGGAATCGTATAAAACTTTCTATGTGTGAATATAATGATTATATAAGTACAGTGCCTTGAAAAAGTATTCATACCCATTATCCATATCCTTTCACATTACACCCGCAAAACTTAAATTTATTTTATTGGGATTTTATGTGATAGACCAACACAAAGTAGCAAGTATGTGTAAAGTGAAAAGAAAATGACACATGGTTTTCAAAATTTTTAATAAATAAAAAAAATAGAAACTGTGGTGTCCATTTGTATTCAGCCCCCGTTGTCAATACTTTGTAGGACCCCCTATCACTGCAATTACAGCTGCAAGTCTTTTGGGGTATGTCTCTACCAGCTTTGCACATCATGAGGCTGAAATTTTTGCCCATTCTTCTTTACAAAGTAGCTCAAGCTCAGTCAAATTGGATGGAGAGCATGAATGTGCTTTGATCTGAACCAGGCATGCGCAACCTGCGGCCCTCCAGCTGTTGCAAAACTACAACTCCCAGCATGCCCTAATAGCTGTAGGCTGTCCGGGCATGCTTGGATTTGTAGTTTTGTAATAGCTGGAGGGCCGCAGGTTGAGGATCCCTGATCGAAACCATTCCATTGTAGCTCTGGCTGGATGTTTAGAGTTGTTGTCCTACTCGAAGGTGAACCTCCCACAAGTCTCAATTCTTTTGCAGCCTCTTACATGCTTTCCTCCAGGATTGACCTGTATTTAGCTCCATCCATCTTCCCGTCAATTCATTCCAGCTTCTTTGTCCCTGCTATAGAAAAGCATCCCCACAGCATGATGTTGCCACCACCATGATTCACGATGGGGACGGTGTGTTCAGGGTGATGTGCAGTAAGTTTTCCACCACACATACGTTTTGAATTTAGCCCAAAAAGTTCAACTGTAGCATCATCTGACCAGAGCACTTTCTTCCACATATTTGCTGTATCCCCTATATAGCTTGTGGCAAACTGCAAATGGGACTTCTTATGGCTTGCTTTCTTCTTGCCACTCTTCCTTAAATGCCAGATTTGTGGAGTATACGACTCATAGTTGTCCTGTGGATAGATTCTCCCACCTGAGCTGTGTATTTCAACACGAACTCCAGAGTGACCATGGGTCTCTTTGACTGTTTCTCTAATTAGTGCTCTTCTTGCCCGAGATGTCAGTTTAGGTGGCAGTGGTGTCATACTCCTCCTATTTTCAGATGATGGATTGAACAGTGCTCTGTGAGATGTTCAGAGCTTGGGATATTTTTTATTACCTAACCCAGCTTTACACTTCTCCACAGCTTTATCTCTGACCTGTCTGGTGTGTTCCTTGGTTTTCATGATGCTTTTTAATCACTAATGTTCACTAACAAACCTCTGAGGTCTTCACAGAACAGCTGTAGTTATACTGAGAATAAATTACACACAGGTGGGCTCTATCTACTAATTAGGTGACTTCTGAAGGCAACTGGTCACACTGGATTTTATTTAGGGGTATCAGAGTACAGGGGGCTGAGTACAAATTAATGCCTCACTTTTCAGGTTTTTTCTATAAAAAATGTTGAAAACCATGTATCATTTTCTTTTCACATACTTTGTTAGTCTATCAAATAAAATCCTAATAAAATACATTTAAGTTTGTGGATGGGAGATGTCGAAATGTTAAAGGGGTGTGAATATTTTTCAAGGCACTGTAAGTCAATACAACATTAGGGCAAAAGGAGAAGTTTATTGAGGAAACTGTAAAATTGAAAGAAGGCTCTAGGTACCCTGTTGGCCTGCTTCTAGTCTGGATACAAGATGAGGTACGATCGGGCATGGAGGCATACAGGTTCTGTATGGTATTCTGTGGCATATTTGCCCACAGATGTCGCAGCTGGGCCAGTAGATCCTGCACAATCTTAGATTGTCAAAGCTGGTTTCATAAATGCTCGATTGGCTTTAACTCCGGCGACCAGGCAGGCCAAGAAAATTGAGCAATTTAGTGAAGACATTCCTGGGAAACCATTGCTGTGTGTGTGTGAGGGGGCATTATCATGCTGAAAAATGCCAGTTGGAAGCCCTGCCATGAGAAGCAACACATGTGGCTGCAGGATGTCCTGAACATATCGCTGAGCTGTTATCCCTCATATCATTACTATGGGTAATAGATCTGGATTTGTTGCGAAAGAGGATACAGTTCCAGACTGTTGCAGTCCAGGTTTTTTCACAGCACCACTGCAAACGAAGGTAATGATGGCTGGCTGTTAATGGCAGGACACTAAATGAGAACTGTGAAACCTAATTTCCTTTTAGTAAGTGACTGGAAATGGTCTGGGTAGAGACAGGGGTGTGTAGTGGAGATGCCACCTGTGTCTGGATGGTGGACAATGAAACTGTGGGTACTGCTTGTTGGCAGATCAAACAACGCTCTCTAACGGTGGTCTATCTTAGCCACCTGGAGCCTGTTCTCCTTGTGCGTATGCCCTCACATAGTTAGGTCAGAATGGCCTAGACGGCAGGCAAGTCATCCTGCTTCTCTCAGTCCAATGATCTCAAAGTCTCTCAATTTGGTAAAATGTCTTCAAGTGCGTTGTAGAGTTATGTCTAACAGTCAAGGATATCTGACCAAGAGGTACACTACCAAATATAGTCATTATATAGGGCAGCAGGGGAAGCAAATTTACACAGTGTCTAATCAGACCATGCCATTAAGACATAACTACATGCCAGGTTTTGCAGCTATCCAACATTTCTATCTGGGTGCATTATTTGTTGTCAGTGTGCTGTCATTCTGGAGACAAACATAATCCACTGGTTGTAGTATCCAAAAAATTAGTGTCCAGAAAGGGTGAGTGATGACTGTGCCCTAAGCTTTAATGTGGATGTGCCCCAGCTACTGGCGTTTTCCATATAGTAATGGTGACATCACTAGTTAAGAGGCCTGGTGTTTCTGATGAAACACAAATCCATCCTATATGTTTCAGAAAACAAAGGCAGTTTCTGCAGGGATCTTTCACGTGATGATCGCTGCCTGTATACACTTTTCTAGAGATAGAGGTAAAGCAGACCGTTTTGATGCAGCCATGTTATCTGAGGCTTAATGTAATACTGTTTAGCTTCATTAATACTAATTGTGTTCACAGCTTGAAATAAATGTTCATTATCTTCTCTATGATGTTAAGACACACATATATAATGTAATGAAGTTATTGATACATAGAAGTTACCTGAATTCCATTTGCTTTTTTGATAACAGGCTTAACCATCATTCTGCGCTGTAAATTTTATTCCCTTTCTCTTGTATGACTTGTGACTTTACTTTGCATGATCTGTTCTATTTTTATTGCACTATTTGTCAATAAGAGAAATTGAAAAAATGAAAATTACTTCTTCCCTGTGTGAGTTTTCTAAAGCTCCATACATTTTGATTGCTGATTAGAACATTTCCACATCCTGAACATGAATATGGCTTCTCCTCTGTGTGAATTTTTCGATGGTTAACAAGAATTGACTTCTGAGTAAAAATAACATTTACGACATTCTGAACATAAAAAGAGTTTCTTCCCAGCGTGATTTATTTGATGTCTAATAAGATCTAATTTCTGGACAAAACATTTCCTGCATTCTAAACGTGAATATGGCTTCTTCCCTGTGTGAATTTTTCGATGGTCAACAAGAAATGACTTCTTAGCAAAATAAAATTTCCGATATTCTGAACATAAAAAGGGTTTCTTCCCAGGGTGATTTATTTGATGTCTAATAAGATCTAATTTCGGAATAAAATATTTCCTGCATTCTGAACACGAGAATGGATTCTCTCCTGTGTGAATAATCCGACGTATGACAATGTATGATTTATCTGTAAAGCACTTCCCACATGCAGAACATAAAAATGAATAACTAAACTGTAAGGGTGCACTCACACTTCAGATTTTGTTAAAGAATTTCCGTGACTGAAAATCAGTTCAATTTGCCTGAATGGGGCTTGTAGAAATCCATGTGCTTGCCACCCTTTTTAAATGAATGGAACTGATTTTCAGTCGCAGAAATTTCTGCAACAAAATCTTCAGCATGTGAAAGCACCCTAAGGGCTGTTTCACACGAGCGGATGCCATGCGTGTCATCCGCAGCGTGAATGAGAGCCAAGCCGCGCTCTGGACAGCAGAGACACTGAGCATTACCATACCCATATTACTCGAGTGTACAAATTAACTCGTCTTGTAGGATACTCACATATAACTCAACATTGAGACCACCATCGATCCTGGTCAAGTATCCAATGCATTTGAAACAACCCCATATTGTCAGGCTTCCTTCACCAGACTTGACAGTTTTTTCAATTTCTCAATCCATTAGCCCCCTTTTCCCTTGATTCTTCCAGACCCATTTGCAGTCATTAGATCCCAGTCTACTGACCTTCGTCTCATCGCTCCAAATCAACCGTTTTCAATCTTCTACTGTCCACTATTCGTACTTATTTTGCAAACTCGAGCCAAGACTTCTTATGACGATATTGAAGTCGAGGGTTCTTCACTTTTTTTCGGGCCACCATTCCAGACTTGTGTAATGTGCATTGCACAGTGCTTGCATGGACGTCGTTGATCTCACTATGATAAAGCACATGAGCCACCTCCACTGCCATGTTTGTCGTGCCAGAACTGATAGACCTTGTGATGAGCCAACTTGTTGAATCGAATAATTTGCCTGGACGTCCACCTCTTGGCTTGTTGACTCGAATATTTTGCCTGGATGTCCACCTCTTGGCTTGGAATGGATGGACGGTCTTCATTTCGTATTTTTCCAACTGTCATGGCGCTCACATGATGCAATTTTCTTGGCAGAGATACCGCTATCGATGAGCTTGATGATGCTATTTCTCTTTTCATGGGAAATCTTCACGGCTGCTCTTGTATTCAAACGAGTGACCTTTTGCTTGAGAATCAACCTAATAACACACTGAGCTATTAGAGAATGTGAGAACAGGTTATAATTTGTAGTATTCATGAAGAAAAAGATTGTTCCACCACCAGGAGCAAAACAGTAAGAATGCAGTTACATCAGAAGAATCTACATAACTAATCATATGCTAAATAGTTACAAGTCCAATGTATGCATGAGATAGCCAAGATGATTGTCTATAAAATAATGGTAGTCTGACATGCAAAGCTGTAGTGGGTGGTGAGATATGGAGCCTGAAAGTCAAAAATTCAAAACATTGTTATGTGCTTACTTTATTTAAGCCTCGCTTTTGAAAGAACATTTTAATCTTTTGAGCATTTTAGAAGACTTCTAATTTTACTTTTATTTATATTTAAATGTTTTTATTCATGTTTGAAATGAAAGGAGTTACAGACATGTAACAGACATTATAATAGAAAGTAGAAGTAAAGGTCATAATACAACTTCCATATATAATTACTGTTCATTAACAGTTTAGCTCTAGCATATTAATGTAAAAAAGTAGCCAAATAAGAAAAATTCAACATGTCAAATTTTTTATAGAATAACATAAAAAAGGGGAAGCATGTAGATATCCTGCCATTCCACTAGACTGCAGGTAGCCTGTCACTTACTAATGGCACCACTTTTCTCACAGGTCTGGACAATAGATTTTTTTTTAATTTGCCCCTGTATTTCCAATTTTACAGTAATTGGGGGGTGGTTGGGTATCTTACCTCTATTCATTCAATACAGGAGATCATGTGTGCTCGGGGACCTCTCAAAGAATCTCCCCCCTCCCCAACCCTGATCATTGCTCTAAGCCCTCAGCTACCTCTGGAATCTGAAAGCAAGGTGCTGTTTGATTCCGATGCTGTACTGCAAAATGGTGTATCCATCGGAATAAAGCCAGTTTGTGGCCTCCGTAAAAACACGTATGGGTGGTCAATAATGGGCTAAACATGAAGATGGCTTCTTTCCTGTGTGAACTTTTTGATGTCTAAGAAGATTTGCTTTCTGGTGAAAACGTTTTTCACATTCTGAACATGAAAATGGCTTCTCCCCTGTGTGTAACTTCTGATGTGTAATAAGATTTGATTTATGGTTAAAACATTTTCCACATTCGGAACATGAAAATGGCTTCTCCCCTGTGTGATTTCTCTGATGTATAACAAGATGTGATTTCTGATAAAAACATTTCCCACATTCTAAACATGAATATGGCCTCTCCCCCGTGTGTAATCTTTGATGCGTAATAAGATTTGCTTTCTGGTGAAAACATTTTCCACATTGTAAACATGAAAATGGCCTCTCCCCTGTGTGATCTCTCTGGTGTGTAACAAGATCTGATTTCTTGTTAAAACATTTCCCACATTCTGAACATAAAAATGGCTTCTCCCCTGTGTGAATTCTGTGATGTACAACGAGAGCCGGTTTCTGCTTAAAACATTTCCCACATTCTGAACATGAAAATGGCTTCTCCCCTGTGTGATTTCTCTGATGTATAACAAGATGTGATTTCTTGTTAAAATATTTCCCACATTCTGAGCATAGATATGGCTTCTTCCCTGTGTGAATTCTTTGATGTGTAACAAGAGCTGATTTATAGCTATAACATCTCCCACATTCTAAACATAAAAATGACTTTTCTGTTATGTGAGCTGTTTGATGTTCACCCCATCTGTGACTTTTATTCTGTGTTACAGTCTGCGATGAATCATAAGTTGGAAGCAGTTTAAAAGGATCAGATAATACATTTTTACTGGGAATGAATGAGGTTATATCTTGGTTACTGGCATGTTCTTCATATGTATTCTGTGTGATACCACATGAAGATATCAGATGTTCCACTGAGTTCCTGGTACAGTCATCTGCCGGGAATAAAACACATATTACTCATAAATAATCTACTCATAAAATTCTATTGATATTTTATAACATTTCTATATAAAAACAGGCATGGAGCAAAATTCAAGTATCAATTGACTAAAACGGTGGTGGCAAATTAGATCATAATGTGAAAGTAGATTCACAGACGTAACTAGATAAGGCTGGGCCCATGAAATTTTTGAATTGGCCCTCCATCCCAAAATTGCCATTGGGTGGTCAAGACCGTCCACGCTCACCATACAACCCCCACCCAATCATTCATGTAAAAAAATATTAAAATAAAACACTTGCTGCTGGACTTTAGTGCCCCACATAGTAGGAATATCTTCTTAGTGTGTCCCCCACAGTTGAATGCCCCCTTAGTGCCCCCCCACACACACATACAATAAAATGTCCCCTTAGTGCCCTATACAGTAGAAATGCTCCCACAGTAAGTCCTCTTTGTGCCCCCACATAGTAGAATGATC
The DNA here is from genome assembly GCF_905171765.1 of Bufo bufo. Taxonomy (NCBI): domain Eukaryota; kingdom Metazoa; phylum Chordata; class Amphibia; order Anura; family Bufonidae; genus Bufo; species Bufo bufo. The sequence continues at coordinate 406,501,146 of NC_053394.1, forward strand.
CCGTAGTGCCCCACACACAGTATAATTCACCCTTAATGACCCACAAAGTAGTTATGCCCTCTTTGTGCCCTGACAAAGTTGTTATGCCCCTTTGTGTCCCCACAGAGTAGTTATGCTCCTTACAGTAGTGTTTCCCACTTTGTGCCGCGGAACATTGGTGCCGCCGTTTTAGTGCCCACACACAGTAGTTATGCCTCCTTAGTGACCACACACAGTACTTATGCTATCTTAGTGCCCCCAGATAGTAAAGCCCCCTTAGTGCCCCCATACAGTAGTTAACCTCGCTTAGTTCCCACACACAGTAGTTATGTCCCCTAACTGCCCACCCACAATAATGCCCCATTGTGTCCACACACAGTAGTTGTACCCTCTTACAGTAGTGTTGCCCCCTCAGTGCCCCCCTTACAGTAGTGTAGCCCCGGTAGTGTGAATAAAACTTAAAAAAAATAATACTCACCTAGCCATGTTCCCTTGATGAATGGAGCACATCAATGCCTCACCAGCAGCACCTGTGATGTCATTGTGCCTTCTGAGCTGAGGACAGCGCACAAGCCTGGGGATAATCCTAAGCCTGTGTGCTCTCCCACTCAGCCTAGCAGATGCAATGACATCACGGTTTTGCACCCGATGCCGGATTCAGCTCATAGACTGTAAGCTCTTCCTTAAATTGTTGATAGGTTGCATTGATTTTTGTCTGGCCATATACCTCTGAATTCCTTCCTTCCTAATCTACTCTTGGCTTTGGCTAAACGTCTACATAAAAACAGCAGCTGTGAAAATCTAATATATAAAGCTGAGTGTATGTGTGTGTGTATGTATGTCCACTGAAGGAATCCGCACTGTCGCATTTACAATCACAAAATTGGCACACAGGTACATCAGGTGTCCGGGAAGGTTAAAGACTGGGTCTCAGCTCTCTAGCACGTACCGTTCCTGAGATATTCCCAAAAAATGCAAATATGGCACATCACATGACCTACATTAGCCAATAGAAGCCTGCAGGTCTTTCTCTTCATATCCCAACTGCCATACACACGGTCACATGACCTTTATCAGCCAATAGAAGCTTGCAGGTCCTTAGTCTCCACATACACACAGTTTTACACCAGGTTTCCATAACAGGGCGCTGTGAATGACACTGTTAAGAGAGCGTAGTGCTGTGAAGGTCACAGTTTAGGGGGCAGGTAGGGTGGCCATTCAGGCCACCCTCAAAAGACGGACTTAAAAACCCCGCCCCCAGGTCCCACTAAACCATGCCCAGATCTGGGTAAGCCACACCCCCTCCCACTCCGCAGCCGACAGGGATTGAAAAAATGAAGGTAAAAATCAACTGCAGGGGTGGGAGGGAGGATGACTTTCTCCCTGCAGCTCACGCTCAGACAGCACAGTGCTGTGGTCTGAGAGTGAGCTGTTCAAAAGGACATCCCTGCGTGAGATATTCACAAAAAATGCATTAGCCAAGTCTGGTCACATGACCCTTATCAGCCAATAGAAGCTCGCAGGCCCTTAGTCTCCACATACACACAGTTTTACACCAGGTTTCTATAACAACCCAGCCATTTTCTTCACTGCTTTAGGTCAGCTTTAAAGGGACAGGGCGCTGTGGATGACACTGTTAAGGAAGCGGAGTGCTATGGAGGTCACAGTTCAGGGGCAGGTAGGGTGGCCATTCAGGCCACCCTCAAAAGACAGATTTAAAAACCCCGCCCCCAGGTCCTGCTAAGCCACGCCCCCTCCCACTCCGCAGCTGACGAGGATTGAAAAATCAACTCAGCTGCAGGGGTGTGAGGGACGGTGACTTTCTCCCTGCAGCTCACACTCAGACAGCACAGTGCTGCAGTCTAAGAGTGAGCTGTTCAAAAGGACATCCCTGTGTCCATTCAGGCCTTGCGCCGGCCGGAGGACAGGGAGTCTGAAAGCCGGACTGTTTGGCCTAAAACCGGACCTCTGGCCACCCTAGGGGCAGACTGCTGTGGAGGTCACAGTTAAGGGGATGGTCTGCTACGAAGGTCAGTGTTAAGGGGCAGATTGCTGTAGAGGCCACTGTTAAGGGGACGGGGTGTTGTGTAAATCACTGTTAAGGAGATGGGGTACTGTGGAGGTCACTAATAAAGGGGAGGCCGCTGCGGAGGTCACTGTTAAAGGGGTGGTACGCTGTCAAGGTCACTGTTAAAGGGGCGGGCTGCTATGGAGGTCACTGATAAGGGAGCGGGATGGTGTGGGGGTCACTGTTAAAGGGGCGGGCACTGTGGAGGTCAGTGTTAAGGGGCGGGGTGCTACAGAGGTCACTGTTAAAGGGGCGGGCTGCTGTGGAGGTCACTGTTAAGGGGGGTGGTATGCTGTCAAGGTCACTGTTAAAGGGGCGGGCTGCTATGGAGGTCACTGATAAGGGAGCGGGATGGTGTGGGGGTCACTGTTAAAGGGGCGGGCACTGTGGAGGTCAGTGTTAAGGGGCGGGGTGTTACAGAGGTCACTGTTAAAGGGGCGGGCTGCTGTGGAGGTCACTGTTAAGGGGGGTGGTATGCTGTCAAGGTCACTGTTAAAGGGGCGGGCTGCTATGGAGGTCACTGATAAGGGAGCGGGATGCTGTGGGGGTCACTGTTAAAGGGGCGGGCACTGTGGAGGTCAGTGTTAAGGGGCGGGGTGCTACAGAGGTCACTGTTAAGGGGGTGGGGTGTTGTGGAGGTCACATTTTAAGGGAACAGAGCTCTGTAGAGGTCACTGTTAAGGTGGCGGGTTATTGTCGAAATCACTGTTAACGAGATGGGGTACTGTGAAGGTCACTAATAAAGGGGCGGCCGCTGTGGCGGTTACTGTTAAAGAGGAGGGCGCTGTGGAGGTCACTGATAAGGGGTCAGGATGCTGTGGGGGTCACTGTTAAAGGGGTGGGCGCTGTGGAGGTCTCTGTTAAGGGGACAGGGAACTGTAGAGGTCACAGTTAAGAGGATGGTCTACTATGGAGGTCTGTGTTAAGGGGCAGGGTGCTGTAGAGGTCACTGTTAAGGGGGAGGGGTGTTGTGGAGGTCACATTCTAAGGGAACAGAGCTTTGTAGAGGTCACTGTTAAGGTGGCGGGTTATTGTGGAAATTACTGTTAACGAGACGGGGTACTGTAAAGGTCACTAATAAAGGGGCGGCCACTGTGGAGGTAACAGTTAAAGGGGAGGGTGCTGTGGATGTTACTGTTAAGGGGGCTTGCCGCTGTGGAGGTCACTGTTAAAGGGGCGGGGTACTGTAGATGTCACTGTTATAGTGGATACTGTCGACACACACAAACATTAAATGAAATAGATGAAATATACCCGTGCGAAGCCGGGTCCTTCTGCTAATAGCATTATATAATTTACTCATGATGCTGCCATGACTAACCTGGTAGCACAGGGGTGTGTGACAAAGGCATGCACATGTACAGTACAGACCAAAAGTTTGGACACACCTTCTCATTCAAAGAGTTTTCTTTATTTTCATGACTATGAAAATTGTAGATTCACACTGAAGGCATCAAAACTATGAATTAACACATGTGGAATTATATACATAACAAACAAGTGTGAAACAACTGAAAATATGTCATATTCTAGGTTCTTCAAAGTAGCCACCTTTTGCTTTGATTACTGCTTTGCACACTCTTGGCATTCTCTTGATGAGCTTCAAGAGGTAGTCCCCTGAAATGGTTTTCACTTCACAGGTGTGCCCTGTCAGGTTTAATAAGTGGGATCTCTTGCCTTATAAATGGGGTTGGGACCATCAGTTGCGTTGAGGAGAAGTCAGGTGGATACACAGCTGATAGTCCTACTGAATAGACTGTTAGAATTTGTATTATGGCAAGAAAAAAGCAGCTAAGTAAAGAAAAACGAGTGGCCATCATTACTTTAAGAAATGAAGGTCAGTCAGTCAGCCGAAAAATTGGGAAAACTTTGAAAGTAAGGGCTATTTGACCATGAAGAAGAGTGATGGGGTGCTGTGCCAGATAACCTGGCCTCCACAGTCACCGGACCTGAACCCAATCGAGATGGTTTGGGGTGAGCTGGACCGCAGAGTGAAGGCAAAAGGGCCAACAAGTGCTAAGCATCTCTGGGAACTCCTTCAAGACTGTTGGAAGACCATTTCAGGGGACTACCTCTTGAAGCTCATCAAGAGAATGCCAAGAGTGTGGAAAGCAGTAATCAAAACAAAAGGTGGCTACTTTGAAGAACCTAATATGACATATTTTCAATTGTTTCACACTTGTTTGTTATGTATATAATTCCACATGTGTTAATTCATAGTTGCCTCCATAGTCATGAAAATAAAGAAAACTCTTTGAATGAGAAGGTGTGTCCAAACTTTTGGTCTGTACTGTACATACAGTAATTGCTATATCAACAAGGGGACCATTAAACAGATCTCCAGGGAACTATTTTGAGGAAGGGTGGGAGATACTGTTGGATTTCAGTAAGAAGCACAGTACGCCGTCACTGATCACCAGGGAAGCTCGTTAATGTTTTATATTTTCTATTACTAACGTGCAGAGTGCTGGTGATTACTTGTGTCAGGATATCTCGATGTCTTTATTGGCAGGCAGGGAGCAGCTAGTGTTCAGTGGTGAGACATTTTTATATTAACTCTTTAGCCTGCGGCTCTTCCCGATTACATAGTGCCAAAAGAATAATCCAGTGACCCAAAAATCACAATCATTAAAATGTAGTTTTTTAGTGGATTTATGTCAAGTGCTTGCAATTGATATATAAACCATTCAAAAGATGGGCAACACGGTGGTTCAGTGGTTAGCACTGGTGTCTTGCAGCACTGGGGTCCTAGGTTTGAATCCGACCAAGCACAGCATCTGCATGGAGTTTGTATGTTCCTCCCATGTTTGCGTGGGTTTCCTCAGGGTTCTCCGGTTTCCTCCCACACTCCAAAGACATAATGATGGGGAACTTAGATAATGAAAAGTGCATCACTAGAGAAGAGCAAGTTTCTTGAAATCAGTTTCAGATGTGATTCTAATGATTCAAAATATACAAAAGAATATATTTGACTAGGATCAAAAGTTCTCCTATTGGCCTGATTTTTTTTTTACTGCACTCTGAGGTCTCCTAGGACTTTTTTCTCTTTCTCCCCCCTTCCCTTTTTAAGCTCCTTAACACAAAGACAGCACTAGTAATGTCAGAGTGACACTGACATGGATATTGCCATGGACAGCACCGTCCTCCTTTGTTGTCACCTCCTCTTCATCACCCTTCTCCGACGCCCAGTTCCTGTGCAAGACACATCAGTTGTCCTTCTCCCCACCACTTTTCTCATACTGAAATACGGAATGTCATGGTCTTCTTGCCTTCTGTCACAATTCCCTCTTCTGTATTCACCCCAAGTGTCACTAGCACCACGGCTGTCAGTGCCCCTACTGCCACCACCATGGCTACAAGTGCCACTACTACCGCCACTGCTATCTGAACCTCCTGCTCAAGGCAGTTGAAATGCTAACTGTTCTTACACAACTCATCAACCGAAAAACTATCATGAGTATCTTCCATAGCACCCATGGTGTTTTGGGCTCTTCTTAGAAAAAAATATATGTCTCACTAGGAGAGGGAAATGAAGACAGAAATGATGCAAATGAAAGAATGTCAAAAGAGCCCAATTTTTTGAGGTTCAGGTTAATTTTTTGGGGGAATAGGTCGTTACAATCTGCACGTTCTCTCATGGCATCTCTCTGGCAGCAAAAGCTAAAGAGAAGAATTACAAGATTCTCTCAAGGTGTTATTATTGCCCGACTACATTACATCGAATGTTTCCTTCAGTGACTGACATATGCTGGCGTTGTGAGAAAGACCGGGGCTCCATATTACATATCTGGTGGAGCTGTTCAATAACTCTCCCGTTATGGGACCAAATTCTCCAAATCTATGCTAAGTTTTCCGGGAGGGTGGTGCCAAAAAACCCTCAGGTAACTGTACTCTCCCTTATCCCAGGTTCGTTAGCTCAAGTAAAGAAAGGTATACTGAGACATTTCTTGACAGCAGCTAGAATGGTGATCCCCAGACATTGGAAGGCTAAATCTCCACCTTCTCTCTGAGAATGGGCCAGTGAACTTGGCTATATCCTCCGTATGGAGGAGCTGATAGCTGCCCAGCAGGAGAGGTCAGAGATTTTCCTGGGTAGGTGTTACCCTCTGATCACATTTTTGGATTCTTCTGAATGTCTAGACATGTTGTGAGTCTTCTTAGTCTGTGTAACATAGATTTCTCAAGATTTGAGAGGCGAGGACCATCTCCCTTGTCCTTTCCCGTCTTTCCTTCACCGCTTGCCTTCCTTTTTTCCCTTTTATTTTTTATTTTTGTTATTTTATGTAATCTTGACACGTGATCAGCGATCTCACATTACTGTTTTATTAACCCTATGATGTGGTCCTGCGTGACCTATTTGGTTACTTCTATTGCTTGTTTCACAGTCTGTAACTGTATTATTTGATATTCAATAAAAGCAGAGTAAACATAAAGGCAGGTGTCATATGTCGCCGTGTGCATCACTGTACATTGCACCGACATTCAGAGTTATTCCGTTACTTTAGTGATACAGTGTGCCACAGTATTAAAGGCAGGTGTCATATATCGCCGTGTGCATCACTATGCACTTCACCGAAATTTACAGCTAATCCGTTCTGTTAGCTATAGCATTATGTTGCGTCCATATTACGGGCAGGTGTAATTTACTGCCCTGTACATAAGTGTGCAGTGGAGTGAAATTTATCATAGCGAATCATTTCTGTTAGCTGTAGTGTTATGTTGCGTCTGTATTATGGGCAGGTGTAATTTATCTGTACATAAGTGTGCAGAAGAGTGAAATTTATCATAGCTAATCCCTTCTGTTAGCCGCAGCGTTACAATGCTTCCGTATTACAAGCAGATGTAATTTATTGCCCTGTACATAAGTGTGCTGTGGAGTGAAATTTATCATAGCTAATCCATTCTGTTAGCGATTAAATTTGTTATACACTATGACCAACATACATTTGTCTGGGCCCTCCAAAGGAAGAATGTTGCTGTAGCTGGCACAAGTAGCAGCAGAAGAAAGGAGGGGAGAGTTAGTAGCAGCCGCAGCAACAAGCCGGAGCTGCCACTGTCATCCAGCGGTCGTGTTTTAACCAACAATCCAGCTGTACTGGAATGGTTGACTTGCTCTTCAATATCATCTCAAGTGACGACAGACATGCATAGCCAGGAATCGGTAGGTTCCTCTGACACCACGCTTAGTTGGGAAGGCTATGCCCTCACCTGTCCTGAACCTGCCTCTTGCTTTTGCTGCTCCTTCTGCTAGCCAAGTAATGATAGCCGTTGGCTCTGCTCTGCTTTTCAGCGTTGATTAGCTTTTTGAGGACAGTCGGCAGTTACAGGCCAGACTTAGAGGATAGGTCCGCTGTGGACTCCTATAGGTGTGCAACTTCCGATGATGACAGTCGGGTGGGAGCACATGTTGCAAGAGGTCAGGAATATGCACAAAAGACAGGTGAGGGTGACACCAGTGATGACCAAACATTTGTACATGATGTAGTCGATCACACGTGGGAGCTGGGTAAAGAGGGGGCATCATCATCATCAGGCAGAGAGGGTGGTAGTGTGCCCATGAGACAGCAGCGTGGAAGAACTGGAGCCAAATGTGGAAAGGGTTCACTGTCTGTTACTCGGGAGACTACCTGTGTGTAACATACTAGCAGTGCATGGGTTCGTAAAAGCAGCAGCAAGCAGTCATCATGCACTGCTAGTGCATGGAGGGAAAATGCAATACTCGCCAGTGTGGGAATTTGTCACCAAGGCACTGAGGGACGTTAGCATGGCGCTATGCAGGATGTGTGGGCAGAAGATGAAGAGTGGCCAGGGTGTTAATGTTGACATAACCGCCCTGCATCAACACACGGAGTGTCACCATAAAGTGGCGTAGGAAAAGCTTGCCACTCATTTAATCTTACAGCCTGATGCAGAAACTGCTGCATCTCCCACCGGCCCGCACCCCCTCTCAAGCAGTCAGGGCTCGTCAACGTCAGTAGAAGGAAGCTGTTGTTCCTTCCCATCAACCTCAATGTCTTCTATTGCTCCTGATGCTCCTGCTCCTCCTCCTCTTCACTTGTTTTGACAGCAATCGATCACCGAGGTGATTGCAAAAAGACAAAAATATGTGTGCACTCATCCAACGGCGCAGAACCTGAACGTGCACTGAGCCAAGTTGCTGGTACTACAATCCCTCCTTTCCATGTAGTTGACTCTGCACATTTCAGAGAACTGATGGATTGTGGACACCCAAGGTGGAGAGTCTCAAGCCGACATTACTTTTCCAAAAAAGCTGTAACAGCCCTGGACACGTACATTGAACAGAAGGTGGGCCAGTCTTGGGCCTCTTTTTGTCTGTCAGAGTTCACGCCAGCGCTGAAGCATGGAAAGAATGGAGTTGTAACTATGGTCAAGGACAATATATGTCGTTTACATCCCACTGGGTAAATGTGGTTCTGGCCTAGGCACACCTGGGTCACGCGGCTCAGCACCTCATCAGCCTTGGTAAATGGAGCCACACCGGGGAGGAACTGCTCAGTGTCATTAATAAAGAAATCGAACAATGGCTGTCTCCTCACCAACTGGAGATAGGAACCATGGTTACTGATAACGTGAAGAATATATTGTCTGCACTGCTTCAGGGAGGGCTGACCCATGTACCCTGCATGGCGCACATCTTCAATCTCATTGTTTCCCGCTTCCTCAAGTCTTCCACTGAACTGCAAGAGCTAATAAAAATTTCCGGGAAACTGTGTATGCACATCAGCCACTCTTACCGTGCAAAACAAACCCTCCTTACGTTGCAAAGGCAAAATGCTCTTCCCAAGATCGCCTGATAGGCAACGTTTCCACCCATTAGAACTGCACGCTACGTTAGACCACCTGTACGAGCACAGGAAGGCGGTCAACGATTTCTTAATGCTGCAGATGGATAAGTCTACTCCCTGGTGTAACTACCACATTATCTATTGGCAGCTCATGCGTGACAAGTGCCGTTTGCTCAGGTCCTTTGAGGAGGCCACTTTCTTTGTCACTCGGCAGAACTATAGGATGAATGATGTTATTCAACTCCTTCACATCCTGGGAGGGGATGCTGACAAATCTGATTGCGAGGGGAAAGAAGATGTGGCGAATACATCTCACGGCCACCTGAGCCCCGAGGAGGATGAACTGGCAGAGGAATAGGAGGAGGACATAAACGACCAGGAATTTTATATACAACTAGGTGGTTTATCTGCCCAAGCAACAGAAGAGGAGCTGGAGGGCGATGACGAAGATGACCCAGACAGACCGTGGCAGTATGCAGTGAAGATGGAGGCAGGGAGACCCTAAGAGTCCCTTGCACAAATGGCCAGATGCATGCTTTCTTGTTTGTGTAGTGACAGCCACATTGTCACGATTTGGCAGAGGGATCACTACTGGCTATCCAAATTGTTAGACCCTTGCTACCAGTCAAAAAAGGTGGCCAGTTTTTAGACCTTCTGATATGGATACAAAAATGGACTACTATAGAGACAAGTTGTGTAGTTGGTTAGTCACTGCGTACTAGCACCATCGTCCATCCTCATGAAGGTCTGACCGGGGGAACCCTCTGCACTCACGCTCCACTGCCATGACTGGTGGGGGGGGGGGGGGGGGCGGGAGGATCACTATCTCCATCAGCAGCAACTTAAGTCTGCAGTCTCTGATGAGCAGTTTTGTTCAGTTGCCTTCTGAAGAAACCACCCAGCAGCAGAGGGACATCGAGCAGAACCTCAACCAGCAGGTGGTGGCATACTTGGACTGCACCATATCACCCATAATCCAAGATCCTCTGGACTAATGAGCAAGTAAACTTGAAGTGTAATAGCAACTGGCTCAGTTTGCCATGGGCATGCTTTCCTGCCTGGCCAGTAGTGTGGCATCAGAGCAGGTGTGCAGTGCGGCGGGGGGAATACTTACCCCCAAGAGAACTCGCCTTTTCTCCCAAAATGTTGAGAGACTAACTTTCATAAATGAATCAGCCGTGGTTCAACCGGGATTGCTAGACGCCGTTGCCTAATGTAACAGAATATATCATTCTGCCACTAATGATCATACTGTAGTGTGCTGCCACACTGGAATATTCTGCAAAATGAGCCAATACTTCTGGCCACATGATGATGACACCATTCTGATGCCATCACCCGCCTGCAGCCTCTTCTGCTATTCCTACAATGGAGCTTCTTGGCCTACTGATATTTACATGTTACATTTTGACAAGGATATGCATACCACTCTCCCTTGCTGTTACACTGCTGTTGTTGGGTTCTACTACTACTGTGATCTGCCACCCTCTTGTGCTGTATGCCACCACTGCCACCACTCTGTCATGGGGCTACTATTGTCACTGTTACTTCCCCTGCTGCTGCCAGCCTTCCTACTCTGTCATGGGGCCACTACTTTCACTGCTACTACTGCTACCACCCCCCCAGAACTTAAAAATCCAACATAAATTGTATCATCCAGTGAAGGAGTAGAATCTGTGAGTCTTCTCTGCTTTATTTAGTGGTCACTACTCACCTGGGCGGTTATCTGTAGGAATGTCCTCTGTACTCTGCTCATCGTCCTTCACATAGGTCTCTGTAACATATATAATGTTCAGATCTTCACCCGGATTCACAAGCTGTGAAACAAATATTGTAGAAGTCATCAGACGGTTGGAGAAGCCGTGTAGAAGGTTTTATATGACCTGAAAACATCAGAACGATGACAGAAATTACCAAATATCTGCAGGTCTCCTGTATAAATCCAATCTTTATTCCAACCAAAAGTTTGCAATGTAGGGGGAGTAGTCCTTATATTCTATCAGTAACAGTACATCATGTGTATTAAATATTACGTTGCCTGTGCACCTGTTGCCTTTGCTCGCTACCCTATATATACCATGTTCCAGACCATGCCAATACCACAGGAGGTGGTGCCAGAAGACAGCTCAGGCAGACATAGAACCTGACGCTGATGAGCACTGTGGCATTGAGGGTTGCACTGTTTAGGACAGGCCAGGTGAAGTGATAAAAAGACAGAATTTGGTGCCGGTAGTAATGTGTGAGGTCAGACCATGTGAGGAGCCTGAGGAGCTCTCTGAGTGTGTGAGTGTAGCAGGCCTGAGCATAGCCACTATACAGTGCGCTGGTGGGCTGTAGACCGAGACAGAGAAACGGGAAGCATGAGTAGAGTGGTGCACAGTGTTCCAGTAAACCAGCCATTAGACTGCCGTTTGGCCAGAGGATCCAAAGTGCCTCAGGGGTTCCTCAAAAACAGACCCAAGTGATGGCCCTGAGAAAGATGGCAGAGAAAGGAGAGAGAATCTGTTATAGTTTGGGAGCAATTGCAGGATAAAATTGGGTTACGGAAATGCCAGTCCTGATCCAAAAAGAGTGACCAGCCGTTAGAAACTGTCCTAAAGCCTAGTGAGTCTTGATCATCCACGTCCTGCAGTGTAAGGCCTCATTCACATGTCCGTTTCTGTGATGAAATCTATGATAAGATGGTCAGTGATTCATCCGTGAAAATTTCTGTGAAGAATCTGTGTTTAGTCTGAGTTCGTTTTTTGCTCTCTGTGTATCATCCACTGCACAGCTGAAAAGAACATCTCCTCTTAACGGTCAACGAAACACAGGCGGCATCCGTGCTGCGTCCGTGTTTTTCACAGACCCATAGACCATAATGGGCATGATGGATCTGTAAACACAGACAAAAATAGAGCATGCTTCCATGCTAAAACCAAGGATCCATGAACGATGTTAAAACACTGATGTGTGCTGTCAGTGGAGAACACGGACAGCACATGTTCGTGAATCACCGACGTGTGAATGAGGCCTTATTGTGCTCAAAAGAGACAATGAGAGCAGACACCTGACAAACCAGGAAGTAGGATTCAAGCACGGGGGATAAGAGAAAACAACAAATAAGGTGAATTAGAGAAAAAAAAAAAAAGAGTAATTGATGAAAATAAAATGAGTGAAAAGTAGTTTACGGCAAAACCAAATTAAGGGCAGCAAATGTTAGAACTGTTGTCTCCTAACTAGTGTTGAGCGAACTTGTGTTTTAGGTTCGGCATCTAAAGTTCGGGTTATCGAAGAATCGCATTATGGATTCCGCTACCACGGACCATAACTTATGGTCCGTGGTAGCGGAATCCATAACGCGATTCTTCGATAACCCGAACTTTAGACGCCGGACTTAAAACACAAGTTCGCTCAACACTACTCCTAACTCAAAGTTAGTCTTAGTATATTCCAATGTGATGCAGCTTCAGCCTATCTCTCCTGTCTCCTGCTTGTGATGGTTTAACTGGATAATGTAGGAATGATATCGTCAGCAGTATGTTATGTTTAAGGGAAAAACAGAAGACAACGAGGAGTAGCTGGTGGGGAGGGAAATGATGCTGTAATCTTGTAGTTCACAGGACAGCAAGCCTCGGACTGGTGGTCAGACTGGAGATCACATTGCCAGGTGTCCATAATCAAAAGGTTCAAAATGTAGGGCTGCATCTGAGCATCTAGAAGACTGCTGGTGAGTTAGAATTATATGTGCTGATGAAAATAATCCTATATAGCTTTACTAATAATCAACTGCCAATATTATATTATACTCTATGCAAGTAAGAAGGGTGACTTGTATCTAGATGTGCTATCTGTGGTATGACCTTGGAATTGACATTAAGGGGGTTGTGCAGGCCAACACATTGATGACCTATCGTCAGGATAGGTTATCAATATCAGATGGCTGGGGTCCGAAAACGCGGCACCTCCGCCAATCAGCTGTTCAAAGAAGAAATGGTGCTCGGTGCAAATGCTGCTTTGTCTTCATTACACTGCCCGTCGTCTCGGAGTTTCGGTGGTGCAGTGTAATGACTAGAATAGAGCAAGTACTTGTAATTACACTACGCCACCGCTCCAGAGGAGACAACGCATAGTGTGAGAACCAGGAAGCAGCGCTCGCATAGAGCGCCACCTCCTCTTCAAACAGCTGACTGGTGGGTGCCGAACATTCGCCAGTCTGATACTGATGACCTATCCTGATAATAGGTCATCCATATGTATGACCTGTACAACTCCTTTAAGGAGCCACCAGGATGAAACCTCGTTCAGATAAGGCAGCTGTGTGATGTTGAAGGCTGAGACAGCACCCTAGATAATGATGCCTTTCAGTCCTGATGTTCATGTGCAAAATTTGCTAAATGTGCAAAATGTAAGGAGGACGCACAAGTGGTAGGTGACCAGAAAAATGGTCTAAAATCCATATAGTTCTGGAAAAAAGCCAAAACTGCTTGACCATCCTCTGTGACTAGGGATCTCTGTGCAGCACACTTCTACTTATTTCTGTTTCCCACCCTTAATCTCTTTTACTCAATAGACTCTCTAATTTAAAATGTTGCTCTCTATGGTATTTGAAGAAGCACAAGAAGTGCCAGACTACTTTATTATATGAAAACAAAAAATTGCTGCAGTGGTTCCTTAGAGATACTGTACTTGTTATGAAGGACCTGGACTGGAACTATGTTGGCCACCTGGTGTCTTAGGACCATCCTCTAATGTACACTATTGTGTGATATGCATACTGTATACTTATAGCCATGGGTAGTTAGGAAAACCATGGAAGGATGTGTAGTATGAGCCACAACGAACCATGAATGTGCATTGTAGCATCAGTTCTAACTGAATGGTGATTAAAAAAACACAGCTCACCCTCTGAAGATAGTATAGGCAACCGATGTAGGCCACTGAAGTACAATCCAAGTCAGGGAGTATTAGCCACAGGATGCATGGACTTGCTTGGGACCCACAAGTCAGTTACCAAAAAAGAGAAAAACCGAACGTCCAGCATCCCAAAGTACAATCCCGTTAACAACACATTCTTTATTGCATCATGTTAAAGAAAGCAGGACATCATCACTTCGCTTACGCTTTTCAGGTGAATCAGCTATGAGTAAGGGTGATTCGCCTGAAGTGAAGCGATAATGTGCCACATTTTTTCTTAACAGAATGCACTACAGAATGTGTTTTTAACTGAATTATACATCGGGCGCTGGAATATATATATTTTTTTTCAATGAGACCTATAGATGCATTGTAGGACAGGAAAAAGTTGATAATTTGGGCACAGCTTGACAGTGGTTGACCAATTGTAGTATCATATGTTTATATGGTTCACAGCCGAGGACAACTCACAAAATTGTTGTGCCACTCTTGCAGAAGTTCACAGAGGAGTCCATAGACATAAAATTATGGTCAGCTGTAATCCTGCCATCCCCTCCTTACTCATTATACAAGGATAAAACATATAAAACTGGTGGAGAAAAGGAGACTAAACACAAGATCTTTACAGCTTTCTACAGATCATAGGGGACATTTCATAAAACCTTTTCTTCATCTACCTGATCATCCTGTAGAACATTGTAATGTTCTTCTGAATCATCCTGTGGAAGGAGAGCACTGGGACATCTCTCCGGTGTTCTTCTCTCTTCCTTAACTGTAGGAAACACTGACTGAATTCATTCCTTACATACAGATAATGAGAGGACGTGTGTATTTAGTTATGTCTATTACCTGGTGATGTGAGGGGCCGGTGATCCTCCATCATAATGTACTTATCTCCATCTACCTGATCATCATGTGGGACATTGTGATGTTCTTCTGACCCATCCTGTAGAAGAAGAGGACTGGGACATCTCTCGGGTGTTATTCTTTCTTCCTTAACTGTAGGAAACACATCCAGTGACTGAATTCATTCCTTACATACAGAAAATGAGAGGACGTGTGTATTTAGTCATATCTATTACCTGGGGATGTGAGGGGCCGGTGATCCTCCATCATGATGTACTTATCTTCATCTACCTGATCCTCCTGTGGGACATTGTGAAGTTCTTCTGAACTACTCTGAGGAAGAAGAGGACTGGGGCATCTCTCCAGTGTTCTTCTCTCTTCCTTAACTGTAGGAAACACATCCAGTGACTGAATTCATTCCTTACAAACAGATAATGAGAGGACGTGTGTATTTAGTCATGTCTATTACCTGGTGATGTGAGGGGCTGGTGATCCTCCATCATGATGTACTTATCTTCATCTACCTGATCATCTTGTGGGACATTGTAAAGTTCTTCTGAACCATCCTGTGGAAGAAGAGGACTGGGACATCTCTCAGATGTTCTCTCTTCCTTATCTGTAGGAAACACATCCAGTGACTGAATTATTTCCTTACATACAGATAATGAAAGGACGTGTGTATTTAGTCATATCTATTACCTGGTGATGTGAGGGGCCGGTGATCCTCCATCATAATGTACTTATCTTCATCTACCTGATCCTCCTGTGGGACATTGTGAAGTTCTTCTGAACTACTCTGAGGAAGAAAAGGACTGGGACATCTCTCCAGTGTTATATTCTCCTCCTTCCCTGTAGGAAACACATCCAGTGACTGAATTCCTTCCTTACATACAGATAATGAGAGGACGTGTGTATTTAGTCATGTCTATTACCTGGTGATGTGAGGGGCCGGTGATCCTCCATCATGACGTCCTTGTACAGATCCTTGTGTCCTTCTAAATACTCCCACTCCTCCATGGAGAAAGAGATGGTGACGTCCTGACACCTTATAGGAACCTGACAACACAATGATAAAGTCATCACCCAGATCCCTTCATAGTGTTCCTGTATAATGTCCCAGCATTCCCAGCAGTGTCACCTCTCCAGTCAGCAGCTCAATGATCTTGCTGGTGAGTTCTAAGATCTTCTCTTCATTGATTTCTTCATGTATCAGGGGGTGAGGTGTCGGAACTGTGATAGGGCCCAGGGTTCTTCCCCATCTTTCAGACACAGGGGCCTGACAGGGTTCACTAGAGATCTTCTTCACTACTATGTAATCCTGGTTATGGAGAGACACAGTAATAAATATCACTCCATACATCTCCAGAGTCCCTCACCTCTCCAGTCATGTCCATCTGTTAGTTACATTAGATAAGATGATGTAATGTGACTTCATCAGAATCTCTCACCGCTCCAGTAAGCCGATAGAGGATCTCTAGGACGAGATCTAATATACTTTCTGCCATCTTGTTCCTGTTCCTCTCCATCCTTGATGGGTCAATCAGGAGAATGACTTATATAGAAGATATCCTCTGAGCGGATACTATACTCTAGGAACCTGAATGGAAAGAAGATGAGCTAATGTAAAATAATACAAAATCCCATGTAAAATACAATTACTGGAGATAAGAGGGGGCATTGGAGGGTATGAGTAAGTGTAGATGCTGTATTCTCTTTTTGGATTACAACATGAGTTTGTCAAGGCTGTTCCTCCAAGTGTGAGGTCAAATCATCCTGCCCCTTTACACAACCACTATAGTCAAGCTCAGGTCACAGCAGTGATTCTCGTATAAAAAAGTCAAATCTAGAGGTCGAACAGAGACCTGAGAAGTCCTGCCGCTTAGGATGAAACACAAATATAGATCATCTTGAAACTATTCAACAATTTAGATAAGGTCAAAACACCAATAGTCTTCATACAATAGCTGCTACATACAGTACAGACCAAAAGTTTGGACACACCTTCTCATTCAAAGAGTTTTCTTTATTTTCATGAACTATGAAAATTGTAGATTCACACTGAAGGCATCAAAACTATGAATTAACACATGTGGTATTATATTCATAACAAACAAGTGTGAAACAACTGAAAATATGTCATATTCTAGGTTCTTCAAAGTAGCCACCTTTTGCTTTGATTACTGCTTTGCACACTCTTGGCATTCTCTTGATGAGCTTCAAGAGGTAGTCCCCTGAAATGGTCTTCACTTCACAGGTGTGCCCTGTCAGGTTTAATAAGTGGGATTTCTTGCCTAATAAATGGGGTTGGGACCATCAGTTGCATTGAGGAGAAGTCAGGTGGATACACAGCTGATAGTCCTACTGAATAGACTGTTAGAATTTGTATTATGGCAAGAAAAAAGCAGCTAAGTAAAGAAAAACGAGTGGCCATCATTACTTTAAGAAATGAAGGTCAGTCAGTCAGCCGAAAAATTGGGAAAACTTTGAAAGTAAGGGCTATTTGACCATGAAGGAGAGTGATGAGGTGCTGCGCCAGATGACCTGGCCTCCACAGTCACCGGACCTGAACCCAATAGAGATGGTTTGGGGTGAGCTGGACCGCAGAGTGAAGGCAAAAGGGCCAACAAGTGCTAAGCATCTCTGGGAACTCCTTCAAGACTGTTGGAAGACCATTTCAGGGGACTACCTTTTGAAGCTCATCAAGAGAATGCCAAGAGTGTGCAAAGCACTAATCAAAGCAAAAGGTGGCTACTTTGAAGAACCTAGAATATGACATATTTTCAGTTGTTTCACACTTGTTTGTTATGTATATAATTCCATATGTGTTAATTCATAGTTTTGATGCCTTCATAGTCATGAAAATAAAGAAAACTCTTTGAATGAGAAGGTGTGTCCAAACTTTTGGTCTGTACTGTACATCCTCGGATTCCTGTGTGGTTTTATGCCACTTGTTCTCCATACAAAATTTTAACAGAGCAATCGTTACTAAGTTAGGTTCCGGGCACTGTTGCTTGTCATGTGCTCTGAGGAACTTGTTAGCACAGCCATATATTCTCAGCCAGACCTTCAAAGGGGTTTTCAGGGTCAGCCCCATGCCCAATAAGGTGTATTGCTAGCTTTAGCCTCAGCGACATCAGATTTGAAATTCTTATGGATCTGACATAGTAAACATTTTGACAGGCCTTCTCAACAGCAGCCACTGGAGATTGAGAAGAGGATTATTCAGATTTTGTCTGCAAACAGTCTCAGGGGGCAACCTCTCAGGAGACTCAGAGACTTGGTTCTTGAGGGCAAATTCTGCCCAAGGTAACTGTTTGGCCAGTTAAGTTAGTATGTATATGGATTAAAGCTTCCTAGGTACAACTAGAAAGAAATATTAATAAGCAGTAATCATCAATTAACCAATTAACCCATCACTATGGCCCTGATAAAGCTGAGCAGGAAGAAGGAGCGAGTGTATTTTACTACTTCTCTCTATGTCATAATGTAGACAAGGTCTTACAACACTGCATCTTTTACAGACACTTCTCCAGCGCTCTCAAAGCCTTTTTGGGTTCCCTGTATTCTACCAGATGTTTGTGACAGTAATAGGGATTCCACTTCACAATGATGGTAGATTCACCCAACAAGTAGTACACTTACCCAGGTAAGTAAGTCCGACATGGTCATTGCTTTTATCTCAGCCATGTTTGCTCTGCTGGTGATCTATGACTACAGTTCTCTAGATGTCTCTCTTCTGGCTATGTTGTGTCACCTCCAGAGTTTTCATACTGTGTATGTTCTCTTATTAGATGTCTGGATCTCATGGAGACTCCAGTAAGAAGTCTAGGACATCCAGACAAAGCAGTGAATGCCAGTGGTTTTTACCAGGTGTAGCTTCTGATTTTAGCACTACATTTTCACCACATAGATTTTATTCTTTGCTAAATTAATCCAGGGAAATGTTGTCTTTGTTTTAAGATAGTTTACTTCTGTGTCTTCAGCTTCTCCACCCTGAACAAGTCCATCTCTGCAGAGCTTAGCCGAGTACTGGTCTGTACGGAAGACCCATGTTTCCATGCAGCAGGTCTTGCTTTCTAATGGCATATTGGCTACAAAGACAAACTGCATGATTTATTATACGTCTGTTAAAGATACTATAGAAATGGTCTGTAATATGTAGAACAGGCTGAAATGTGACAGATTCTTCTACCTCATAAAAGTTAAAGAGAAAGTGTTTCCTGGATGAGTGACTTAAACAGTAGACTAGATAGAACACCTCTGAAGTGTGTGGTTGGTGCTCCAAAAGCTGATTCAGCAGTGGCAAGACAGTAGCTGTGTTTCCCTCAAAGAAGTCATCTCATCTGAAGGGACCGATGGATATGAAAACAGATTATAAAAAATAAAAATAAAGTCTTATACTTCACCTTCAGCGGCCCATAAAGTGGCCCTAACATCTATTTCTAGAACAAAAGCACTGTGAATCTGACTGAGGTAATCGTGTCAAGCTGTGTACGAGAGGTGTCTAGGAGGGAGATTGTACAGAACTTACCCTTACTGAAGTCTGCATCAGAGTTACTCTGTGATGCTCCTAATATCATTGGAAAACAAATTCCTCTGCATTCTTGGAAGAAGAACTATTGGGGTCAAACAGTGGCTTGCTGATATACAGTACCATCCAAGACCCATTTCTGTAACCTGTTTCTTCTAGGTATTTTTGTTTGGACCATAAGTAGAGAATATTGTTAGAGTCTCTGGACAATAGTAAAGTTAAAAAGAGTGTACTATTAGATCCTTTCAGGGGCAAAAAAAATAATAATCAAATTTCAGGCCAAGCCAAAATCCTTCAGATTTTTGTCATGAGTCAGACTGAAAATTTCTATTCTGTATGGTCCAGTACTCTGTCAGACAGAGGAAGGTGCCTGGTAAACAGAAAATTTTACATTTAGACTTTTCAATCAGTCATGGTTGGAGGAAAACCTTTTTTCTTTTGGCCACAATACATCTCACGAATATACTGTATATCTGCGCACTCCCATATTACTGGGACAAAGGAAATTCCCATGGTCATATTATTCAGAAACTTAGAAATTCTTCATCGGCAATTCACATGGCGGCCCTTCACTATTTCATCTGCTCCCATAGTTTTGCCAAGTTCAGAGTAATTCTTACCCAGTCTCTAAGGATGCAAGGTGCGACAGTCACCCATACCTCGACAACTGGCAGGTGATGGCGTCCTCCAAGCAGCAGCTTCTGATGGATCTGCACACAACCATGTAGGTGTTACAAGATAATGGCTCCTTGATCTATTTCAAGGAGTCACAGCTAGTCCCAACTGAAATAACTGGTTTCATGATAATCTTTACTAAACTTACTATAGATTTGTCATCAGAGAGGAGAGATGCAATCATGAAGGAGGTTCCTCTCACCCCAAAGTGTACTTTTGCTATGACATGAAAATCCTGGATCTCCTAACTTCATCATCTCATGCCAACTTACTTCAAGACAATGGATGCTTGGAACAGATGTCACAAGAACCTAGTTAAGGGACTTTTAGATGTATCCATCAACTTGTCAAGAGCTGAACTAGTGGCTGAAACCCCAGCATCTGCCATTTGTCAAATTTCCCCACCCCCAGAAAAGTCCTTACTACAGATGACTCTGCCTGCGACTCGGGTAAGCATGTAGACAGATTGTGGGTCCAGAAAACGTGTTTCAAGAAGAAGGAATTGTCATCCAACATGAAAGATCACATGGTCGTCAGAATGGCCTTAGTTCACTTCCAACTTTTCCTGTGCAACCATCAAATGCTTGTTAAGTCAAGCTAATTTTCCAGTAAACATGCTGCAAGGAGCTTTATTCAGAGGACAGGAGTCTCAAGTCTACTATCTTCTCTTGGATAATGAAGAAGGGGCAGAAAACAACTCTGGGTGCTAAGGTGGCAGAGAGGAAAAACTAACATATCCAACATTGCCGACTCTGTATTGCTCTCACCATGTTCTAGTATCAGGCAGTCTATCGATCTGCTGGGAGGAGAAGCTAGTGTATATATATCTCCATAGCCTCCATTAGTGATGATATTGCTCAGGAGAAGTCTGCAGAAGCAGATAGAAGTTATAGTAGTTCTCCCATAATGGCTCTGTATGACCTGGTTTCCATTTTTGTAGTCACTCTCGAAAAACTGTTACTGGAGTCTTCAGGGCATTATGGACTCTCTCTTCCAGAAGAGGTGTCTTTTTCATTCAAACAAGTTGCATCTCACGATGTGGAAGATACCACAGACATCCTACAATTTTCACAGAGGTTGTTAATGCTATGCTAGCTGCATGAAGGCCTATAACATTTTTGTAGAATGTATTAAAAAAAAATGGTGCAATTCACCACCATGAAGGCACTTTTGCAAAGCAAAGTTTCTAACCACCATCTAATCAGGTTTTTTTCTTAAGAGCCTTCAAAAATTTCAGTCCAGCATTGCATTGTCTGCACCTTCTTCTGGTTTTCTATAGTGCTAGCAGCACTGACTAAACATCAGTTTAAAATATTAGAGGATTCTTCTCTCAGATTCATCTTCTAAATCTTTTTATTTTTTATTTTATTATAATAGTATTTTATTTTACAAATAATAAAGATCTATAATATTCCATTTTGGTACAAAACAATAATACAGTGATACATATTCTCATCTTATGCTAAATTTCCCTCTTATTTTTTAACCCCCCCTTCCCTCCCTCCAACCCTTTTTTTTTTTCCGCGGGGCTACTGTCGTTACGTTATTATTTCAAGTTGCCCCATATCCGCGTCCAAGCTGCCTTTTTCCCTGCTGTTTGGGCGAGGATGAATTCATATTGCTTAACCCTGTTCATCCATTCCATCCACTCCTGAAAATTAGGATATTCCGTAGTACCCCAATATTTAACAATTATAATTTTGGCCAGTGCAATACCCCGAAGCCAGAGTATCTGCTCAGTTATATTTTTATCTGTCTCTGGGAGAGCGCCCAGGATAACATAACTTTAATACATGCTTCGTATTTCATAGGGGAACTGTCCCGCAATTTCCGGAATATTCTGATCCAATACTCTTTTATCCCTGGGCATTCCCACAGCAGATGTATATAGTCTCCTCTGTCTTTGCTGCATTTATAACAGTTCTGTTTCCTATCGTTATAAATAGTATGCAAAAAGGCTGGTGTATAGTAGAGACGGAGTATGATTTTCGAAAGAATCCATGCATGGGCAGGGGAGACCGTCGATCTTTTGATATTTCTGTACACAACGTTCCACGGGATGGGTTCCCCATTTTGCAGGTCCTTTTCCCATTTAGCCTCACTTCTGAATGTGATTGTTTTAGTGTATTCATATTTTAACTTTGCATAAATGTGTGATATAGAGGTATTGAGGGTCATATCTTGACAAAAATCTAAAAAAGTGTTCCTTACAATATTTAAATAATTCTTATTCTCCGAGTAGTAAATAGCGTGTCGTAATTGTTTATATCTAAAATTATCAATAAATCCTAGTGTAATATCTGGTAGGATTTCATTTAAAGGCTTAATCTGTCCTTTATGAAAAACTTGTGCAATTAGGCATATCCCATATTTTTCCCAATATTCAACATCACCCAATAGCATAACTTGTGCTAAGTGTGCATTCCCCCACAGTGGGGTGTACTGAACTGCTTGGGTTACTCCAACCATATATCTAACTTGTTGCCAAATATAACCGAGCATCCTACCGAACGGGTTCATTATTATTCTCTTCTCCATGGTGCCAGTTTCAAGAATATGAAAGAGATCCTCCCAGGGTCTACAGTGCTCCCCATAAATAAGCCGAATGCATTTATTCGTTCGATTCCTCACACACCATCTCAATTGGGCAGCTATATAATATCCCTTTAGAAAAGGGACGGAAAGTCCGCCCTCTTCTTTATACAGATATTGTATCTTAATTCTGACTCGTTTGCGCCCCCATATTAGTTCATTGAAGAGGGACTCTAGTTTATAAATTTTTTTATCTTCTATCGTTATTGGGCTGGCATTAAATACATATAGTAACATTGGTAGTAACGTCATTTTTATAAGTGCTATGCGATTGATTTGTGACAGGGGAAATTTAAGCCATGTTCTAATTTTTTCCTTAACTCTATCTATTATTGGAAGTATGTTCAATTTCATATAGTGTTCCAGTTTGGTCCCTATCTGGATACCTAGATATAATAAGGAGTCTGTTGGGGTCAATATGTTAACTCGGAGATCATGCTCGGACGGGACCGGACGTTTTAGTGGGAGAAATTTTGATTTCTCCCAGTTTATCTCGTATCCAGATAGGCACCCAAATTCATCCAGGCTATCCATAACCCTGGGCAAGTTCTTATATCCTCTCCCCAGGAATAGTAACATATCGTCCGCGTAGAGACTGATTTTGTCAACCTCTCCTTCGCACCCAAAACCCGGTATTTCCCCATCTGCTCGAATTTTACATGTCATTGGCTCCAAGAACAGCGAGAAGAGCAAGGGGGAGAGGGGACAACCCTGGCGTGTTCCGCGTGTCAAGGGGCAGAGTATTCGCCATTGATTCGGACCCTGGATACTGGATTTTGATACAGAATACGAACCCATTTGGAGAAGTATTCACCTATTTTAACCCGAGACATTACTCTCCAGAGGAAGGGCCACTCCACCCTGTCGAAGGCCTTAGCGGCATCTAAGGACAGGATGGAGCAGTCCTCCCCATCCCCCATCTGGACATTCAGAAAGGCCCTCCTTACGTTGTCCTGTATGTTCCTTTTCGGAATAAACCCAGTTTGGTCCACATGGACGACTTTGTGGATAACTGTTTTTAATCTATTAGCTAGCAATTTGGCCAGGATTTTATAATCTGTGTTCAACAGAGAGATGGGGCGATATGATGTAACTGACAGCGGATCTTTCCCTTTTTTGGGAATTAATGTGATGGTTGCTTCCATCCATGAGGGGGGAAGGGAACCCATTATCCATGATTGATTTAATACCTCCAACATTTGGGGAAGGATAATTCCCTCATGTTTTCGGTTTATTTCGAATGGAAAGCCGTCCACCCCTGGGGAGGTATTGCCCTTAATGGATTGCAGTGTGGTTTGTAGCTCAATCAGTTGGATAGGTCTGTTCAACCAATCAATATCTTGTTGCTCAAATTCAGGGATCTTGATTTTGTCTAGATATTGATCTATTTTTCCTCCCTGATTTTTAGACCCTGCTTGATATAGCATCGAGAAGTATCGGGTAAACTCCCTTAGAATATCATCAGGGTCTCGTAGAATATTTCCTGCCTCTGTCCTAATACCGGTTATATTATTACTCCCCCTTTGATTTTTTACTATCATAGATACCAGTCTACTTGATTTGCCGGACTCGCTAAAAGCTCTCAACCCTGAGAAGAACATTTTATTCTGCGCTTTTTTATATAGATATTGTTTGTATTCATCTTGTACTTTTTTTAATTGACGTTGTTTTTCTGGGGTATTTACGCGAGTGATCTCATTCATTGCCTGACCAAGCCGGCCTTCTATTTCTTTTTGAGTTTCTGCAAAGGCATTTTTCTGTTTTCTAATTTGATATGAATATATATCTCGAAGGAATGCCTTAAGCGAGTCCCAGACCATATGAATATGGGTTGAT